>NC_091259.1:23050303-23353333 GCF_042477335.2 Ovis canadensis | reverse complement strand
TTGTGAAAGGCAGCCAAGGGCATTTCACTCTCACTGTGGAGTTGGACCTCGTACACACAGACATCCTCATGCACACGAGACAATACGTTCACGTATACTTCAGTGTAGAAGAGGCACAAATTCATCAAACTGCAGAAACGCTTTATTTCTAATGAGAAGGTCAGATAGTAATCATAGGTGTGGAAAGGGAGGGAAGGCGGAGGGTTTACACCTCCCCACCCTGAGCACTCCTTTCTGAAGTCTGAGGCCCTTAAGGAGTAAAGAACCACCTTAAGCTCCAGGGTTCCCTACTTTGACTCAGGGAGCTTAGACCCCAGCTATTTTAACATGAAATGGATGGGCTCCTAGATCAAAACCATAAGGAGATCTCGTTGGAAACTGGCTTGGGAGCCCGGTGGAGCACTCTGACGTTGGGTACCAGAACAGAGCCAGTGGTTAGTCACTTGGGTGGGATCCCTGGGTTTCTTCTGAGGTTATCTTTAGGGGCGTTTGCATCTCCATGTAGGGAGGGCTAAGGTGACACCCTTTCTTCTCGAGTTTGACGTTTAGCTGCAGAAGTCAGCATTCAGAGGATGCTTAATGCTGTAAGATACACTTGCATAGTGAGATATGGAGGCTGACACAGTCCAAAAGCGCTGCGGCAAATATACTTAAAAGGAAATATAAGGTCAGATGACCTCTGAGGATAAAGGGAGGTAGTTCTGAGAGATTTGGCCCTGGAGGATCAAAAGGAATGGAGGTAACACATGAAACTGTTACGGACTAGAAGGCGCTTAACCCTTTGATATAAAGAAGTCAGTGATTTGGGGGTTGCTGATAATTCTTAGCACCCCAGTTCCCAGACTGGGACCTAAAGGTTGGAGGGGTAAACAAGAACACCAGTTTCCCCAAGTCTACAGAGGAGAGATAGCCATGGTCGCAGAACTAGATGCCAAGACTGTCTTTGCTGTTTATACTATAGAGTTGTTGTTAGGAGCTCTTGGCGTAGGCTGGAAGAAAATACAGTGATTCTTAGGAAACCGATTAACAGAATCAGGAGGTGGGGATCCTTCGGAAGGGGGGACTGGAGATGAAAATTCATGACTTCAGGTAAAGAAGCTCGTACCAGAATTTGGACCATCAAGGAACATCTGTGTTTTTCTTAACCTGGCTGTTGTTGTTCAGTCACTAGGTCATATCTGTCTCTTTGTGACCCCATGGATGGCAGCTCACTCCTGTGTCCTGTGCTGTCTCCTGGAGTTTGCTCTAATTTACGTCCATGGAGTTGATGATGCTATCTGACCATCTCATCTTCTGTCACCCCCTTCTCCTTTCGCCTTCAGTCTTTCCCAGGTTTCCTCACTGGGCACCTTTGGTCCATCCTTGCCAACATACATCCTACCCACAGGCATGAAGACAGCTCCTCCCCTGCCCCCTCCACACTCCAAGGGAGGGTCTGGCTTTGGCTCCTAGAGGCCCATGCCCATCCCTCTGGCCTCATCTCACTGTTCCTGCCGTCTGGGCTCTGTGTCCACTTGCTTTCTTCCACGTGATCTCCTCTCCATCCTGCCTTAGGTCCCGTTCGCCCCTGATCCTGGAAAACGTCCCCTGCTTCTCCACCCCCTGCCCCCAGCCACTCTTTACTCCATGTCTGTCAACAGACTTCAGCTCAGGTGTCTGCTTCTCAGAGACCACTTCCCTGACCCTCTGTATGAACTGGCCACTCAGTGATTCCCCATTCCTGTCCCTTGGGTTGATTCTTGGAGAGGTGTCATTGCTTTTCAATACCCAGCTTTGCGTGTTCATCATTTGGTGGTGTGCCCATCTCTCTCTCTCCAAGAACATAAGCTTCATGAGAGCAGGGAAGGACCTCGTCTGTCTGGTCCACCTTTTCCCGATGGCCAGAGCAGTGCAGATTCAGAGGGAGAGCGCTGAATATCTGTGGGATGGGGGGTTGAATCTGCATCTCTCAGCCCAGCCTGGACCCTGTGTTGATGCTGACCCCTGGCATCACTGTGGGTAGGGACCACCCACAGTGCCCGTGCTGTGGGCTTTCCTCCCACCCCACCCCCACCCCCGCCCCAGCCTGTGGCCCTGGCCCTGACTCCTGGTCTGTTCCCTTGCAGCCGCCCATGCCAGCTTCCTTTCCCGTCCACGGCGCAGCAGCACAGCCCGGTGTCCTCGCAGAACTCCTCGGTCAGCGGGCCGCTGCACTCCGTGCCCCTGCCGCTCGCTCCTCCCATGGCCCTGGGCGCCGCGCCGCCCCCGCCCGCCGCCTCGCCCAGCCAGCAGCTTGGCTCTGACGCGTTCGCGATCGTGGAGCGAGCCCAGCAGATGGTGGAGATCCTCACGGAGGAGAACCGCGTGCTGCACCAGGAGCTTCAGGGTTACTATGACAACGCCGACAAGCTCCACAAGGTAGGGGGGCTTCCCCGGGGACGGGGCGGGGGAAGGTTCTCAGTACTCCAGGTAGACAGATGGAATCCGGGGCTAGCGGGACCTAAGGCAGGAGTGAGAGGAGCAGATCAAGTAGGAGAAAGCAAGCGGACACAGAGCCCAGTCGGCAGGAACAGCGCGAGATGAGGCCAGAGGGAAGGTTCTCGAAAGGCACATAGTTCCTTACGTCTCAAGGGGGTTGATTCACTGACTCACTGGCCAGCGTTTAATTCAACACCTTTTTATGCCAGGCACCATGTAAGGCTTTAGGAAGACAAAAATAAATAGGCCAGGGTGCCTCCCTTGGAGGAGCTTATCTTCCAAAAGAGGGAGAGTCACTCCTTCAGGTTTGATGGAGAAATCAAAAGCTTTCCCGACAAAGCAAAAGTTAAGCGAATTCAGCACCACCAAACCAGCTTTATAGCCAATGCCAAAGGAATTTCTCTAGGCAGGAAACAAGAGAAGAAAAAGACCTAACTACAGAAAATAAACCCCAAACAATTAAGAAAACAGTAATAGGGTAATACATATCGATAATTGCCTTAAACATAAATGGATTAAATGCACCAACCAAAAGATATAGGCTGGCTGAGCAGATGAAAATCTGTGCATATATGTACTTCCACTTACCTCACCACTCTGCCTGACGGCCTCCTGCCAAATGGTAATTATTTTGTATTGTTAGGTTACTCCTGTTCCCATTATGGCTTGCAGTTGTAATTATCTTGTATTTTTTGTCTGGCTATTGATTGTGAAAACTGATATACATCTTTTACTATTGATTATGTAAAAAAAAGCAGGGGTTGGGGTGGGGGGAGTCACCCAAGCTAAACCTGCAGTAGAATGTCAAGGGGCTACAGGAGAGAAGGAGAGGTGCCCCTGGACAGGGACTCAGCAGCTAAGCAGCATCTCCCCAGATGGACAGTGTGGGAGAGGGGACACCCAGAGGGATATAGAACAGCAAGCTGAGAGAGACAGGTTCTTTCTTTACATCTAGGATCTTACACAGGAACCTGGTGATTGCCGTGCTGGTTTCATTAGCCGGTCTCTGCAAAAAAAAAGCAGTGATGCCTCAGCACCGAGGGCAGAGTGCAAGTTCCGGCATGCTCTCCTTCTGCTTGTGACTCAGCAGGTGGGGAGATGCTGCAGAATTCCAGCCCGTGTCTTTGTCATGGGATCATCAGGACGCACGGCAGCCTTCATTCTTAGGGCTTTATGCCGAGACCCAAAGTCAACAGGGAGACATCTATCGAGAGTGAACTATTACAGGCAGCGATTTCACCACGACCCACACGCCAGCACCCGAAAAGCTGCAGGTAGAAAGGCCCTGCCGGCCAGGGACAAAAGCCATAGGATGGTTTCAGGCAGCAGAGCCACAGGGCACCGGAGTTTCCTTTCTGGGGACAAAGCGGCATGTGTGGTTGGGGCCATCTCATAAGTCTAGGGGCCTTCTCTGTCCTGGGCAGGTGGGGGCTTTTGTAAAGAGAAAAGGTGGGACTGTAAACCCCCCTGAGCACAGCAGCCTTGCCCTTTGGTTCCTCAGGCCAGGGCTTGCTCCCAGCTGAGGAACACGGTGGTCACTGCGTCTGTATGACGAGGCTGCTCCGTGCTGACTTCTCCGTAAAGCCTGGCCTTTCTGCTGGTCCCGGTGTCAGAGCCGTCAGCCCCTCTGATTCCCCCGAGGGCTGGGTGCTGTGGATGGGATGATGCAGCCGTTCACAGACGGGACCTGTCCCAGCGCGTTTGTGTGGAGCTTCCGCGGCGAGGGTCTGGAGCTCCCCCAAGTCAAGACCACACTTGGCTCCGAGAGGCCTGACCGCCTTTCCTGGAGGCGGCAGACGAGGGGCGGGGACCGGTGGGCTGCGCAAGATGGCGGCCTCCGCCCTGGGCCGGTCACGCGGTTGCGCGTGTGCGGGCTCCTGGCCGTGTCTGGAAGTCACGCTCAGGCCTCGGCTTGCCTCTCACGCCTCCCAGGCAGCTTCTTTCCTGGTCCAGGCTGAAAATTGGGACTGGCCACCTCAGCACTTCCTGGGAAGTCTGTCGCTTTTTTTTTTTTTTTTTTTTACCCTCTCTCTCTGAGGGAGCCCAGGGGCAGATGTGTCCAGGAGCCGTGCAGACTCCTGAGGGCCGAGTGTCATTCTCCCGCTTTTCCATAAATATTTTTGAACAGTTACAGGGAAGATGCAGAAACTGGGAGTCCTTATTATTCTTCATTGACTTTTTAAAAATTCAGACGTATCTTTATTGGCCTGTAACACACATCTTTCTTGATGTCGATGACCATTTCTGTTTTTGAAAACCAAAATCAGCCTCGCAGGGACTCAATTTCCCTGCATGGGTATGATCCTTAAGTTTCGCGGCCAAAAGCATTTTGGTAACTTCTGGAAAAGGGGAAAAATCAAAGGCTGTACCCCTTCTGAAATCCCAAACTCCTTCAGTCCCTTGAATGTTGTGAATGGGTCTGTAAATATTACATTTCATTAATCACTAATTAGTTGTGTATCTAATTGAAATTGTGGGTTTGAAAACTCAGATTTCGATGGATACGAGCCATATTCAGCACTAGTTTTGTAGCTCTCCTCGGCAACTGGGACCAAGAGACACAAGAGCGGCCTGAAACCGTGACTGGGTGGTTCAAGGCCTGTGTTCCCGAGGTCGCCCTAGTCCAGGCCCCACTGCTCTGTGTGTCTGTGTAGCTGTGTCTCTTATTTGAGCCCCAGGTCTGGGGAGAGGCTTGTCCAGTGAGGTGACTGTACTCCTCAGGGATGAAGACCCCCACTTTGGGTGGTGCCACATCGTAGGATGTGGCCACCCTGTGTTGGCAGGAACGCCCATTCTGGAATCCTTCTTCACAGCCTTGGGAGTGCTCAGAGATTCATCTCCAGGGCAGAACCAAAAATAGATAAATTTTTAATTGCAGGGCTTTAGCCTATGTGCGGCACGCCAGGAACACAGCAGGAAACAATGACTGAGCTCAGAGGCTGCCAAAGAACTACCTGGAAATGAAGACCCTGTTTCCAGAGAGGGGCAGGGTGGTGATTACCCTTGTTAGTGTTGGAATGAGGACCGTGGACCCCCAGAGAGAGTGGCGGTTTTTCATCACTTCCTTTCGGCCACTCATTTTGCTTCTTTTTCCTCCCAGTTTCCCTGAAGCATAATTCATGCATGGAATTTGCAGCAGAACCAGACTGTGGGCTGCTGAGCAGGCTGGCCTCAGAAGCCACCAGGGTGTAGGTGGATGTTTGAAGAGCCTCATGTCGATGGTTCCTCTGGGCTTACTTTAGCAAAGACCTTCTTCTTTTGTCAGTAAAGCAGCAGTGGCTGTGGTTGGGCAGTCTGAGGCATGGACGGCAGGCCTGACTTCAACCCTATAGGTCCCTGAGTTGTGCATGTGAAGGTGTCTGGGAACAAGCCAGTCTCTAAACTAGGAAGGGCTGAGACTTTCTCACAGCCCCTCTCTGCCCCTTTGCTTCATGGCGGCAGCCCCTGCTGAAACTGTAAGCTTTCCACTCTGCTTGGAGTTCCGTTTCTGGGCCAGAGATTGCTTCTCGGAGATTCCCGGATCTCCTGCAACCTGCCCTAAGAGCTTCCTGATGTCTTTGCTGGGAGCTGTGGAGGCAAACTCTCTTCATATGTTGCTGCTCAGACTCGGGACTGGCCCAAATGGTCTGTATATTAAGACCAACCTGTCCAACTCCTTTCACCTCTGACACACATTGTGTGTGTGTGCTAGGTCATTTCCGTCGGGTCCAACTCTGTGCAGCCCTCTGGACTGTAGCCTCCCAGGCTCCTCTGTCCATCAGATTCTCTAAGCAAGGATACTGGATGGGTTGCCATGCCCTTCTCCAGGTTATCCTTCCAATCTAGGGATCGAACCCATGTCTTTTATGTCTCCTGTATTGGCAGGCAGATTCTTTATCACTAGCACCACCTAGGAAGTGACATTAAGAGGGCGTTAAGATATTTTGACCCAAGGCACTGAAGAAAAGGGTGTGGTCGTCCTTCTGAAGGAGTGTGCAGTCAGAAACCACAGAGCTTTAGACTTAAAATTCTTAAAGTGATTCTAGTCCAATTTCTCACTCCTTAGAAATCTCATGTCTCTGAAAGGAGGTCTTTCGTTTTTTCACTTGAATGCCTCCAGAGCAGAGATGCTCACTACTGGGTAGACTTCTGGAAGAGATTGTTAGGAAATTTTGCCTAAGGTTGAATCACAATTTCATCTTGCTAACTTCCTACATACAGTTGTAGTTCTGTAAGACATTTAAAGGTTAATTATGCAGTTGGTACTTTTGTCATGTGGCAGGGCACAAGTCTAGGGCTTTGGGGCTGTTTCTGCTCTCAAGGAGTTGACAGTCAAATCAGAGACACAGAACGCATCAGAATTCCAGTCAGCTGAATATAACATAGGAGAGTATATGAAATCAGGTGGAGGGAAGTTCCTGTGGGTGGCCTAGTTGAAGAACGCTTCACCGCTGCCTTGTCTTACTGGGGGATTGTCCCTGCAGCATTGCCCATCTGTCTGCAAGCAAAGGCTACCTTTTACAGATGAAATTAGCATAGAAGTGGTGGTATGTTTTGGAGCCATCTCTTTTGAAAACAAAATTAAAAGGAAAGAACATAATTTTGCGGTAGGACTATGAGCAGGATTCAGGACAGGCTGTTCTTTCTGCTGCCACATGACCAATAATTCATGATATCTTTGGAAGAGATAGAAAGGCCTCGTTGAAATAAGGGGACTGTGGAGGAACCCACTCTGGTATTAGGAGGCCTTTAGGAACATCCATGCCGAATGGAGCCTTGGTGTTCAGCCCTGCCCCGGCTGGAGGCCACCGAGCAAGGAGGCCCGACGCCCTGCAGCCTCATCACCCACCTCTTCTCTGATGTGTCTTGGCTCCGTTGCAACCTCTAGGGCAGCGACCACACTCTCCTTTAGTTTCTGGCTTCCTGGCTGCTGAGGCGGCCCTGTGTTGGTCTCTCTCCCGGGTCCTCCACTCCCACCTTCTGCAGTATCAGCGCTCCATCCTCGGCCCTAGGAGCATCTGGTGACCTCCCTAAGCGGTCTCCACTTCGTGGCCTCATCTGTCCTCTACACACAGCGGCACAACTTTGCCCTCCCAACTTTCAGACCTGTCTCTCCCCGGCCAGCTGGAAATCTTTGCCGTGTTGTTCTGCAGGCACTTCAGGCCTGATATCTCCAAACGCAGACTGGTTTTCTTTCTTTGGTAAACGTGTTTGCCTTATCGTCATTTATCTTGGCTGACTCTCGTTACTCTGTCTTCTAAGCTGTGGCTGTGTTTGGTTTCTTTCTCCCTTGCCCGTCCAGACCCGTCACGGAGGCTTACTGAATCTTCTCTTCAGTGTCTTTGGGATCTGTCTATTTGGTTGTCTGGGTTCACTCTCTGTCATGTGTCACTGAACTGTTTACAGTAGCTGTTGCCTGGACTCCTTTCTCCTGCCTTCTGTCTCGGCAGCCCCGTCCTTTAGTCTGAACTCTGTAAAACCTCAGGTGAGATTTATGCTGCCCTGCCCTCCCCAAGCTCTCCCATCCCATCATTCTCTTTAAAGCCCTGCCTTTGGGCTGCCTGGCTCCTGCCTCTCGCCCCTTGCTGCCATCCTCAGATGACCTGCCCTGTTAGACACACACACACTCATTTGTGGCTCTGTCTTGGCTGACGCCCTCCCTGTCTTCTGCCTTGAATGCCAAAGCCCTTGAGCCTTTTCTTTTCTGCTTGGCAAGTTCCTGTTCATCTCTCAGGACTCATTTTAAATGGTGTTTTCTCTGAAATCTTATTTTAAAGAAACCCCTTCTTACCCCTGCTAAGGGATCTGTAGACTACCATAGCATTAACACCACACCTTTTGTCCGACTGCACTGGAGAGGAGGCATGTGTACCTACACACAGGCCAGCAAGGCTGCGAGACCCGCAAGAGCAGACTACTGTCTTATTTCTGTTCCCCTGGCACCCAGACACGCAGTGAGTGTATGGTAGATGTCTGTTAGGGTGGGTATTGGTTTAGCAATAGTTATAGGAATCTAAGCAGAGACTTTCTGATCTGGGCATTTGGAGGCAATCAGGGTACCTGGCTTATGGTGACATAGCTCTCCTATGAAGAGACCAAAACGCGGTGTAGGTCTCTGTGCCCAGGGAGGGGTGCTGGAGTTCTCAACCCCACCACTTTGCCTCTGATTCCAACTTTTAGTAGCCAAGTTTGCAGGTACTCTTTACTTTGTATGGGCTTCCCTTGTGGCTCAGCTGGTAAAGAATCTGCCTGCAGTGTGGGAGACCTGGGTTCAATCCCTGGGTTGGGAAGATCCTCGGGAGAAGGGAAAGGCTACCCACTCTAGCATTCTGGCCAGTGTTCTGGCCTGGAGAATTCCATGGACTGTAGAGTGTCCAGAGTCAGACACGACAGAGCAACTTTCACTTTTCTTTTCCTCCTGCGTGTATGTTGCACAGCAATAAAATGGGATTTATTAATATCTACTTTAAAGCATGCTATTGTGTTAGACTCCTGTTATAACAGTTTCAGCTACTTGTTATAGATTTATATATGCCATAGATTAAAGAGTTTACCAGTGACAGCCCTGGATTCAGTGAAATACGAAAGAGAAAAGGTGGTTTTAATTCATGTCTTTTCAGTTCCCTCACATAAAGAGCAACAATCTGGCAGATTGGTTTACACTTAGATACAAATCCATTAGTCCTTTATATAGATAATTTCATAGACAAAGGGGTAACAAAACTAAGCAATGAAGCCTTTCTTCATGTGGATTTTATATTTCTTTGGGGATGAGGGTTTCAGGAAGAGCACTGTACTTGGACTCAGGCAGTTTGGGTTCTAGCTGTGATCCTTTCGTTTTCTTGTACTTTAATATTTTTCTTAAGTTAACTAGGAAAAATAATAGTTATAAATTAGCATACAAAATGTAAGAGTATGAGTTATGTTTAAATTCACCCCTTCCTAATAGACATCTGATGGACATTGTACTGAGAGACATCTGATGTACCAGGTGACATCAGATGGTCCCACCAGACTTGCAAGTCTGTTATTCACAGGATCCTAATGTGGTCCTAGGGGACACGGGGGAGCAAAGTTGACTACAGGATCTGCTAGCCAAACTTGAGGTGCAGAAAGGCTGTGTTGAAGATACAGCCTTCACACTGGGAACGTCCAAGAATTGGTATAACTAAGTCATAGGTGAGAATGTCAGAGGTTCCACTTCCATGCTGTTTCTTTCTTTCAGTTTGAGAAAGAACTTCAGAGAATCTCAGAAGCCTACGAGAGCCTGGTCAAGTCTACCACTAAGCGAGAGTCACTGGACAAAGCGATGAGGAACAAACTCGAAGGCGAGATTCGAAGGCTCCATGACTTCAACAGAGACCTCCGAGGTACATCACCCACGTTTTCCCTGCCCTAAACACCCTTGCCCCATGTAGCTGATAGTCTAACTCCAGGTCTAAGTTGTGTTAGATAACCTTGTAAATCCCAAACTCTTGGGGAAGGGGCACCAAAGAGCAGACGTGTTCTTTTCACCTTATGGGTTGTCCAGTGCAGCACTGAGCCTGAGAAGTGACAACCTCTATGCATGAGTCCTTGAAAGGGAGGGAATATGTGTGCAGCTCCTTCTTGCTTCAGAAGTCCTTAGCATGATTCTTGTTGTGAATGGGAATGTCTGAAAAGACCAGTGTTGCATGCACAACCCTTATCATGTCAAGCTGAAGCATTTGATTGCATTCTTTGAAAGCCAACACTTAACACTTGGTCAATATGTAGTGTAGAAGACAGAGCTAGACACATGTCCCTCTTGGAGAAAAAACAAACCCATGGTTATGAGAAGAGTAAACATATATCATTTTCCTGAAAGCTCGGGTCCCATGTTGCAGGATCTTGACAGCCTCCCACACGCAGATTGATTTGACCCATGAACTTGTACTTCACTTTTAGTCAGCCAAGCCATTTTTTTCAGTTTTCTCATGTCAAAAGACTCAGTGTACTTGGACTCTGTAGGTGGAACCTACATTTTTTTTTTAATTACTGTAAACCCTTCAGTTTTGGGGTATGCTGTATGCTCAATAAAACCTTGTTAGGTTGAATTATTTAATTGAATAAATGAAGACTGACGAAATGGCATGAGCAAACCTAGAACTCACTGAGTAGAGTCCTCATCCGTTAGGTCATCTTAACTTGTTTTTTGGTATTTATTTATTTGTTATTTTTAAGTTTTTTTGTTTCCTAGCTACAGAGAACTGATAATCAAGTTTAGATGAGGGCTGGGTTTGAGGCCAGGGGGACTCAAGCCCTTTGCGAGGACCTTGCTAGGCTTGCAGGTACCTGCTCGTCACTGCCTGCCGCTGGTGCACCCCTTGGCAGTAGCTAGCATAAAGACACAGCGTGGCCACTGAAGACTTTCCTTTCGATGTTTTGGAACATCTTATTCCTCCCCAGGAGTTGTTCAGTTTGGGGATCCTGCCTGCGTAGCTCTCCCTACCAGCTCTCAGCACCCAGGTCATTTGTCAGTCGCAGGATGACTTAGATCCACATGCGTGTCTTTGTAACCATCTCCTCTCTATGTCCAGATCGACTGGAGACAGCCAACAGACAGCTGTCCAGCAGGGAGTATGACGGACATGAAGACAGGGCGGCTGAGGGGCTTTACGCATCCCAGAGTGAGTCTCCTTGCTTATCTTTCCCAACTGTGTGGTTTTAAAAGCTCAGGGCCTAAGGAGAGTAGCCTGTTCATTTTGAGTAAGATTTGTGCTGCTTGCTTTTCGTTTGTTAACTAGGGAAATAAGCTGCTGGGCCAAAGATGAGGCCCAAGACAAAGCCGAGGCTGTAAGACTTCAGTAGTGTTAATTCTGACCTCCCGTTTCTGTCTCTCTACAATACCCTCCGAGGAATAGCACTCTTGCGGTGTTCCCTGGCACGCACCACCTGAAGTAAGGCATAGTTCTTTATCTCCATGGAAAAGGAAGGAGGTCTGTGGTGGGATTCGCTCTTTTGTCATGCTGTGTGTACACGTAGGTTGAGCATTTCTGAACTGTCCGCCCCTGGCAGCATGAAGCGATAGAGATGTTCCCAGCATGGGTCTTCATTGGTGATGCTCGATGGTGAACCCAGCGAGCCCATTTCAGCCAGAAATTGGCTTCCTCTGCCTCCAGATTTATTGGGAAATACTCTATTAATTTCATCAGAGGCAAATAATAGAAGCAAATGGGTTTTGAAAAACCATCAATTAAGGTCTGAATTTCTGCAAATTCATTGTCTAAATCAGAAACAGAAAAAATCCGGCTGTCTTTTTTGGGAAACGGTATAGAAAATTGAATTCATTTCTCTGTCATAACTCTCAGCAGCATTGTGAGTTAAGTGCTCACAGCTAAAGACAGTTCTAACAGCAAAAAGTCTTGTTCAAACACTAGCCATCCACTGTATAGTGATAGTATATTCTGGTGCACGGACCCCTCAATACAGGTCTACATTTTCAAAGCTGAGAAATGCTTGGTTACATTTTCTAATTTCCAGTACTGTCCATTGGGGTTAATGTTTCTTCTTTGTTTTTTCCCAAATTAACTCACAATTGCACTCCAGTTTTTCCCAGATTTTCTCATGATCAGACTCCAGCTTGAGTCTCAGCTTCATTTTTCAAACTCTGTCTGGCAAATAGACACTCATACAGTCTTGAGCTTTTGCACCGGATTCCTTTGCATTAGGTGAATTGGCCTGTGCTCCAGACTTGTATACAAAGCTATATATATATAAGCATCTTGAGTTATTCACTTTCCTAACAAAAGTTATTTCTACTTATAGATGCGTGGATTTACTGTTTCATCTGAACATTCATTTGATAAATGAGTCATCTGTACTATTAGCACTTAGGATTTTGACACCTTAATTTTTAAAAATTAATTTATATTTTAATTGGAGGATAATTTCTTTACAGTACTGTGATGGTTTTTGCCATACATCAGCATAAATTGGCTCAGGTATACATATGTCCTCCCCATCCTGAACCTCCCACCCACCTTCCTCCTCACCCTGTTCCTCTGGGTTTGACACCTTAATTTTGGATGATCATATTACTAGGTAGAGTAAGTATCCTTGTGGCCATTATGTGAGCAGTGTCACTCTGCTGATACTCTGCCTTCTTGTCAGGAGATATTATTTTGTCATGTAGTTCAGGTCAAAATGGAAAAGTCAATGAGTTTCATCAGATGAGCATTTGCTGTGGCCTCCCAGCTCAGGCTATGCTGATGGACTAATAGGTTTTGGTGTTGTGTGAGTTCAGAAATGTTCCGACAACTTTAACCTTCTGGCTCCAAGCTAAAGCATCAATAGTGCAGGCAAAGAGGCCCTTGCCACTTTACAAGGAATGAGTTGTTCCGTGCAAATATGTTCTGCTGTTCCAAAGGTATAAACAAGAGAGTCCAGGGGCATTTTTCAACTGCTGAAGGGGGCCTCAGTGTTGATGTGTGATGTAATTGCATCTCGGCAGGGCCTTTGAAGCAGGGTTGCTAACACTGATAACTAACCAATGTTTCATTACCTAGTCTTTGCAGGACACTCTGTGCCTGCCTGCCTGCCAGCTTTATAATTATTTGCATTAGCTTTTCCTCTCCTGGAGTGGCCAAGAGGTGGACTTGAGATGTTATTTCAAATTTACAAATAGTTTTTGTGAGTTGGAAGAATTCCTTGTATGAAGAAAATTAGCATGTTTCCTGCCATATATAGTGCAGGTATTTTTTCCCGAGTTGTTTTTGTATCTTTGAATATAGTGCCCTTTATCGTATAGATTTTTCAAGTGACTATATTTGTGCCTTCTAGGTTTTAGGTCATGCTTAGAAATGCTTTTTCTACTCCAAAATTATTAACATATTTACCTGTGTTTTCTTCACGTATGTTTATGATTTCATTGTTTGTAAGGCTTATGTTTTAGAAGCTAGTTAAGGAGGCACCAAAGAAGGGAAATTCATGAAGAACTAATCTGGAGGCAAGGAGACTGGTTAACAGATAATTTAGTGTCTGGGCAAGAGAGGTGGAGGTCCTGAACTAAGAAGTAGTAGTGGAGGGTAGGAGACAAATCAGCAGTTGACAAATTAGAGGACTTGGTGACCAATCGAATAATGACAGAGAGTGAAATGAGTGTGACTAGAACCACTGGGTGTATGGTCATCCTTTACCAATAAAAAGCAGAAAGAGGAGGAGGAGACATGGGGATTCGGGAACAAGTGAAGGTTTGAGCATGTTGAGTCATCTCCTGCTGCAGCCCATAGCTAAGTGAGCAGCTGTAATGACAAAGGTGCAGACATACCCTGGACGCTGGTGATGGGAGGTGCTCTCTGTCAGGCTTTCCTTTTAGCACGTGGGCACAGAATGGCAGGCACAAATCACTATATCTTCAGTAATTAATGTGTTCCATTATCTGTATAGTCTTTTAGAAAGTCTATTATAAGAATACTTCTCAATGCCTAAGAATCATAATCATAAACACTGAATATACATTCAAGAGGAGCCATGTTTTCCAGGTGAGCCTTTTGAGAGTCTAATGCTTGGCTAAGAGAAAGGTAAGACTGACTGCATAGCAAATAGTAGTGATGTCTCTGGATCCTACCTACCAGGAGCTAAGGCTAAGTTGGGAAGGCCCTGACAACCACCTTGGCCAATGGAAAAGTTACAGGGAAAGGGGAAAATAGAGAATAACACGTTTGATGCTTTTGGTCCATGTTCCAGCGGAAGCTCAGAGTCCAGGTCCCAACACACCCAAGGCATTCTTGCAATATGAGCGGTTGGGAGGATTTCTGTAAAGTCTCAACCAGTGGAAGGGGATGTCCTTCCTGGCCCGATTTCCAAGTTTCTCTGCTGCCCAGAGTAGTTTTCCTTTAAAGACAAAACTCTTCTCTTCGTTGGTCTGCCTGGATCGTTACACGTAGCTCTACAAGTCGAAATAAGCATTCAACAGAGCGATAATTATGCTCCTCTCGGACATGAGATTGTCTGAATTAAAAATCTCTCTGAATGAAGTGATTAGGAGCTTTAAAACTCGGTTCAGTTCAGTTCAGTCGCTCAGTCGTGTCCGACTCTTTGCGACCCCATGAATTGCAGCACACCAGGCCTCCCTGTCCATCACCAACTCCTGGAGTTCACTCAAACTCACGTCCATCGAGTCGGTGATGCCATCCAACCATCTCATCCTCTGTCATCCCCTTTTCCTCCTGCCCTCAATCCCTTCCAGCATCAGAGTCTTTTCCAATGAGTCAACTGTTCGCATGAGGTGGCCAAAGTACTGGAGTTTCGATCATTCCTTCCAAAGAACACCCAGGGCTGATCTCCTTTAGAATGGACTAGTTGGATCTCCATGCAGTCCAAGGGGCTCTCAAGAGTCAGGAGAGTGTTCTTCTCTATCAAAGAATTCAAAAATTTGTATGTGTGTTTTCTGATTCCGTGTGTGTGCTCAGTTGCACAGTCATGTCCAGCTCTTTGCAAGCCCATGGTCTGTAGCAGTTTCCCAGGCAAGAATCCTAGTGTGGTTGGTCATTTCCTTCTTCAGGGGATCTTCCTGATCCAGGGATCGAACCTGAGTCTCCTGCATTGGCAGGCAGATTCTTTACAGTGGAGCCACCTGGGAAGCTTTTTCTGGTTTTACTTCTTGTTTTTCCAAATATGTTTACAGCCAAATTACTCCTTAAAAACAGGGCATCTAGCCAATTTCTTTTTTGATCTGGCTGAGTGAAACTGGGTACTTCAGCTTTTTTAACTTACTGAGATTCCTGGTTTCCCCATTTACTCATCTGTCTCACACATACACACATACACACACACACATACACACACACACACACACACACACACACGGAGCAAAGAGACCACTGTCCACCAAATGAAGTTCCCCAGGAATGTCTGTCGTCATTCTCAGCTCTGTCTTGTCAATAAGTGAAAAGTTTTATCTGTTTCTTTCTGAAAATTAGTAACTCTGCAGAATTTCTATCACTAGTCTGTCTGGAGTGGGTTGCCATTTCCTCCTCCAGGGGATCTTCCTGACCCAGGGATTGAACCTGCATTTCCTGTGTCTCTTACATTGCAGGCTTATTCTTTACTGCTTGAGCCATTGGGGAAGCCCATACTAGTAGGTCAGAAAGCCAAAAATAAAATATTAGATATGGGGAAACTAGACTGGCAGAGGTCTTATGTTCTTGAGTGGAGGGGCAGCTGATGAGCTCTGGCAGCTTGTATTATTCCAGGATAAAACCCATGTGTGTTACAGGATGGCTAGAAACTTCGCTCCCCATCCACTCCTTGGGATTCTTTAGGCCTCATGGGTTCAGCATAGTTGGTTACACTGAAGTCTGTGTACATTAAATTCTGTCTGTTAAATGTCCCTCTCTAAGAAAAAAAATATTTGGGGGACATTCATTTATTTGTTTAAATTAATAAGTTATGGGTATAAATAAGAGTAATTCATAGGATTTGATTTCCTTTATAATCCCCATGGGTTTAAAAATGAACCCCCCAGAAAAAGTGTGGGACCACTGTTTTAGA
The DNA here is from genome assembly GCF_042477335.2 of Ovis canadensis. Taxonomy (NCBI): domain Eukaryota; kingdom Metazoa; phylum Chordata; class Mammalia; order Artiodactyla; family Bovidae; genus Ovis; species Ovis canadensis. The sequence goes on along the minus strand of NC_091259.1, from coordinate 23,337,385 downwards.
AATAACAATAATTTGCCGTTTTCAATTTATCTTACAATCATCATCTTATCTTTAAGTCTTACTTTAGATACTTTGATTTTCTGTCTTTTTTAGAACATAAAAGAGACAAAAATAATTTCCTACAAGAAAATCCTTCTTTTTCTATTTCCTCTAAGGGCTTATGTGAAACCCAAAGCAGAAATTACAATGACATAAATATTAATTCTGTTGACCCACATAGAGCCTAAGGAGCTTATTCTGAATCCTCATTGTGTTTCATTCCATTCTGTTGTGGGTTTCTATTAGGCTTCAGTAGGAAGGAGAGGCTAGATGTTGTCACACGTGGATGCATCTGGGTTCCCTCCTCCTCTGTGGGCCCAATGGTGCTTGCAGCTGCCACCTGGGCGCAAAGCCCGTACTGCAGCACTTACTTTGCCTACATTCTCTGTGGGCACCATTTCTTAATGTGAATCTCCTCCACTAGATGAAAGAATTACAGGCATTCTTTGTCAACATCCAGCCCCAGCCTTCATTAAAACCCCTTGGATCTTTATGTACCTGGAGCTCAATAAATGTTTATTGAGGAAATGAGTAAAAGTGGGAAATCCTTGTAAGAACAGGCTTGAAATTTTCATCATGGCACATCAGTATCAAAATGTTCTTTTTAGCTCCCACCCATGTTAGGAGCTACCCCTGGTTCTGCTCAATTATTTCAAGATACTAGGTGAAATTGTTAATGAGAATAGAATAGAAGCAACTTAAAAATGCTTGATTTTTTTTTTTTTTTTTTTTGCCTTTCACCTTCCCCCTTCCCCTCCTTTCTTGCTTTTTCAAGTATGAAGATATCCAGGTAAAGGGACTCTTCCTTCTACTTCCAGGAACAGTAGTATTTTTCATGAAAATGACTACTATGTACTAAAATGTAGTTGGTTCCCTGATTCCTTTTTCACTCTGCTGTGGTTGTGTTGAAGTTGAGAGCTGACTGTGGTATATAAAAATTTTGGGGGCAGCCGGCCATATTCTTGCACAGACCAGTCCATAGACTATGCCAGACACGACAGATCAGCTCCTGGGCACAGAGGAAGGGAATGTCTACGAAAGCCTGCTAAGGTACATTTCTTAAACTGAGAAAATTTTCTTGCCCTAAATTAACCTTTAGATGGCCTCTGCATTTAGTTGTTGCTCAGTCATGTCCTACTCTTTGTGATCCCATGGACTGTAGCACACCAGGCTTCCCTGTCCTTAACTATCTCCCAGAGTTTGCTCAGATTCATGTCCATTGTGTCAGTGATGCTATCTAACCATCTCATCCTCTGTCATCCCCTTCTCCTTCTGCCCTCAATCTTTCCCAGCATCAGAGTCTTTTCCAGTGAATCAGCTCTTTGCATCAGGTAGCCAAAGTATCAGAGCTTCAGCATCAGTCCTTCCAATGAATATTCAGGGTTGATTTCCTTTAGGGTTGACTGGTTTGATCTCCTTGCTTTACTAGGACTAAAAATTCAGTCCTAAAAAGCAAAGGCTTTATAGGCACAAGCTCAAGCAACCTAATTTTGGATCAGTCACCACATCTTCCAGTTCTTGGGTTCTCACTCACATGCTCAGTGACCTGAAGTAAGATGCTTAATCTCCTTGTACCTACATTTCATCTAAAGAAATAGAGAACAAAATCTTCCCAATTCAGCCAGCAGAGCTCTGTGGGCTCATCAGTGATAGGAAATGCAAAGAAGACTTTATGTATTTATTCTGCAGACTTGCATTTATGGATTTGTTAGGCTATACATTTATTCTGCAACGCTTCTTCCTGTTCCTTTGCATCCTTCCTCCACCTTCTCTGGAAGAACCTGCCAGTTTTCAGGGTGGGGAAATGGGCCGTGTTCCCAAGGAATGCCTGTGTGGCTTGCCGAGCCTTGCTAGGTTTTGAAAGCACAGTGTGTGACTGCTTACACCACTTGATCAACCTCGACAGGCAGCACTGAGAAACTTCAAACCTTCATGACAACCAGCAGTGCATCCAGCCTGCAGGGTGTCTGTTTACATTCCATCAAATCTTCTCCCCAAGTGTGAAAATTAATGTTATTCAATTTAAGCTGATTTTCTGTGCCTGAAGAACCAGAGCTGATGACAGAACTGTCTCTCGGTCACGTGTTGATGTCCAGTCTCTAACGAGCGAACGTGGCTTATGATTTTCACGTCATTGGTTTTTAAATTATTTGCTTACTATTCCTGTCTAAGGGTTGAAAAATCAAGTGTCTTAAACTTCATTATGATCTGTGTTCCTTGCACTCATAGCTAGATGGATGGATGGAAAAAGCACAGACTGAAACCCATTTGCATTCCATGTGGCATCAAGGACCCTTCACTTTTGCTGACAGTTCAGAGCCAGGAAATCCACGTTCAGGTCTCAGCTCAAATTAAATGGCAGTTACTCAGAGAAGGCTGCCTGAGATAAGTTCCAGTCTTCCTTTTATATTTCCCTCCAGTCCCCCGTTCCCTTTATAAACACTCATCATACTGTAAATAAGGAACCATTTGGATGACCATTTTCTCCCTTCCCTTTCTAAGCTGTCCACACCATGAGGGCATGGACCCTGTCATTCCCACCACTATAGTCTCAGTTACTATGTTTCCAGAAGCTGGCACAGTGCCTGGTGCTTGGAAGCATTTAATAAGCACTTGCTGGATGTTGAATGAAATGATGACCATTATCATTTTGTCCAAAACAGTTACTCAGTTCAGTTCAGTCGCTCAGTCGTGTCCAACTCTTTGCGACCCCATGAATCGCAGCATGCCAGGCCTCCCTGTCCATCACCAACTCCTGGAGTTCACTCAGATTCACGTCCATTGAGTCCGTGATGCCATCCAGCCATCTCATCCTCTGTCGTCCCCTTCTCCTCCAGCCCCCAATCCCTCCCAGAATCAAAGTCTTTTCCAATGAGTCAACTCTTCGCATGAGGTGGCCAAAGTACTGGAGCTTCAGCTTTAGCATCATTCCTTCCAAAGAAATCCCAGGGCTGTTAGCTACCTACTATGAATGAGCTGTGTTCTAGACCATGGATCAGGAAACTCTTTCCATAAAGGGACAAAATGTAAATAAGTCTAGGCTTGGGGGCTACAGCTATTCAACTCCGTCCCTATGGTCTGAAAGTCACTGTAGATGAGCCATGGACAGATGCTGTGGCTGTGGGCTGGATTCAGCCTGCAGGCCATAGTGTATGGACTTCTGTTTTAGGCGCTGATTATGGAGAAGTGACTTAGCATGCATGCCTATGGAGGAGGAAGGGAAAGAAGAAGCCCCAACAAAAAAGGAGGATGGAAAATAAAGAACTTCAGAAACATTTATTAGATCTCATTTTGTTAATTGTCTGAATTTATAAATCAGGATTTAATTGTTATTTTCTTTTCCTGGTAGGGTTTTAGTCATCTCTTACTTCATTCCTAATTAGGTGAGCATGGTTATTTCACATGAGATAAACTGAGACACGTATGAATGCAGTTACAAGCCTTTGTTAGCCCAGTGGGAATCCATAATTAGCTAATGGTGGAAACAGGGCTGGGCAGGATAGTCCTGTGGTTAGCCACCGGTGGTAGCCTCCTGGGTGCCGAGGTCTTAGGGGTCCCTCTCCCAGCAGGGCCATTAATCTTCCCATAAGCATCCTGCTGTGAGGTGAAGTCTACAGTTCTTGGGTTGAGGAGTATCTGAATGGCCGTACCAGCAGCGCATGTATCCTCTGAACTGGAGCTCGTTAAAAGCCATCTGATGGCCATTATGAGTGACAGTGATTTCAGAGACTGTTGATCTGATGGTTCAAAGTTTACTTTTAGGTGGAGTTGCAGGCATGCTCCCTCGTAATCTAGCCTTCAGGTCCTTGTTCAGATCATGCAAAAACAGTGAGGTGGCCACCATGGATTGAGCACTTCCTGTTCACCAAGCACTGTGCTGACCTCTGTTGGTGCACAGTCCCGGTTCATCCTGCAAGCAGCCCTGTGAGGTGGGTATTACAGGTCTTTAACGGATGAGGGAACTAGGGCACAAGAAGGTTAAGGAACTTGTCCATGGTCATACAGGCAGGTGGAGCAGACAGGCTTTGAACCCAGGGCATCCTGATTCTCGAGAGCCGCTTCCTGTATACCAGGCATTGGAGACAGGTAGCAGAGGTGGATTCCCAGTGATTTTAGGGCTCACTTAGTGTGGCCACCATGCTTCATTAAAGAAGAAACTGTGACCAAAGATGACTAAACGATTTGTCCAAGGCTCCCTCAGTACTTAATGCAAGACCATGATAAGAATAGGGACCTCCTTTTTCTTTTTTTTTTTTTCCAGCCTCCAAAGGTCATCTCTGTTAGCTCTGGGAGTAATAAGAGATTTCACATTTTTTACCCAGAGAAGAATCCAGCTTAGTAAGCAAACATAAATAATTCTTGTACTAGAATTTCTACTGCAAATTATTTAGCCCAGTACTGTAACTTAATGATAGTGTATTCAGGTCATCTCAAATGAGTTCTAGCTACTGGAATGAACATTTTTTGTTTCTTAACCTTTTACATCTGTCTTTGAACCTGAGCCAATTATAATAAAAAGCCTTGCTGGATAATTCAGTATATCTCCTCAGATACTAAAACAAGAAAATTGTTGAGACCAGCCTAGAATCTTAAAAGTTTTCTCAAATATCTATGAAATTAAACTCTTTGTTCTCTGGATGATAAGAATTAAAAAAAAAAATTACAATAAGTAACCCTGGGGTGTGGTTTCTTACAATTAGTTTTTGAAATTATTTTTGGTTCATGAATTGGAAAGAGAATATGCGGTTGTATCTTAATGGAATCCAAGAACTTTGAGGGGACAAAGTGTTTCTTTTAAGTTCAGAAAATTTGGTCTTGGACCATTAAAAATAAGCTCGCATCTGCTTCTAATTTGCTTCTTGCCGACAAAGACTGTGGTTTGGTAGAAAGAAGAAGAAAAGGATCTGCTCAAAGCAAGTTACAAAATTGACAATGGAAGAGCTCACAGAAGCTAAAGGAAGGGAGAATCTGTAATTGCAGATGACTCATTTCTTTCTCCCTGATCAGGAGATTAAACCACTTCTGTTCCCACATATAACAGTTTCCCCAGCATCTACTTCTTTCACCCAGGTTTTGGTGTTAAGCCATATCTGCCATTCAGAGGTCCCGTTTAGAAAGCATAGTTTTATTATACATATTATAATAATGCCTTGAAGTGAAAGTGAAGTATTAGTCTCTCAGTTGTGTCCAACTCTTTGCAATGCCGTGGCTGTCACCTGCCAGGCTCCTCTGTCCATGGGATTCTCCAGGAAAGAATACTGGAATGGGTGGCCATGCCCTGCTCCAGGGGATCTTCCCGACCCAGAGATCAAACCCAGGTCTCCAACATTGCAGGTAGGTTCTTTACCATTTGAGTCACCAGGGAGGCCCTTAATTAAACCAAATATAGGTTTATAACACATACCTATATTTTCATACAGTAAAGTTTACACATTTTAAGTGTACAGTGCAATAAGCCGTGACAGCTGTCACAGTCCAGCCTCAGTGCAGGTCGAGCATGTGCAGCTCTGACCTCTGCAGTGAAAGGCCTCCCCACGCCATCTGTCTGCCTGCCTCATGTTTTACTCCCTTCAGGTCGTTGGTCTCTGCATTATGTCCAGGCTTTGTGGTGGTTTTCTGCAGGGGCAGCAAAATTGTCTGGTAGGTTCTGACTGTCATACTTGGAAACAGACATGTCTGTTCTTTATCTTTTTGTGTGAAGAGAGAAGGCAAAAAAGGACTTCTATGGAGATTATAGAAAGCATAAGCCATCAGGTTTCATTGACAGTCAGTTCATGCATAGGTGTATAGTCAAAATCAAATGCCCTATGTGTCCTGGCATTTTTAATGCATTGCATAATTTATTATGCTGTCTGCAGTGACACAGAAGTAGCAGTACATTTTTACTTCCTGTTAAAAATATAAAGTGGAAGGTCAAATAGCACATGAGGAGGCTGAGCCGGGTGAATGAATGTATGAATATAGAAGGCTTTGCTGAGTAAGTTTGCAGGTTGGGTATATATTTAGGCAGGTTAAAAAATACCTATGAATTATACTTGAAAGTATAAGTATAGTTTCTAAAATAAAAATGCAATACTAAAAATGATTAGATTAGAATTCTAAGTTATATTGAGAGAGCTTTTACTGCTATTCAAATATTTTACCAAATCCATGCCTGAGATATTTTACATTGGGTGCTGTAAAAAGCACTTTGGGGTATTAAACTCACTTTCTGGATACTAAAGAGCAACAGATAAACAGAGTATGATAAGACCAAAATCTGTTGTTTTCCTCAACTAGATCAATAGATTTTGTGGTTTGAGTTCATTACTTTCCAGGGAAAAGCATCCGAAAAGGATTATTTTTGAATTTCATTTTAAAGATTAAGTTAGAATTTGATCATGTCTTAATAGATTAATACTCATTTGGTGAGGTGTTGCCTAAACTTTTTATATTTCTTCCCATAGGAAACATTTCTACTATCTTAGATCCCTAAAATCCTACAAAGATAGAAGGATTTAGACAAAGTATAAAGTAAGTCCAGGAGGTGGAAGGATTAACTCAGACGTTGGCCACTGTCCCTGGAGTACAAGTAGAAAACTGTCAAGACTCGTGAAAGAACTACTTTCCCCCTCAAAGTGTATGTGTGCAGGTTCTCCCGTGCAGGAGAGGTCTCCTTTATTGCAAGAATCAGTGTGTGGCCTTCAGTGTGGGCCTGGAAAACAGGTTTGTATGTTAGAGTAATTTAGCTGCCATGCTGCTGCTTAGTGGCTATGTCCACCTCTTTGTGACCCCATGGGCTATAGTCCACCAGGCGCCTCTACCCATGGGATTTCCCAGGCAAGAATACTCAAGTGGGTTGCCATTTCTTTGTCCATTTGTAAAAGGTAAATTTTCTATTTTCTTTTTAACTTTGGGCAATGAAGACTGAATGAATCCTTCACGCTTAAGGCTTTACCTCCCATATTGATTGATTGATTCATTTCTCCCAGTGTCTTCCCTACATTTTAACAGCAGCCATATCCACAAATCTGTGTTCCCCTTGTAATGTCTGAACTATTGGCTGTCAACCTCAGAGGTCTTATTTAAAGAGAGTTTATCTGGGGACTTCTCTGGTGGTCCAGGGGTTAATATTCCATGTTCCCAAGGCAGGGGGGTGCAAGTTTGATCCCTGGTCAAGGATCTAAGATCCCCCATGCTGAGTGGTGCGGCCAAAATAAAGAAGAAAAGAACGCTTATTTGGAAGCCCAGATAAAACGCACGAAGCCGGAACAGGTTTCTGGTTAAGACGGGCGCATTTGTCAGGAGCCCCTTCCTTCCCGCCTGACCCAGCATCCCTTTTCTCCCTTCCCCCTCCTCCCCACAGGACTCTGCAGAACAGAGTTTGGTCCTTAATCTTTCTTACTACAGAATTCGTTTTGAAACAGTTCACTCTCAGCCATTTAAAGCAAATCTTGGCTAGAGCGTTCTGTTTGTTCACAGAACTATTTAGCCGCCCACTTACAACCCGGGTCTCCCTGTTGCCGTGAACCGTGGCAGCACGCACGCGCATACGAGGATGGCAGGGAGCCCAACAGCCTGGTCTGAAATAATGAGCTTCCTTACCTGAGAAACTTTTATCAGCTCAGTTTACAAAGACAGCAAAAAGCCAAACCAGGAGGATATGGGGTCAGCTTTGTATTCTGTCACTTTTGCATTTCTGAATGAATGAGTGTGGCTTTTAAAGGGGGATCATCTCTCAGGTGGTTTTGCATCAGATAAACCTCGTGAACAGATCGCTCTTATGTGCTGTAAACAGTGCTCTGTTTGGATTATGTTTTCTGGATGTGTCAGTGTGGCTTTCAAACTGGAGTGAGGGAGTGAGGGCAGATGGAAGAAGGAGCTTCGGAGGGCATTAAGAGTATCTTTGAGGCAGAATGAACCTAAATAGCTTGGCTTATAGTGAAGTACTTGGAGTACCTTCCTCTTGTCTTTCCACTCTCATAGCCCCAGTAGAGGGGACTTGCAAGTGGATCTGACTCTCCAGTTATTCCATGAGTCATAGCCAACCCTTGGAATAGGCTCCTCTGCCACGTCTGCTCAGAATTACAAGATACGGTACCAGGATATGGCCAAAGAATCCTGAGGAAGAAGAAACAGGAGGGGACATTTTAAGAAGGGATAGTAAGGCAAATAATTATTCAGATGTCTTTCCAGAAGAAGGACTCCATTTTATCAGCATGGTGGAGCAGTGTCCAGTTACCAGAATTGGTGCCAGGAGTCCTGGGCAGCCTGTCCTGAGGCATTACTACCAGGTCCTTTCTTGGTGGAGAAGGGAATCAGCTCAGTTCAGTTGCCCAGTCGTGTCCGACTCTTTGCAACCCCATGAACCACAGCACACTAGGCCTCCCTGTCCATAACCAACTCCGGGAACTCACTCAAACTCATGTCCATTGAGTCAGTGACGCCATCCAACCATCTCATCCTCTGTCCCCTTCTCTTGCCTTCAGTCTTTCCCAGCATCGGGGTCTTTTCCAGCGAGTCAGTTCTTCACATCAGGTGGCCAAAGTATTAGAGTTTCAGCTTCAGCATCAGTCTTTGCAATGAATATTCAGGACTGATTTCCTTTAGGATGGACTGGTTGGATCTCCTTGCAGTCCAAGTCCTTTTTTGGTGGAGGAGAGAATAGAGGTATAAAGAAAGAACAGTGAATGTGTTAGTGACCTTTCGGTTACAAAAAGAAAAATTTGATTGGGCTAGCTTAGCCCTGGATAAGAGAACTATTATTGTTGAGTTTGGGTTTTTTGTTTTGTTTTGTTTTGTTTTTTTTAGTATCTTTGTATGTGAAGGAGGCCCTAGGCGAGATGTGTAGACACGCTTCGCAGAGGCCAGGGGCCCAGGCCAGCCTGTCTGTGAGAATCCAAGGGGAGATGGTTTGGGGGGACTTTCCTTTCCCTCTCCCCTTCCTACCATGGCCTCTCCATGTCCATCTGTTTGATTCTTCACCCTCTGCATGTACACGCTCTGTCTGGCGCACATGTGGGATGTGGTCCCTGGCCTCAGAGCTGGGCTGCCGGTCTGTGTCAGCACCCCCCTCGCCCAGGTGCCCCCTCATGCAGTTGTGGAGAAGACGTTTTGCTTGGCCTGGCTCGGATCACAGGGCCCTTCAGGTTTGCTCCTGTCACATGGAGAGTGGGGTGGGGGATGAGAAGGGCTTTGTAATGCAGACGTGGCTGCTTGGAATTTAGCCCTGCAAAACAGGGACCATAGTAGGCATTTTTCCAAGTGGAGAGTTCTCTGAGCAGCCACTGTGACAGCTGTCTACTCCAGGTAAAGATGTACTTGCCTCTTTATGTAGATGGGTATCGAGTTAATTTACAACTTTGTATTAGTTTCAAGTGTACAGCAAGGTGATTCAACTTTATGTATATACATACATAAGTATATATGTGTGTATATATATGATATATATATATATATCATCATCCTTTTTAGATTCTCTTTCATTTTAGGTTATTGTAAGATATTGAGTATATTCCTGTACAGTACAGTCCATCCTTGTTGGTTATCTATTTTATGTACAGTAGTGTGTATTTGTAAATCCCAAACTCCTAATTTATTAATATCCCTCCCACACACACAAGCACCATCCCCTTTGATAACCATAAGTTTGTTTTTTATGTCTAGGACTCTATTTCTGTTTTATAAATAAGTTCTTTTTTTTTTTAGATTCCACGTATAAATTACATCATGTGATATTTGGAAAGGGACCTCTCTTTTGCCTTCCAAGCATTCTAGTGAATTAGTCACCCCTTGGTCAGGCTGGTGGTAGCCAGACTCCTCTGTCCCTCTAGCTATATTGGGCTTAGGGGAAAACTTATCAAAAAACCTTTATATCAAGAAAGGCCTATAACAACCTAGAGAGGTGGGAAAGGGTGGGAGGTGTAAAAGTGAGGGAATATATGTGTACCTATGGCTGATTGATGTTACGCAGAAACCAACACAATATTGTAAAGCAATTATCCTTCAATTCAAAATAAATAAATTTTTAAAAAGAAAGGCCTAAAAAATTAATTCCTGTTTGAGAAGGGCCAGTTTGTAGCTTTGCTCCCCTCATCAGCTCCAGCCATGAGTTGGGGCTCTGCATTAAAAACCAGCAGCACATTTATTAGAGAAATGCAAATCAAAACTACAATGAGGTATTTGCTCACACTGATCAGAATGGCCATCATCCAAAAAATCTATAAGCAGTAAATGCTGGAGAGGCTCTGGAGAAAAGGGAACCCTCTTGTACAGCTGTGGGAATGTACATTGATGCAGTCACTATGGAGAATAGTATGCAGATTCCTTAAAAAATTAAGGAAAAAAAAAACTGCCATATAACCCAGCAATCCCACTACTGAACATATACCCTGAGAAAACCATAGTTGACAAAGGCACAGGTACCCCAGTGTTCATCACAGCACTGTTTGCAATAGCTAGGACATGGAAACAACCTACATGTCCATCAGTGGATGAATGGATAAAGAATCTGTGGTACATATATACAGTGGAATATTACTCAGCCTTTAAAAGGAATGAATTTGAGTCCATTCTAGTTGGGTGGATGAATCTAAAGCCTGTTATACAAAGTGAAGTAAGTCAGAAAGAGAAAAACAAATACCATATATTAATGCATATGTAAGGAATCTAGAAAAATTGTATTAACCTATTTACAAAGCAGGAATAGAAACATAGACATAGAGAATAGGCTGATGGATCCAGCAGGGGATGGAGAGGGTGGGACAATTTGAGAGAGTAACATTGAAACATATAATATACACTACCATATGTGAAATTTTATGAAAGTGAAAGAGGAGAGTGAAAAAGTTGGCTTAAAACTCAACATTCAGAAAACTAAGATCATGGCATCCGGTCCCATCACTTCATGGCAAATAGTGGGGAAACAATGGAAACAGTGACAGACTTTATTTTTGGGGGCTCCAAAATCACTGCAGATGGTGACTGCAGTCAGGAAATTAAAAGACGCTTGCTCCTTGGAAGAAAAGCTATGACAAACCTAGACAGCATATTAAAAAGCAGAGACATTACTTTACCAACAAAAATCTGTCTAGTCAAGGCTATGGTTTTTCCAGTGGTCGTGTATGGATGTGAGAGTTGGACTGTGAAGAAAGCTGATCACTGAAAAATTGATGCTTTTGAACTGTGGTATTGGAGAAGACTCTTGAGAGTCTCTTGGACTGCAAGGAGATCCAGCCAGTCAATCCTAAAGGAAATCAGTCGTGAATATTCATTGGAAGGACTGATGCTGAAGCTGAAACTCCAATACTTTGGCCACCTGATGCGAAGAACTGACTCATTGGAAAAGACCCTGATGCTGGGAAAGATTGAAGGCGTGAGGAGGAGGGGACGAAAGAGAATGAGATGGTTGGATGGCATCACTGACTCAATGGACATGAGTTTGAGTAAGCTCCAGGAGTTGGTGATGGACAGGGAAGCCTGGTGTGCTGCGGTTCATGGGGTTGCAAAGACTTGGACACGACTAAGCGACTGAACTGACTAACTGGCCATATGTTAAATAGATGGCTAGTGGGAAGCTGCTATATGACACAGGATCCCCAGCCTTGTGCTCTGTGACAACCTAGAGGGGTGGGTGAGGTGACAGGGAGGTTCAGGAGGGAGGGGACATATATGTATACATATGACTGATTCACATCATAGTATGTCAGAAACCAGCACAACATTGTAAAGTGATAATCCTCCAGTTAAAAATAACAACAACAAAAACCCAGCAGTGCAGGGCACAGTGCCCTGACACCCCCACTGCCAGACCCCACAGCCCAGGCTCCACCCTCAGTTACCCTAGTAACCACAGAGGTTACTAGGATGCATCATGCTGTGGTTCAGCCAGCAGTTAAGCTTGGTGCTCAAATAGTAATTGCAGGAACACTTGCAACAGACAGTCCACTGCAGACTTTGCCCAGAACTGGCAAAGGTGAAGGGTAAGACGGGAGGGGAGCTTCTTTGAATTCTGGACCCAGTTCTCATTTCCATCGACTTCTGCTCTTTTTCAAGCCAAGAGATGACCCTATGGGTAGAGGCACAAACGAAGCTACCGTTATACCTGTCGCAAGTGTCATAGCTCATGTTGCTTCAGATTTTCCAGTTGACAAATGGAGTTGATGCGAGGATTCATGAAATGAGGTTGTGTGGTAAAGCTGAAGGCACAGTTCCCGGGGCAGGAGAAGCACCAGTGTCGTGCGTCTCAGCTCTTGTTGTTTATTAAGTGTCTTGTTAAGTGCCAAGCCCCACGGTAGGTATTTTATGTGCTAAGTCGCTTCCGTCATGGCCAACTCTGTGCAACCCTATGGACTGTAGCCCACCAGGCTCCTCTGTCCATAGGATTCTCCAGGTAAGAGTACTGGAGTGGGTTGCCAGTCCCTTCTCCAGGGATCTTCCTGACCCAGGGAGTGAACCCATGGCTCTTATGTCTCCTGCATGGGCAGCTGGGTTCTTTACCACTAGTGCCACCTAGGTCGTCATTTTAATCCTCACTACATTCCTGCAAAATCAGTCTTCTTAGTTGCCTCGGAGGAGATGGAGTCTGCAAGGGGAAGTCGTGTGTTTAAAGTGAGCCAGCCTTCTGTGAAGGTGCCAGAATCGTACCAGGTCGGCCAGCTACAAAGCTCATGCCATCACTGTGGTTTCCAGAGTCAACAGTGTGCGAGCAGACATCCTCTGTGTAAATGGGACTGGAGCCATTAGGCTAAACAACGCCCCACTCCACACAGTCGAGGGTAATTCATATCCACTGAGTAAACAGACCATTCTGGGCATGAGTTCCCTTGTGTCAACTTGCCTGTTCTAAGAATTCTCAGTATATACCTTGGAGCTCAACCAGAAGTTTAGTGTGAGGCTGGTCTTTCTCAAGATCCATCCCAAGGGGCTTCACTAATACACTGGAGGGACCTTCCTATGAGATGGTTTCATTTATAGGACTTACCCTTGGCATCTCCCAAGAGATGACTTTTTCAGATGGCTCTGACATACCTAGTCCCTGTGTCTCCAGAGGATTAAGGGGCACAGTGACCCCACCACATAGGCTCACTGCCTTGACACCCCCTCTTCCTCCTACCCTGGGCCTGTGGTAGGAGTCCTTCCTGTGTTGTCATAGAAACTGCACCAGCATCTCTTAGAGCAGCTGGTCCCAGGGCCTTTGCCTGTGTCCCTGCCTCTCTTCCCACCCGACTAAGAGCAGGGTGCTCTGGCCTACTCACCTTGTAGCTCGAGTATTTATCACACTTTTTGGTAAAGAAGAATAGCTTTAGCATGTCATAGTTTATATTTTCTATATGCATATATGCATTTTGAAATAGGTACTGTTGGTGAGTAGGTGAGTAGGATCCTTACCTTAAAGACAAGGAAACTGAGGCACAAAGATGTTCATTTATTCTGAGTCACAAAATTGTATAGGAAACTTGATACTAGATTCATGCTTTTGTACCTGGAGGAAAACATGATCCGAAAGGATATGTACACCTCAGTGTTCATTGCAGCACTATTTACCAGTAAACATACTGTTTACTCTTTACCTAAATGTCCATTGACAGGGGAATGGATAAAGAAGATGTGGTACCTGTTTATAACGGAATATTACTCAGCCATTGAAAAGAATGAAATAATGCCATTTGCAGCAACATGGATGGACCTAGAGAGTTTTCATGCTGAGTGAAGCAAATCAGAGAAAAAGACATATGGTATCTCTTATATGTGGAATGTAGAAAGAAATGATACAAATAAGCTTATTTACAAAACAGAAAGAGACTCACAGACTTAGAAAATGAACTTACGGTTGCCAGAGGGGAAGGGATAGCTAGAGACTTTGGGAAGGTCATGTATACACTGCTACATTTGAAATGGATAACCAACAAAATCCTATTGTACAGCACATGGAACTCTGTTCAATGTTATGTGGCAGCCTGGATGGGAGTGGGATTTAGGGGAGAATGGATTACACCTTCACTCTTCACCTGAAACTACAACATTGCTGATTGGCTATACTCCAATACAACATAAAAAGTTTAAAGTGTTTAAAAAAAAAATTGTAAGACAACTATGCTCCAGTAAAAGTTAATTAAAAGAAAAAAGATTCATGCTTTTGTCCAGTACTCTGAATCCTCCACATAACAAATACAATTAATATTTGCAAAAAGATACACATGTAGTATCAATTGCTGTGTATTGAGATGATGATATGACCCGTGACATACTTACGACATGGCTTGTGCCATGATGAGCTGGGTAGCGATGGTGCTCTCCCACACCTCCTGTTCTGTCATTCCGGGGGTCTTCACCCTTCATGCTTGTACAGCAGAGGCATGTGGCACTTTGCCTGTGAACGTACATTACAGAGGTGCGGTGAGGGTCCTGGCTCTCCCACTGACGAGCGTCAACCTCTGTGGGCACGTTACTTACTCTCCACTGGAAAATGGGAATCCTAACAGTGCCTCCCTCATAAAGTAAGTTGAAAGGAGAGATCAAGAATGAAATAATGAAAGGGAATAATGTAAGTCACCATTCCTGGGACACAGTAGCCGTTCACAAACACGAGCTGTCATGAACATTGGTTTTAAAATGGGAGCACTACTTCCTGTCAGTGGACAAGGAGTTCTGAGCCAGTGTGAATGACACTAACATTGCTTCAGCCTGAAGTTTAAGGTCATCAAACTCAGGGCAGAGATGTCTGAACCCAGGAATTCAAGCTAATGCAGTCTCCACCCAGTACCCACATCTTTGTCCTGATGCGCCAACTGTGAGATTCAGGGAGCCTGGGCAGAGAAGGGAGCCAGAACCCTTCCAGGTCAGTAGCAGCAGCCATCTGATGAGTGCTGGCTTCAGAGGTGAAGTGGACCACTGCATAGCAAAGGCTGTCAGGAGACCTCAAGGAGGCCAAATGCTAACTGCTAACAAGAGCTGCCATTTATTGTACTGTTGACAATGAACTTGGCACCCAGTAGAGATTCGTTCATTCACTTATTCATTCAACGTTTACTGAGCCAGGCAATGGTCTAGGCTCACGGAGTCAATAATGACCTAAAGAGAAAAAGATCTATCTATTTCCGTCCTTTTAGTCTTTATCTGCCTCATTTTTGTCAACAGACTCATCACAACAGTTCCATGATGTAGCTTTTGTCTTTCCCATTTGATAGATGAAAGCTCTGAGATTCAAAGAGGCTATTCCTCGCCCAAGGCCTCAAAGCTGGAAAGTGGTGAACCTGGGATTTGAATCCAGTTCTTTCAGATGCCAAGTTCATTCTCTATCCACAGGTTGATACTGCCAATCAAAGGAATAGCAAAAGCTGGACTTGTATGTGTTGGGGAATTGGGAGGTATTCATTAATCCAGAAATCCAAGGAGTTGTCATAGTTGTCATTGTGACAAGGCAGTGTTTGTGATCATCGACTTGCAAACTGCAAGAAGCTCTAGTTGTGGCTTCTAGACTTTGCCTTTGGTCAAACCTGAGGTGTCTTTGCCCTCAACAAAGATAGAAACTGTTAAACTTAGGTTGATAACCAAGCAGAAACTCTGAAATCCAGTGGTTCATCCCCAGGTCTGCCTGCTGAGAAACTAACCCCTGGGTGCCCTCCAGAGCCTGGACAAGGCCAGTGGGCACCATGCCTGTTCAGATGTTGTCCAAACCCAGGGAGCTAGTGCTCAAATGTCAGTAATTTTGCACAGAAGGCGTGAAATACTCTGGTCCTCCGGGGCTGTGGGTGGGGATGCCCACAGCTTCTGGCCCATTTGTTTAGGCCTCTTGCGTGCACTGGGAAGGAAGTTTCAGAAGTAGCGTCTCATGCCACTGAAAGGGAGAAGAGAGAAGGCAGTTGGTCGTTGCAGTGGGATCTGAGAGCCCAGAAGTAATGCTCTCTTCCGGGTCAGGATGTTGGTGGCCTCACTTTGTTTTCAAGAGATGCCATTATTTCTCGCCATCACAGCCAGCGCTCTCTTTACAAGTGTGCTCATTCATTCCATCCGTTCTGAAGCTGTTCCATTGTACGCTGATTCCCTTGACATAAGCTCACAGGGCAAGGACAGTGCAGTCAGGCGGGAAGGACATCACGGCAGCCGTCAGGAGACCGGCCTTTGTCCCTGGCTCTGCCCCAGCTGGCGGGCACACTGGGCAAGTGCCTTTGCTCCCGGGCTTCCCTTTCCTCACACGTTAAACAGAGGGGACAGAACTGGATGGTGACATTTCCTATGATTCCCTCTGGCTTTAAAATTGTGAGTTGTTTACTCAATATTAGCCAAAGGATCGATGCTTTTGAACTGTGGTGTTGGGGAAGACTTTTGAGAGTCCCTTTACAAGGAGATCAAACCAGTTAATCCTAAAGGAAATCAGTCCTGAATATCCATTGGAAGGACTGATGCTGAGGTTGAAGCTCCAAATACTTTAGCCACCTGATACGACGAACTGACTCATTTGAAAAGACTCTAAGATTGATGGCAGGAAGAGAAGGGGACAGCAGAGGATGAGATAGTTGGATGGCATCACTGACTCAATGGAAATGAGTTTGAATAAGCTCCAGGAGTTGGTGATGGACAGGGAGGCCTGACGTGTTGTAGTCCATGGGGTCTCAAAGAGTTGGATACAACAGAGCAAATGAACAACAGTAAGCAGCCCTAAAATGTCTTCGCCCTATATTCAGAACCACACTTTCCCTTCTCCTTACGAGCGGCATTGCTTCTACTGCTTCAGTGCCTGTAAGACCAGTCCTTGATGTTTGATAACTCTGCTAAATGAATGAGTGGCCATCCAAGGAAATCATGAATGAATGGAACCACTGTCACAAGCTTGTACAGCTTCCAGACTTTGGTTCTTAGTGTTTCAGTTTGGTTCGCTAGGAGGACTAGATAACCAGGATGAGGCATTTGAGTGGTGTGGGCACAGGGAAATCAATTTCTTTCTTTTTTTTTTTTAATTATGAAAGTATGATAACACATTTACAGGAGACTTGAAAAATTCAGAACAAGGTTACATATAGTTCCACCATATGTTACAATTATTTTTTAAGTAGATAAATTAAGATTTTTAGTTGGAGTTTCAGTATTAAACTCTCAAAAAGTAGTAGAAGGAATATATAGAGGTAGAATATAGTGGACCTGAAAAGCACTATGAAACGATTCAACATAATTAAGATTTATATAATTTTCACACAATAGGATACAAATTCTATTCAAGTTCCCATAGACTCTAAACCAGGAGACATTGGAACATATCCAGGGGCATAAAACAAGGTGCAGAAATTTGATGATCTAAAGATATTGAAATCATACAGTCTGTTCTCTTATCACTGTGGAATTATGTTAAAAATCAATATCAAAAGATATTTGAAAATGACCAATATATTTTCAGATTCTGTGTGACATTTACCAAGAGAGATCTTTGACTTAGCCATTGAAAGCCTCAATAAAGTTAAAAGACTGAAAAAAACACAGAGGGTGATTGCAGAGAAGAAATAATTTTTTTCTTAAAAGAGAAGAATCTCATTTAAATGAGAAATTGATATCAAAGATACTTTTAAAAATCCCATGTATGGAGAAGTCAATTTGTAATTATTGTTGTTGCTGTTAAATGCCCTGTTTTCTACAAATATGAAAGTGTATGCACAGGGTTTTGTAACCACCTTTTTTCAACAATGCAGATTTTTTTTCCTCATCACTAATATTCTCTTATTTAGTTTTAATAGTAGCATCCTATTCTATTGTAGGGTTTACTGTGCTTTATTTAACCAATCCCTTAGTTTTACACATTAAGTCCATTCAAGTTTCTCCATATTATAATCAACATATCTAAATATTCTAAGTTACTTTAAAAATAAAATATACAGGCATGTCTCATTTTATTGCACTTTGTTTTGTTGCCTTTTTGTTTCTTTCAAATTAAAGGTTTGTAGTTACAAACTTTTGAGTAAGTCTCTTGGTGCCGTTTCTCCAAAAGTATCTACTCCAGTTCCTATGTTATGTTTTGGTAAATCGCACAATATCTCAGACTTTTTCATTATTTTCATACTTGTCATGGTGACGTGATCAGTGATCTTTGACAGTACTGTTTTGGTTTGGCCTTTTTTAGCAATAAAGTCTATTTTAATGAAAGTATGAGGATTGTTTTTTAGTCACAGTGCCATCACTGCAGGCTTGTGCGGGCTCAGTTGCTTCGGTTGTGTCCGACTCTTTGGGATCCTGTGGACGGTAGCCCAACAGGCTCTTCTGTCCATGGGATTCTCTAGGCAAGAATACTGGCGTGGGTTGCCCTGCCCTTCTCCAGGGGATCTTCCCAATCCAGGTATTGAACCCACGTCACCTGTGTCTCCTGCATTGCAGGCGGATTCTTTATCCACTGGGAAGCCCATTGCACACTTAGTAGACTACAATGTAATCTAAGATCTTCTGGACCCAGGGACTGAATCTGTGTCTCTTACGTCTCCTTCATTGTCAGGCAGGTTCCTTACCAACCTGGGGAGCCCATAACTTTTATATGCACTGGGAAACCAAAAAAATTTATGTGACTTGCTTTATTATGGTGGTCTGGAGTAGAACCCACAGCATCTCTGAGGTATGCCTGCACTGCTTTGTAACAGGAGACATGTTTTCCGTAAAAAATACTGACCTCATGACACCATGGGCCCTGTCTGCTTGTCAAACGGCAGGCGAGGCTACTGGAGGGCCACGTGGGAGCGGCAAGGGGGAGGCGCCCATTGCGCGCCACATGCGGAGAGATGTGATCACCCTCAGTTACAGCTTCAGCGGAGGAGGAGAAGGCTGTTTGCACACATCCAGAGCACTTCATCTTTCCTCTCATGAACAGACCAAGAGAAAAGGTGAAGCGGGGTTACATGGAAGAGGACCCAGCCAGAGATTGGAGGCCTGGGTTGAAGCTCCCCTCTGCTGCCTGGCTTCAGAGCAAAAGCTGAACCTCCTGGACCAGGGTTTATTTTTCAGTGAATGGGAGTGTTAGTGTTATCATTAGTATTGCCTGCCTTTCCATCACTGGTTTGGAAGTTAGAAGTGGGAGAGCTTGTGAGCCGAAAAGGAAATCGTAGGCCCAAGGTTAATTTGAAGCCTTAAAGCAAATGTTGTGCAGAAATGAACCCCTGAGAATATGGGCTCACTAGGTCTGTGTGTGCCGTACATCTCTGGAGCTGTGACCAGGAATATGTCTAGAGTTAACAGTGGTTTGTAAGAATATCCTTGCCTTACACACCACCCCTATGAACAAGAAGCAGAAGCAGTAGTTCCAGCCTCCACTTTGTGCATGTTTTCAACTCCTAATCCTTGCCAGATGTAGACTGGCGGGGAGCCCAGACGGGGAGTGCTTTCTGATAGAGCTCGTTTTGTTCCTGTCTCCCTTCTAGACAAGGAATTCCTGAAGGAAAAGGAGAAGTTAGAGATGGAGTTGGCGGCAGTGCGGACTGCGAGTGAGGACCACCGGAGACACATCGAGATCCTAGACCAGGCTCTGAGCAACGCCCAGGCCAGGGTCATCAAGCTGGAAGAGGAGGTGAGCTCGTGGGGGAATTAGGGGGTACAAGGGGTGGTGCCCAGAGCCCCAAGGGCTTCCATGTCCATTTCCTAACCCAGCAACTTTAACCAGAGCCAACTCCAGGGGAGCGATGTAGGCGACCTCTCAAATAAAAATGAGTAAAAACGGAGCTTATCCACCCCAGCGTTGGGCAAAGGATGAGAGGCAGTGGTGAATACCGTCAGCAAAGACCTCAGTCTCAGCGATAAACCCAGCCTGCCGCCCACCACCTGGCAGGTGTCCAGGGGCTGGAAATAAATGGAAGGTCTGGGAACCACTGGTGCCTGTGCAGAAAAGAGACTCAATTAAGAAAACAGTTCAAGTGTTGTGTCTTTGGGTTCTCCCATACGTAAAAAAGGCCCAGTCTTCTGACTGGGTGGGGTAGGAGTGTTGTTCAGTAAACCTGTCTCCAGTTTTTAGAAGTTGGCTCAGTTAACAACGACCATCGCCCACACCCCTGCCCCCAACCCGGTCCAGGAAATATTGATGCTGCTCAAGCATTATGGGTTTAGTGCTTTTTTGTTGAAATCAAGCCTTTAGGTGAAGTTTTGAGAAGTAGAAAGTAAAAACATTCATCTCTTAGTTGTGACTGACTGTTTGCAACCCCAAGGACTGTAGCCCACCAGGCTCCTCTGTCCATGTAATTTTCCAGGCAAGGATACTGGAGTGGATACTGGAGTGCCATGCCCTCCTCCAGGGGGGATCTTCCTGATCCAGGGATTAAACCCAGGCCTCTCTTATTGCAGTCAGATTCTTTACCATCTGAGCCACCAGGGAAACACTTTTTCCTGTAAGCCTGACCAGGGAAGGAGAATGACCACTCCTGAGGCCCCAGTTCCAGGATCCAGGGTATAGATACCACAGCACAGAGAAGCCGGCTGCACAAGCCCCTGTGTGGTGGGGCTGAGTTGAACAGACCTGCTGTGGAGTGCAGGAACTGGAAGTCAGAGAGATACAGGACTGAAATACACTCCATCAGAACCCAGTTGGTGCTTGACACTCAGGATGCAGTATTGTTATTAATCTAAGTGCTTTTATTCTTGTTGAAAATGAAAAACTGTTCCTTCCAAAAACATCTCCTGGTGCCAAGGGACTCGAGTGTCTCAGCAAACTTCAAGCCTGAAGCAGTTAAAGGCAAAGATTGTTAAGTCAGTAGTAGCTGTTGTTTTTCAGTTCCTCAGTCATGTCTGACTCTTTGCAATCCCATGGACTGCAACACACCAGGCTCCTCTGTCCTCCACTATCTCCTGAAGTTTGCTCAAATTCCTGTCCATTGAGTTGGTGATACTATCTAACCATCTCATCCTCTGCCGCCCCCTTCTCCTCCTGCCCTTAATCTTTCCTAGCATCAGTCTTTCCCAGTGCATTGGCTCTTCCCATTAAGTGGCCGAAGTATTGGAGCTTCAGCATCAGTCCTTCTGGTGAATAGTCAGGGTTGATCTCCTTAGGATTGACTGGTTTGATCTCCTTGTAGTCCAGGAGACTCTCAAGAGGCTTCTGCAGCATCACAATTCAAAAGCATCACTTCTTTGGCCTTCTTTATGGTCCAGCTCTCACATCTGTACATAACTACTGGAAAAACCATAGCTTTGACTATGTGGACAAAGTGATGTCTCTGCTTTTTTAATACACTGTCTAGGTTTGTCATAGTTTTCCTTCCAAGGAACAAGCATCTTTTAATTTCATGGCTGCAGTCAGCAGTGATTTTGGAGCCCAAGAAAATAAAATCTGTCACTATTTCCACTTTTTCCCATTCTATTTAAGTCAGTAGGGTTTCATCCATTAGATCTGTTTGTTAAATCCCACAAGTGTTATGTACAATTTTTTTTCTAGCAACTTATGCTTAATTTTCTTTTTCTCCCCCTATTTTTTGGTCACACCATGTGGCATGTGGGATCTTAGTTCCCCAACTGGGGATCAAACCCATGCCCCTTGCAGTGGAAGTGTGGCATCTTATCCACTCGACTACCAGGAATGTCCCCATATACAATTTTAATGCCTACATGAGTTTTCTCAGGCAACAGCCCCACAGTTTTCCCTGTCACCACCAAGCAGCTCATTAAATAGGAAAACATTTGCTACAGAAAGTGACCTTAACCCCTGAAGGACAGGAGGCCTGCTTTGAGCAATGGAGGCTGGGACTCGTTATCGGTATAACTAAGATCATTTCTCAAGGGCCCATCTCCATGTGTGGAGTGAAGAAAAATGATTATTTTTTAACCTTTTCATTTAATATTTCTGTTAAAGCCAAAGTTGTGAACTCCTTGAAGACAGGTTCTTTATAATCACCACTATGGATCTTCCCTTGTCATTATATTTATGTAAGATCTTTGCTCGACTGATTGTACATAACTTCTCCAAAATGTCTCATGTGTCTGGATTCCAGTATTCCTCCTTGTTCTTATTAAAGAAGAGTGTTAACTCAGCTTAGATGGCTCACACTGAGGGCTTACCATAACTTTCCACAACACTTAAGTGTTTGGACTCTAAAGGCAGACCACATGAGTTAGAATCCTGACCCCAGGACTGGTAAATCAGCTGTGTAACCTTGAGTGAATCACTAACCTATTCAGTCCTCAGTTTTCTCATCTGTTAAATCGAGATAGTAAGAGTTTACCTTCTCTACTGTCATTGGGCAGATTAAACGAGATATTGCATATAAAGCACAAGGCTTGGCATGCTGTGCTTGTAAAATGTTGGGTGATTAATTACTGTTATGACTAATCACCCTCGTCATTACATACTGCTTGCTGAGCTTAGGGCTATTACAAGGGTGAATGAGAGAGAACCATGTCTTCAGGAATCCTGCAGTTAGAGTTAATATTAATTCATTCATTTAACAAACATTTACTGAACTGGATGGCAGGTACTGTCCCAAGCCTTGGGGACATACTGCACACTCTGCCCCGGGGAGACAGGTCTTGTGGCACTTATATTAGTATTTTAGGGGCTACACACTCAGAACAGTATAAAATCCAGGATGTGGTAAGTGGTATATGAATAGTACTCACAAAATATTCTATCAGATGAGGCTGTTCTAGCACAGGAACCTGCAGTCAGTAGGTCCTCAAGCAACCAAAGTCACAGTGAAGGAAAAGCCAGAGGAAAACTAAGCCCAAGAGCAGGTGTGGAAAAGGCTGTTGCTGTCTGCACTCCCTGCAAAAGGTCAGAAGCCTCTCGTTTCTTTATCGCAGTGGCTTTGGCTAGGACACAGGCATTGGTCACGGCAGGACTGCCTGCTGAAGTCAGACACCGACCTTTGCAGTGAGCAAGTACTTTAATCACTAGCGTGTTCCACTAGCATGTTGCCAGTGTAGTCAGGTTGAACTCAGGATCTGAACCACCTGCCAAGTGTCTGTACACTGAGGTGCAGAGTGACAGGAAGTAGCATCTGGTGTCTTCTCACCCAGGACCAGATCAGATAAATGCCTCAGTCTGATTTTTGGCCCCAGCCAATCCCCAGCAAGTTAGAAATGTACCTGGAATTTATGACCATGGACCAGACACCTAATTGGGAGGAAATAAACTCTGAGGGTAAGAATTTGAAGCTGTTGATGGATGGTTCTAAATCCATACCTGACAGGATATTTACATAAATCATTTTTACCTTAATCTGCCTCTCCTCAGTTATTGTGTGGTTTGCATGTTCATTAGGCCCTTCCTTCTCTCCAGGGCTGTCAGCTATTCATCCGTAAAGGGCTCTGAAATCTTTAGGAGAAAGTTACTTCCAAATATCTATAATAAGAAATGTTTATACTTATTCACACATACACAAATTGATACACATGCATATGTACATACAGACACAATCTCTCTGTTACAATAGTAATTGATACTATAGAAAATTTGAAAAATACAGAAGAGAGTAAAGAAGATGAGAAATTATCATTCTGCTATACAGGTAAACACAATGCTTTCGTTTCCTTTCAGTCTTTTTTCATACATTGATGATAGACATATTTGTGATGATGTTGTATATAACTTTTGACTCTAGATTTTTCAGTTAACATTATAGAATAATCATTTCCTCATGACAATTAAAAATTCTTTATTAACCTCATTTCCAATGCCCATACATGCTGTAATTACTAAGCAATAACCAGAGCTATATAAATGACTGAAAGCAGGTGCCCTCTTAGGGTCTTCAGTTCAGAGCATCCCAGCCGTTTTAGGTGTAACTGCTGGCCTTGGCCTAAATCTTTTCTGTTTCAGCACGGCTAAGGTATAGGAGTGGGGAAAGGACAGCATCTCCAGGTACTTTGACCTTTTCTTCCCCCCACCCCGCCCTCACCTCCACCCCAGCTTCGAGAGTCACTGTCTAAATCCCGCGTTCCTTTTTACTCTGCTCAGCTCCGAGAAAAGCAGGCATATGTGGAGAAAGTCGAGAAGCTGCAGCAGGCCCTGACCCAGCTGCAGTCAGCATGTGAGAAGCGCGAGCAGATGGAGCGGAGGCTTCGCACCTGGCTGGAGAGGGAGCTGGACGCCCTGAGGACCCAGCAGGTGAGGGGCGGGGCGGGGCGCGCATGCGTGGAGCGGGGGGCGCATGCGTGGAGCGGGGGGCCTGCTGTCGGTGGGTTGCGCTCTGCTCTGAGAGCTCAGGGGTAGTGAGAGCGTCTGTGCTCGGTGGTCCAGCCAGTGGAGCAGTCAGTCCACTCCCTTGGAGGGACAGAGGTCCTTACAGAAAGAAGTAGGTGACCCCTGGGGGCTGAGCATGGGGTAATGCAAGTATAGACGACTTCACAGAAGATGACTTTGAGTAGGACTCGGAGAGAAGAGTTTGTTGGCCATTCGGCAGGAAGCATCAGAGACAGAGGAGTTCAGTGCATAGAGGAGAGGTGTGAGACACGCGGTGAGTCCAAGACAGTCGGGGGAGTGTGTCCAAGGAGCTGGCTGGTCAGGAGGCAACTGCCAGTTTGTGGAGGGGGGAAAGTGGATCCCCACCCCTGCCCCCACCCCCGTAGGATCGAGGGAGGAGCCCTCCAGTGGTGTCAGAGGGGCCGGAGGGACAGGTGTCAAAGTCAGGAAGGCCAGCCTGAATGGCTCTTAATGTCTTCAAGGGGGTAGATATGGTGGGAGTCGGGGTGGGGGAGGTACCTCGAATGGAGGTGAAATAAGGAGGACATGACCATCAGTGAGTTTTCAGAGGTAAAGGACAAAAGAAGTCAGGACTATCCCGAAAAGCTAGTATTGGCCATAGGCGCTTAGTCTGCCGCTCCCTGTTTCTCCTGGTAACACCTGTTCCTGTAATGCAGCTATGAAGAAGCTCAGATGAAAACACCCCAGCCCAGGGTCCA
Source organism: Ovis canadensis (assembly GCF_042477335.2). Classification (NCBI taxonomy): domain Eukaryota; kingdom Metazoa; phylum Chordata; class Mammalia; order Artiodactyla; family Bovidae; genus Ovis; species Ovis canadensis. Next base: position 23,312,515 of record NC_091259.1, on the reverse strand, counting down.
TGTGGGCCTCGACAAGGGCAGACATCCGCCAGCTGGGTCAGACCCCTTTACAGGCTGGTCAGGGGCTCCCAGCATATCATCGGCCAGCGCTGTGGGCCCAGTCCTCTGTGCAGCTGGTGAAGGGTGTGCTGTAAGTTTGGAACCAGGGAAACACAAGACAAGGCTCCATGGAATTGTCTAGTGGACAGCGCATAGTGGTTATGGTTGAAACACTTGAAAACGCTGGAAAGCATAGGCTCAGGCCAGTTCAGCCCTTTCTGTGGCAGCACACACAGCTCCCTCTGCACATGTGTACTTGGCTGGAGATGGAGGTGTTGGCGAGATTGCCCGGAAAATTCAGGAGCCCACCCAGGCCCCCACCAACTTGGCTTCTTAGGAAGAAGTGAGTCTGTCTCCGATCTATCTAACCTGTGCCACATTCCTCAGCATTTCAAGTCCACCCTTCGGCTGTCTCTGTTGCTCGGTTATTGAGATCTTAAGCTTCCCGACTGAAGGGTAGGCTCTTTGGTGCCAGGCTCTCTGGTACTGTGCTGGCACCTGGTGGGTATTTACGAGTTTCTGGCTGACGGAATAGGCACGTCTCAGTACGTAGAGCAAAAAAGAATGTTCCTTTCCAGTTAATGTGCCACCCACACCCTACAGTTAAATTACTTATCCCTGGATCTTCTGAGTGCCATGAAACCAGACTCTTCATTTCAGCTCCTCTGTGTATTCTCAACCATCTCTCCCCCACTGATTACTCTCTGGATTTTTGTCAGTGGTATTGCTGTTGTAGACTACTCTAGTGAGCTGCCTTTTTACATGTCTTCTTGCTAAGGAATGTGAGAGTTTCCCAAGAGGATATACCTAAAAGTGGAATTTCTGGATAGCGAATGCATATGCTAAACATCGCTAGATATTGCCAAATCGCTCTACAAAGTAAATGTACCAATTTCTTATCTGAAATGTATAAGAATATCTTCCTGTACATTATCAACAACATTTAGTTTTGTACGATGTCTTTTTCTTAAAAAAAAAAAAAGAGGAAAGAAAGAAGCCAGAAGCCAGACTCAACTCCATTATCCTTGTTATATATCCAGAAGAAATGTGAAGTTAACATTACTTGGAAAATATCTCTATTGCCACAGAGGCCCATTCCCATATGCACACTTAGACCCTTGCACGCTCACATCCACTTATTTTTTTCCTTAGACCAGCAAACACAACGTTCCTGCTGTACATAAAGTCAGCTGCTAGGTTAAGCAGTTAGGTTACCTGGGGAGGACAGAATTCCTGGGTGGTGCTAGTGGTAAAGAACCCACCTGCTAATGCAGGAGATGTTAGAGATGCAGGTTCCATCCCTGGGCTGGGAATATCCCTTGGAGGAGGGCATGGCAACCCACTCCAGTATTCTTGCCTGGAGAATCCCAAAGACAGAGGAGCCTGGTGGGTCCAGTGGGTTGCAAAGAGTAGGACATGACTGAAGCGACTTAGCTTTGCATGCACGCACTGGGAAGATGGATGTTTCAGAATTGGGACTCTTATGTGGCTTATAGTTTGGACTTGTCTTTGGAGGGGATAGCAGACCCCAGCTGTGTGTGGCTGACATGAGACCAGAGAAAGGGGAAACAATCTTCAAACAGAACTGCCCAGCATTTCTTCACATTAATATTACAGGGTTTTTTTGTTGTTTTTTAATGAGAGTGTTAATCTGTCTCCTCTGTTATGAAAGGCACTTGAGGGTTTCCCTATTTTCCCTACTCATTAAAAAGATACTTTTTTTTTTTCCTTTCATGCTTCATTTTCTCATTTTACCAGTGAGCATACTCCCTAGTGGCTCAGACAGTAAAGAATCTGCCCGCAATGCAGGAGACCCAGGTTCAATCCCTGGGTCAGGAAGATCCCCTGGAGAAGGGAATGGCAACCCACTCCAGTATTCTTGCCTGGAGAATCCCATGGACAGAGAAGCCTGGCAGGCTACCGTCCATGGGGTCGCAAAGAGTTGGACACGACTTACCAACTAACACTTCACATACGTTATTCTATAACCAGAAAAGGCAAAAATGTCTCAAAGAAACCCACCAGAACACCTTGGGGTTTTAATAGTTCCATGTGGAAGATGCTGTATAGATTGGTCCAATTCCTGCCTGTAGTCTGTGAATAAGTGTGGTGATCACAGTTCTGTTGACCCTCAGCAGGGATGACCAGCATCCACTCTGGAGTTCGGCGTCACCCAAGGAACTCATACTCTGACCCACTTCCTCCTCATTCACTGTGAGGAGCTCACACATCTGCCCGCCTGGGATGTGGGCAGCCCACACTGCACCCTGCTCCTTCACCCTAGTGCCAAGTCAGAAGGCATACTGAGGTTACACAAAAGGAATAAAGCTCCCGGTCATCTCTCTCTTCAACAAAGCAGTAAGGTCACATTGCCCACCCTCCCCATAGAAAGTCATTCTGAAAGGACCATTGAGAGAACAACTTAGAGCACTTTTGAATCAACTACCCCACAAAAGGGCTCTGCCTTTAGACACACATCAAGACACTGCTGACTCTCTCCACCCAGCCCTCTAACAACACTGAGCCCCAGATGAGCTCCATTATCCCTGCAAGGTGCCCTGGAACCTTCCAGAAGGATGGTTAGACTGGAGGTGAGCACAGTGGCATGGAATCGTAAATCAGTTCAGAACATGGACACTGAGGTTAGGCTGACCAGTGTTGAATCCTGCCTTCTCCTATTGAAAGAGTAATCTGTCTGAGCCTTCACTTCCTTGTCTCTAAAATGGGGCACATAAATTATACTTACCGTACACTTGTAATTACAAATAAGAGAATCTGCACAAAATCCTTACAGTGATTGACACTTAGCAACTGATGAAGGAAGAATAACTATCATTGCTGTTTTTTCTCATTATTACCTTCAGAGTCGTTTGATCAAATTACTCCAACTTTTCCAATGCCACTGAAATAAAAAGTGACAAATGTGGCTGGACTGAGAAGAGGGAAGAGGAAGATAGGTCAAGACGCTAGGACCAGCAGGAAATAGCAGTTCTCCGCAAACAGATTCTTTTCTTAGAAGCCACCTCCCTCTACTTTGGGAGGTGAAGTGTAGTACTCAAGCATTATTAGAAGTTGGGAGAAAGTGAAATAGAGTAACAGTAAAAAGGGAAGGGAAATTAAAATTTTTAGAACTCACAGTCTTCTCTTTCCTGAACAGAGCTCAGGTGGTCTTAGGAGGTAGAAGAGAAGGGGAAATATTCTTTTTTAAAAAAATATACTGACTTATTTTTGCTTTGGTTACACTGGATCTTCATTGCAGTGCAGACTTTCTCTAGTTGTAATGAGTGAGGGCCACTCTTGGTTGCGGTGCATGGGTTTCTCACTGGGATGGCTTCTCTTGTTGCGGAGCACAGGCTCTAGGCATGTGGTCTTCAGTAGCTGCAGCACGTGGGGTCAGTAGCTGTGGCTCTCAGGCTCTAGAGCACAGACTCAATCATTTTGGTACACTGGATTAGTTGTTCCACGCCATGTGGAATCTCCCAGGACCAGGGATTGAACCCTTGTCCCCTGCATTGGCAGGCAGATTCCTATCCACTGCACCACCAGGGAAGTCTAGGGTAAATATCCTTGAAGAGCAAAATGAGGTCAAGGACAGCTGAGAGACCATTTTAAGGTCAAGGCGCTAATTAGGGCATTTCTCCCAGGTGAACACATTGGGGGCAAAGATTTTCTCTGCACTGTTCTTTGTGGTACCCCTGTACAGAGTGCATGCTTAGTAAATATTTGGTGACTAGCTGAACAGGCAGCAGAAGCTGGCCTGCCTGACTCTTCGTATGTTTTTCTGGCCAACATACTTACCCGTTAGATTGTGCTATCTCTGAACACTTGAGTTGCATGTATTTGCTCAAATAGCTCTTAACCCGAGAAGGTCACCAGCCTCAGATGCAACACAGGGGATTTAGACAAACTGAGAGGTGGCTTTCTTGTGGACCCAGATGGAGAGAAGGGGCTGGGAAATGAGCTTGACTTGCATCAGAGGTTTTCTGGTAGCACTTTGTTTAGCCCCTTAAATTGTATTACGTGCTTTCATAGTTGTCCTATTTGATTACTCGGCTTCCACGTGGGGTAGGTGTTAATTTCTGTTTCCCAGATGACAGCGGTGAGGCTGGGCAGCATGCCCTCAAGGCAGGGGTCTCCAGCCACTGGGATCTAATGCCTGATAATCTGAGGTGGAGCTGATGTAATAATAATAGAAATAAAGTGCACAATAAATTAATGTGCTTGAATCATCCCGAAATCATCTTCCCCCTGCCCCACCCCCAGTCTGTGGATGTCTTCCAGGAAACCAGTCCCCATGCCAAAAAGGTTGAGGTCTGCTGCCTTAGGGCACCTCACTCCCACTTCCTGTGCCTCCCTTCTGACTCCCAGCCTCAGGGAAAGCAAACAGCTGAATCACTTCCTTGAACTCTGGAGAAAATGCCCTAGACCCAGAGGCCCAGTCTTCTTTCCTGTTCTTACTCTTGGGATAAATCAACTGGGAGACATTGGACAAAGGCACTTCCTGACAGGTCAAGCTGAATGTAGCCAGACAGACTTCTGGTTTAAATCCTGAACCTACTTAAGAATAGCCTTAGAGACACAGAACAGTGCATTCAAGCTTCCTCGACAGCTTAGTTTTCCCATCTGCAGAATTGGGATCACATTGTGCGTTTGGTAGAGTTCCAGGAGAATTAAATGAGCTAGAGGAACCGGACATAGGGGTTGACAGTGTGGGGATCCACCCGTTAGGGTCAGCAGTGCTGGAGAGGAGGCAAGGGCATGCGGATGCGTATGAAACGCGCAGCAGGACCTGCATGAACCGCGCGCTCTCCCCGGGGGAGCTCTGCCCACGCGCAATCTCCTTTGCAGCCAGGTTTAGCATCAAGGTGTTATTTCTTCCGCTTCTCCAGAAACACGGCAACAGCCAGCCGGCCAGCCTGCCGGAGTACAACGCTCCCGCGCTCATGGAACTCGTGAGGGAGAAGGAGGAGCGCATCCTGGCGCTGGAGGCTGACATGACTAAGTGGGAGCAGAAGTACGTGGAGGAGAGCGCCATCCGCCACTTTGCCATGAGCGCCGCGGCCACCGCTGCCGCAGAGAGGTGAGGCCCGGCACCGCGCGGCTCGGAAAACACAGTGGAAAGAAGCGTGGGGTGTCCGGAGTGGTTCACGGGTGCATCCCAGGGAGTGAGAGCGGTTAAAAATAATTTCAACGTGGCTGTAGTGCTAGTTGGAGAGCAAGCTGTGGTGTAAGATTTCTGGAGAATGATTTCGGTAATTTGTCCGTCTTCTTTGGAGGACTCATTGGAAAAGACCCTGATGCTGGGAAAGATTGAGGGCAGGAGGAGGAGGGGGCGACAAAGGATGAGATGGTTGGATGGCATCATTGACTCAGTGGACATGAGTTTGAGTAAACTCCGAGAGTTGGTGATGGACAGGGAAGCGTGCCTGCTGTGGACAAATGGGGTCACAAAGAGTTGGATAGGATCTAGCGACTGAGCAACACCACCTCTGCTTTGGTTCCACAATTCTGGTTCTCAGCATTTATTTTAAGGAAATCATATAAGTGCCTGAAGACTTATGTCCAAGGACGTTCATCTCAGTGTGGTTGAAAACATCAATACATTTAAAACAGAGTAGAGCCCAACAAGTAGGAGTCAGTCAATACTTTAAAGTCCATCTGTTCAGCAAAGTACTATGTGGTCTTTCAGAATGATGCTGGAAAAGTATACTTCATGCTCTTTTTAACAGTGGGTATGTTTCATGGGCCAGACAAGAACATGCAATCCTCATAACAGCCCTGAAAGTGAGGACTACTATTATCCTCATTTTGCAGGTGAAGAATTGGGGTTTAGAGAGACACAGTGATAGTAATTGGTGGTACCACCCACCAAATTGAAATTTGCCCGGCTTAAAGCCTGATTTCACTTGGTTTGAAATGGTTTTCTGTGACTATCAGTTACTACGTTGTGGGTGCACAGCCTTATTCTTTCTTTAAAAATTAGCTCAAAATGCTTGATAATTCACATGATAATCCTGTTAGGTTCTACCCTTGTCTGAATGAGCAGGTCGTTTCCCTCAACTGCTGGACCTAGCCTGCATTCACTTCTGCTGCACTGACCTGCAAGGCTGTGTGTTCTGCTAGTCCAGATTCTCACCACCCTCCTTTTTGCCCATAAATTGTGGGCATTGAATTCAGAGTTGTTTGGAATTTACCAAAATTTTGAGTCAGCATATTTGGCAGAGAGCCTCAGATAAAACTGAGCATCAATAAACCTGGACTAAATAAGGGTTGTTGTACCTTTGGGGATGGTAGGGTGTGAACCAGGCAGGAGAAGAGAAGGCTGTCGTTTAGCCAGCCCTCCACTTCTTGGGCTCTGTGATTTCTTCTTGAATGAGGTAGAGAAGGTCCCTTGTGGTTCGAGGAAGTTACTTTATAAGTTGAGCGTGGGCTGGCATGTTCATTACCCAGGTAGAGAATTGCTAGCTGAATGCCCAGATGGCACCTCCAGGAACTTAGACCAGTGCTACCCACGTGGGCACAGATGCCTTCTTCTGGGTGCTCAACACACTTGCACCTGCAGACCCAAGTGGAAAATGACTATTTGGGGATCCTTTATTAGTGCTCAAGTGTTGATTCTGTATGTCTGTGCTGTGAGGGAAAACAGCCCACAGTGTCCCCTCTTAGTGTGTCTTTGGGAGTGGAAATAGGCATTCAGGATGCATGTCAATCTCTTGGTGAGTTGCAACTCCAGCTGTGGAGGAAGTTGCAGCCTCAGGCCAGCCCTTGAAATGTGTGGGTGACATTGGTGAAGCCCTTGGAAACACTTTTGATTTTTTACATAACTGAAATGTTTTTATCTTCAGCTCTTTGTTTTCTGAGCTAATAACTAAATCACCTCTGGATCCCGATGCAGAGAACAGCCCATCATAAAGTTGCATGGAAGGATGTGGCCTTGTTTGCCAGCTTAGTCTAACGCCTGCCTGTCAGTGGTTGCCCTGGGAATTGTCTTTCTGCATGACTTTTGATGGAAAGAACACCGAGTAGGCAGGCAGGACGTCCACTTTCAGCCCTTCTGTTTCACCAGCATGCATTTTCACTGCGCTGACCTGCAAGGCTGTGCGTTCTGCCAGTCAGGGCTCTCACTGCCTGCTTTTTGCCCACTATAGGTGTGTGACTGCACAAGGCCTTTCTGAGTGTCACTTACTTTACAGAAATTACCTAATTTCTGAAATGGAAATTATAGTTCTTGACTGGTGATGTGCAAGGAAACAGACTGTATTCCCCTGGCTGAGAACACAGAAACCCCAATAGCGCTACCTTGGAAGCATGACCCAAGGCTGTTATGGGTCCTTGTTGTCTTAACTCCTGATTTATCAGATTAGATGCGTGCTTGGGATCCCCAGGAGGGCTTCCTTGATGGCTCAGTGGTAAAGAGTCCACCTGTCAATGCAAGAAACTCAGGTTTGATCCCTAGATCGGGAAGATACCCTGGAGAAAGAAACGGCAACTCACTCCAGTATTCCTGCCTGGGAAATCCCGTGGACAGAGGAGCCTGGTGGGCTATAGTCCATGGTGTCGTGAAAGAGTTGGACAGGACTTCGTAACTAAACAACCAAAAAAAAAAAAAGAAGAGGGGTTCAGGAGACAAATGGGACTGGAATGTAAAGTCAGAAGTAGGGGATGGAACAGGTCTGAGGCATGAGACTGCTCAGTGGGCACAGGATGGGGGTGGCAGAGTGTTGTGAGTCGAACTAGCCAGATCCCGCACGCAGTCAGCCCCATCCCACTATGTTAGGCCCAGCCTTGGCCGTCTGTCGTCCTTCAAGCAGGGGAAAGGCCTCTTGCACTCAGGCAATAATCCTGTGGGATTTACCCAGCCCTGTTGCTCTCCTCCTTAGCTCTGTTTAAAGTCCCGGATGGATGGATGGATGGATTTGTAGGTGGATGGGGATGCTTTGCACCATCCCTCCCTTCCCCTTTCTTTGCTTTCACATGTCATTACTGAGCATCTAACAATTCCGTGGGAAACTTCCCTCCCTTCTACTGACCACTGCTTCCCCCAGTCTTGCGAAAAGTCAGTTCAGAGGAGGTCACATTTGTAACTCCTATCTTACTGTTCTTTTCAAAGAAAACCTCTGTAGTTTAGCATGGCTTTGCCGTTAACAAAAAGGGAGAAAGGGAAAACAAACTTTTGAGAAAGGTCAAAATTCTGAGCTGTTATTGCTGAGATGCTAAATGGCTACGTAAGAACTGGTACAAATGACTATTCCCAGCCATTAGCTTAGGGACTTTGCAGCGACTGCTGCATACTTCATTGTTTATAGGCAGTGTGATATTTGTGTACCAACTGCTTTTGCCATCTGGATGGATTTTTGGCACCAGTGATCAGAAGTTTGAGAGGCTAGGCTGTTTTGTGGGGTGGGGAACTTTTGAAACTTTTTAAACATTTCAAAGCAATGTAATATTTTGTTGAGAGTTGTGCGTGTATACCTTCTAAGTTGTTTTCATCTAATTGTACCTCCTGTCCTTGATAGTGTAAATACGAATTTTTAAATATGTCTCCAGTAAATTCTCTAAAAATAAATCAGTTGCAAATGTTTCTGGCTCTAATTCCCTGTATTGATGAGTTTTGAGCACCATGGAGTGAATTTATAATTGTGTCAGTATGTTTAAAGCACTCTGCTAGCTTCCTGTCTTGTTAGGCGTTCTGACTTGTTTTAGTCAGTTTGCACTTGGCCACATTCTCACGTGTGCCCTCTTTGTCGGTTTATCTTATCATTTGTGTACCTTTGATGAGGCCTTCTTCATAAAGACACGGGACACTCAGGAGTGTGAAGTGATGGTTAAGAGCATGGACTTTGGAGTCAGGGATATCTGGATTTGAATCCATGTGCCTTCACTAACTGGGTGCTCTTACAAACTCACTCGTTTGTTCATCTGTAAAATGAGGATAATAATGCTTACTGCCCAAGTTCCTAAGAGAGCTACATGAGATACCTCGGGTAATGTGCTTCACCCAGGTCCGGGCATGATGAAACACTCCCTCATGGACACATGCAAGAAGGCCCCTCTTTTTGCTACTTTTAGGTGTTCTAGAAAAGAGCTTTAAGATTTTAACACTGTAATGTGAAGTTAAAGGGATGTGAAGCTGGATCACTTCTTACTAAAGATTCACTTCCTAATTTAAGAGTATGCCTTTCAGCCTCAGACATGCTTAGATCTCTTAGAATTCTGAGATCCCCAACCCCCAGGCCGAGAACCAGTACCATGGGCTCTTAGGAGCGACCGACTAACACAGTGACTGAAGCTTCTGCATCTGTCTGTCACTCCCCATCGCTCGCATCATTGCCTGAACCATCCACCCTCTCCCACCCCACCCGACCCCTGTGGACAAATCGTCTTCCATGAAACCTGTCCCTAGTGCCAAAAAGGTTAAGGACCACTGACTTAGATGACATGGTTATCTTGTCTTTACCAGGCATCATTGAAAGAGAGTGTTGGTTGTATCCGACCCTTACTCTTTATGACCCCATGGACCATGCCTGCCAGGTTCCTCTGTCCGTGGGATTCTCCAGGCAAGAATACTGGAGTGGGTTGCCATGCCCTCCTCCAGGGGATCTTCCTGACCCAGGGATCAAACCCGGGTCTCATGCATTGCAGGCAGATTCTTTACCGTCTGAGGCACCAGGGAAGCCCTGTTAGGAGTAACTATATTGACAGAAGCAGAGACAGGAGAGCAGTCCCCTTTGAGCGGCTGTTTCCAGCCAGGCACCTGCCGCCAGCTGCACTGCTTTGCAGTCTCCCTCTGTCTGTCCCTCCCCGACTCCACCCCCTCGACTGGACTTTGCCAGGACATAGGGTGTGTCTTCTTCACGTTTGTGTCCTGCTGCCCAGCACGGTTGTCACACTGAACGGACCTGAATCCTAGGCAGGAGCTCACAGGAGAAGCGAGCTGGACGTAAGCGTGGAGGGGACTCCAGCCAGGGCCTTGCTATCCAGGAGGACCAGTCTCCATCTCAGGGATTTCCTGAGTCCCCATTTACTGTAAACACTGAGATAGCTCCTAAATGGGGGAGAAATAGAATGACACCTGAATGCTGGTTGAGAAGGTAAGAAAGGAGAAGTGTGAAAGAGCACAAGCACGGCCATACTAACTGACATGATACTATCCGGTGTCCACATGCTAGGAGACACTTGCCCTTACACCTGTAAGTAGACAGTGTCTGTATTCAGCACACACCACGTCGCTTGTGATTCAGGATCGTTGGTAGAAAGGGCAGGGAATTTGGAATTTTGCATTTTATGTTCCTTAGATACTAGCTTCGTTCTAGCGGTTCAGGGAGAGAACTGACTGACATCAGTCTGTGTGTGTGTCCTGTGTTGCCAGGGACACCACGATCGTCAACCACTCGAGGAATGGCAGCTATGGCGAGAGCTCACTGGAGGCCCACATCTGGCAGGAGGAGGAGGAGGTGGTGCAGGCCACCAGGAGGTGTCAGGACATGGAGTACACGTAAGGGACGGCCGTGCCCAGCCCTCGGGCCCCACGCCTGCCACCCCTCACGAGCCCGGCGGGGCCACCAGCCCACTGTGTGCACTCATCTCCAGCCCTTTCCCGTTCTAGATAGCCCTTCAGCTTGAGCCCTCCCAGTCCTCATTCCAGGGAAAGAGTCCTGTTAACAAGGGGCCTGGAGCCCGAGGTCTCTGGGAACTAATTTCATGTCAGATGCAGATATTTAGGTGGAGGCTAATAAGAATTTAGAAGCCCATGTGTTTTCTGGGTGTCTGTCTCAACAGCCTAGTCGACATTATCAGCTGGACAGAGGGAACCATCATATGCCAGAGTCTCAGAGTTTTTGAGCCAGTATTTATATATTCCAGCCAGTAATAACATATGTAGCTAATGTGTTTTTCTCCTGAAGTAAACAAGAAGTCCTCCAGCAGGCTTTGTGACATCGCAGAGCTAGCCTGCCACCCACCCCCAGCCCTCTCCGTCAAGCCCTGGGAAGCCGAGCTTCTCATTCTGTGAAAATAGAACTGCGTGGCTGAGTCGTTGATAAGCTCAGCAAGTTACTACTTAGGTTGTGAAAAAGAACTCGCGTGTCTCCTAATTCTCATCTTTGACCTTCAGGGAGGAAAACATCATCTCACAGAAAACTTGTCCATTTCCTGCCCACCCCACCCCCCCTCATCCCCCCCACCACCCCGCTCAGAAAATAGGCAAATTGACTCTCGTGAGCAGCCTACCCTGTGTGAGGCTTGAGTTTGTGTGTGTTTCCCTGTAGTTCCTCGCGCCCTTCCCACTGCCAGGCTTCTAGACACACTTCAGCCAAGAGGTCCCTGCCAGGTGGCCACAGGCCCTCAAACTGTGTGTCCTCAGGGTCCCAGAGCCTCCTAAGGGGCCAGAGAAGGTGCCCCCTTTTCAGGTACTATAAAAGATCAGTCTTCTACAATGGAGATTGTAACTGAAGACTCAAGCGGCAATTAACTCTGTCCTTGGAATTATAGTTAAAATCTGTGGGGTCCTGAGAGAAATATAAATATCCCTGTCATTCCATGGATTTTGATCATGACTGTTCTGTTTTCTTACACAGTATTAAAAATCTCCATGCCAAAATCATAGAGAAGGACGCCATGATTAAGGTCCTTCAACAGCGATCCCGTAAAGATGCCGGGAAGACGGACTCCTCCAGCCTGAGACCCGCCCGCTCTGTGCCATCCATTGCAGCAGCCACCGGGACTCACTCCCGCCAGACCTCGCTCACTAGCAGCCAGTTGGCTGAGGAGAAAAAGGAGGAGAAGACCTGGAAGGGGAGCATAGGTGAGCGCCACGCCCTCAACAAGCCCTGCCCCTCCCCAAGCAAGCCCTGCCCCTCCCCAAGCAAGCCCTGCCCCTCTGCAGAGAGCCCCACCCCCTCAACAAGCCCTGCCCCTCCCCAAGCAAGCCCTGCCCCTCCCCAAGCAAGCCCTGCCCCTCTGCAGAGAGCCCCACCCCCTCAACAAGCCCCGCCCCTCCCAAGCAACCCCTGCCCCTCTGCAGAGAGACCCACCCCCTCAACAAGCCCCGCCCCTCCCAAGCAAGCCCTGCCTCTCTGCAGGTGAGCCCCACCCCTCAACAAGCCCTGCCCCTCCCCAAGCAAGCCCTGCCCTTCTGCAGGTGAGCCCCACCCCCTCAACAAGCCCCACCCCTCCCCAAGCAACCCATGCCCCTCTGCAGATGAGCCCCACCCCCTCAGGCAAGGTCCTCCCTCCGTAAGTGAGCCCCACTCACCCCCAGGCAAGCCCCACCCCCGCATAGGTGAGACCCTCCACTCCTCATGTGAGCCTCTGAAGAGCAGGAGGCACATAAACACTGAGGCACCTCAGTTGGCCAATGGAGTTCAGACCCCCTTGTGAAAACAGGAATTTTGAGTATCTCCAAGTCTCAGTTTACTCACATGTGAAGTTCGGTTCCCTCGCTCAGTTGTGTGCAACTCTTTGTGACCCCGTGGACTGCAGCACACCAGGCTTCCCTGTCTTTCACAATCTCCCAGAACTTGGCTCAAACTCATTTCCATGAGCTCGGTGATACCATCCAGCCATCTCATTTTCTGTAGTCCCCTTCTCCTCTTGCTGTCAATCTTTCCCAGCATCAGAGCCTTTTCTAATGAAAAGACCTTCCCATCAGGTGGCCAAAGTATTGGGGCTTCAACTTAAGCATCAGCCCTTCCAGTGAGTATTCAGAAGTGATTTCCTTTAGGATTGACTGCTCTGATGTCCTTGCTGACCAAGGGACTTTCAAGAGTCATCTCCAGCACCACAGTTCAAAAGCATCAGTTCTTCAGCACTCAGCTTTCTTTATGGTCCAATTCTCACATCCATACATGAGTGGATGATTGGAAAAACCATAGCTTTGACTATATGGACCTTTGTCGGCAAAGTAATATGACTGCTTTGTAGTATGCTGTCTAGGCTTGTCGTAGCTTTTCTTCCAAGGAGCAAGCAACTTAATTTCATGGCTGCAGTCACCATCTGCAGTGATTTTGAAGCCCAAGAAAATAAAGTCTGTCACTGTTGCCATTGTTTCCCCATCTATTTGCCATGAAATGATGGGACCAGATGGCATGATCTTAGTTTTCTGAATGTTGAGCTTTAAACCAACTTTTCACTCCCCTCTTTCACTTTCCTCAAGAGGCTCTTCAGTTCTTCTTCACTTTCTGCCGTCAAGGTGGTGTCATCTGCATATCTGAGGTTATTGATATTTTTCTCGGCAGTTTTGCTTCCAGCTTGTGCTTCATCCAGCCCGGCTTTTCTCATGATGTACTCTGCATGTAAGTTAAATAAGCAAGGTGACAGTATACAGCCTTGACGTACTCCTTTCCCAATTTGGAACCAGTCCATTGTTCCATGTCTGGTTCTAACTGTTGCTTCTTTATCTGCATACAGATTTCTCAGGAGGCAGGTCAGGTGGTTTGGAATTCCCATCTCTTGACGAATTTTCCACAGTTTGTTGTAATCCAAACAGTCGAAGGCTTTAGTCTTTGACTTAAGTAGTCAATGAAACATAAATAGATGTTTTTCTGGAATTCTCTTGCATTTTTGATGATCCAAAGGATGTTGGCAATTTGATCTCTGGTTCCTCTGCCTTTTCTAAGTCCAACTTGAACATCTGGAAGTTCTCGGTTCATGTACTATTAAAACCTAGCTTTGAGAATTTTGAGCATTGCTTTGCTAGCATGTGGGATGAGTGCGATTATGTGGTAGTTTGAACATTCTTTGGCCTTGCCTTTTTTGGGATTGGAATGAAAACTGACCTTTACCAGTTCTGTAGCCACTGCTGAGTTTTCCATATTTGCTGGCTCGCAGCACTTTCACAGCAGCATCTTTTAGGATTTGAAATAGCTCACCTGAAATTCCATCACCTCCACCAGCTTTATTTATCTTTGATGCTTCCTAAGGCCCACTTGACTTCGCACTCTAAGATGTCTGGCTCTAGGTGAGTGGTCACACCATCGTGGTTATCTGGGTCATTAAGATCTTTTTTGTATATTAGTTCTGTGTATTCTTGCCACCTCTTCTTAATATCTTCTGTTTCTGTTAAGTCCATACTGTTTCTGTAATTTATTGTGCCCATCTTTGCATGAAATGGTCCCTTACCATTTCTAATTTTCTTGGAGAGATCTCTAGTCTTTCCCATTCTATTGTTTTCCTCTATTTCTATGCATTGATCACTGAGGAAGGCTTTCTTATCTCTCCTTGCTATTCTTTGGAACTCTGCATTCAAATGGGTATATCTTTCCTTTTCTCCTTTGCCTTTAGCTTCTCTTCTTTTCTCAGCTATTTGTAAGGCCTCCTCAGACAACCATTTTGCCTTTTTGCATTTCTCCTTCTTGGAGATAGTTTTGATCACCACCTCCTACACAGTGTTACAAACCCCTGTCAGTAGTTCTTAAGGCACTCTTTTCTATCCGATCGTATCCCTTGAGTATTTCTCACTTCCACTGTATATTCGTAATGGATTTGATTTAAGTCATACCTGAATGGTTTAGTGGTTTTCCCTACTTTCTTCAATTTAAGTCTGAATTTGGCAATAAGGAGTTCATGATCTGAGCCACAGTCAGCTCCTGGTCTTGTTTTGCTGACTGTATATAGCTTCTCCATCTTTGTCTGCAAAGAATATAATCAGTCTGATTTTGGTGTTGACCATCTGGTGATGGCCATGTGTAGAGTCACCTCTTGTGTTATTGGAACAGGGTGTTTGCTATGAGCAGTACATTGTCCTGACAAAACTGTTAGCCTTTGCCCTGCTTCATTTGGTACTCCAAGACCAAAGTTGTGTGTTACTTCAGGTATCTGTTGACTTCCTACTTTTGCATTCCAGTCCCCTATGATGAAAAAGACTTTTTTTTTTGGTTTTAGTTCTAGTTCTTGTAGGTCCTCATAGATCCATTCAACTTTAGCTTCTTTGGCATTTGTGGTTGGGACATAGACTTGGGTCACTGTGATATTGAATGGCTTGCCTCAGAAATGAACAAAAAAAAATCTCATTTTTGACATTGCACCCAAGTACTGCATTTTGGACTCTTTTGTTGACTATGAGGGCTACTCCATTTCTACTAAGGGATTTTTGCCACAGTAGTAGATGTAATGGTCATCTGAATTAAATTTGCCCAATTTGGTCCTTTTTAGTTCACTGATTCCTAAAATGTCAATATTCACTGTTGCTATCTCCTGTTTTACCACTTCCGATTTACTTTGATTCATGAACCTAACATTCCAGGTTTCTAAGCAGTATTGCTCTTTACAACATAGGACTTTACTTCCAACACCAGTCATATCCACAAATGGGTATTGTTTCCACTTTGGCTCAACCTCTTCATTCTTTCTGGAGCTATTTCTCCAGTCTTTTCCAGTAGCGTATTGGGCACCTACAGACCTGGGGAGTTCGTCTTTCAGTGTCATACCTTTTGCTTTTTCATACTGTTCATATGGTTCTTCTCAGCATTCTTCTGAAGTATACTGAAATGGTTTGCCATTCACTCTCCAGTGGACCATGTTTTGTCAGAACTCTCCACCATGACCTGTCAGTCTTGGGTGACCCTGCACAGCATGGCTCATAGTTTCATTGAGTTAGAGAAGGCTGTGATCCTCGTGATCGGTTTGGTTAGTTTTCTGTGACTGTGGTTTCCATTCTGTCTGCCCTCTGATGGATGAAGATAAGAGGCTTGTGGAAGCTTCCTGATGGGAGGGACTGGCTGTGGGGGAATATGAGTCTTGCTGTGATGGGTGGGGCATGGGTCACCAGTTGCCTGCCACGAGAACAGGAGCTCTGGCTGCAGCAGACCTGGGAGGTGTGGGGTGTGAACCCCACCACAGAACCACCCAGCAGACAACCCACAAGCTGGAGAACAGTTAATACCAAAGAAGTTTTTGCACTGTTGCGAAAGTTCTGGGACCCACACCAGATTTCCCAACCTGGGGATCTGGCAAAAGGACTGAGAACCCCCAGGGAATTTGACTTTGAAGGCCAGTGGGATTTGATTGCAGAACTTCCACAGGACTGGGGAAACAGACTCTTGGAGGGCACAGACAAAACCTTGTGTGCACCAGGACCCAGGAGAAAGGAGCAGTGACCCCATAAGAGACTGAGCCAAAATTGCCTGTGAGTGTCCAGGAGTCTCCAGTGGAGGTGTGGAAAGGATAATGCATCATACTTTGGTGGTGGAAGCAAAGGGCACCCCACCAGAGTCACTGTTAGCCATGAGTTGACTCACATCATAATCATTATCATTATGACTGAAAGCTAAGGTGTCTTACACTATAAAAATTTTTAGTAGGAAGACGACTTTGAGACTTCAGGCCTCTGAACTTGGTTCTGCCCCAAACCAGTGGTAGGACTATTCCACCTCTGCTTGTGGTGTCTAGAGGTGTCTTTCCTGCTGTACCTCATGGGGTCATTGCAAGGCCAAAATGACATACTGGAGAGAAAGCACTTTGCAAGCAGTGCTCTCTTATAAGGGGCTGCTGGTGGTATTTTGTTGGGTTGTTGTTGCACAGGCAGAGTTTGGAAGAGCATTCTGCAAACACAGTCATAGCCATGAACTGGTATCCTAGGGTGATGGGGACCAGCAGCCCAGCTCGCTGAGTCAGAGAGGATGAGACAGCTGCCCAGGTCACAGGCAGCACTCCCGGTCACAAGTCTTCCGCTCTTGTCCCTGACTCTGCAGCCCCAGGGGCCTGGCCCTTCTTTGATGCATTTCCCTGGGTCAGAGTGTGTTTTGTTTATCCATGGAGCTGAGAGCCTGTTTTTGTTAGCCCAGGACAGTGGAGGAGCCTGGCTGCTTCATGTCAAAGGAGATAAGAGCTTCCAGGAGGAAGCTGACAGACTTGGGGGAGAATCAAAGGCACCCAGCCATTATCTCCGTTTGAAATCCCCCCATGGGTTACTTCTGGAGCCCCTGCCCTCCAAGGAAATGCACTTCAAAGAAGAGGCATGTGGACAGCAGCTGGGATCTTCAAAGCCCCTCCCAAGGACTCTTAGCTCCCCTCCCCATTTAGAGAGCCTCAGCAGCAGTGCTCATGTGGACTTGAGAGGGGACTCAGCACGTGCTCAGCTCCCACAGAAACCTCTCTGGCAGAAGCCTGTCTGTGACATCCAGCCAGGCAGATATTTCCATGGGGGCTGTGCCCGTAGCCCTAGCATTTGATGTGCCTCAGCCAGGCCTGGAAGCGGAGGACTCAGCTGCAGGAAGAGCTCCTGTGTTCTCCACACTCGTATTCCCCCTCCTTACTGTGATCAACATCCACATGTCACAAGACAGTGGAGCCCTCCCACTGCAGAGGGAGGCACAGGTTCAATTCTCACAGACCTCCTGCACAGGCCCCGCAGTGTTCCCACGGTGTCTTGTCTGAGGAGCTCTGGAAGGAGGTGGAGGTGATAACATATCCCTTTCTGATGGCTCGGGCTCGCAGGTGAGATGACCGGCCAGTGGCTTAGTTGCACAGGAGCATCCTCACTAGACTGTGGCTCTCCACGCAGGGGTAGGGTGATGAGGTGGAAGAGGACAGAAAGTAGACTTAAAGGCAGGCACCTCTGGCTTCAAATGCCATTTCTGCTACTTCTCAACGGTGAGACGCTAATTTCGGCCATTTCCTTTTCTGTAAAACAAAAGATAGCAACAGGACCTACCTCATAGGAAGTGAGACGATGTCTGGGAAGCACCTAGTCAAGGCTTCTTGCTCCTCAAGGTGTGGTCTGTGGGCCAGCACCACCAGTATCGCTTGGGAGCTTATTAGAGAAACGGAAGCTCGAGGTCCCCCGCTGACTTGAATCTTCATCTTAACTATATGCAAGTAATTGATATGTGTGTGAACATGTTGAGAAGCATCACTGTAGACAGACTGGATTGAGTTGTGTTGCATTATGAATGGGCAACCTGAAATAGCCCTAGCAAGGAGACTGTGAACTTCGTTAAATGAACAGACACTTGATTGTGGTTACTGCATTTTGTGTAGGCTGGTGTAGAACGAGGGCCGTATTTCACAATTAGAACAATTGCTGTGCTGTCCAGCTCGCAGAAAGACATTGAGGAAACGGGGCACATCACACCTCCCTTTTGCCCAGCCAGCCGCCCTCTTCCCACCCCGGACACTTTGGTCTTGGGACAGGTGGGTTCCAGCGGCCCTCCGCAGGAACCCAGCTGGCTTCCTTCCTCTTGGAGGACATGGCTCTTCATCACAAGAAGCTCTCTGGGGAATATTGTACACAACTCTGTTGCCGTGACCAGGAGGCATGCTTGTCTTGACCCAGGCCCTGGGGAGATAATTCATTACCAGAGAAGAGTGGAGTTGGGGGCTGTTAAGCAAGCAGCAAGCCAACAGGGCTGTGTCTAGGAGCAGAGAAGCCGATACAGGCTGCCACTGCTCAGGACTAGCCCTCTTGGGCTGCATACAGAAAGAAAGCATTGTCTCCAGAAAGCCTTGCAGAGTGCCCCTGCCCCTCAACACTCTGCCTGTAAGGCATCTCTTCTCCCTTCTTTCCATAGCATCCTCAGAATAGTAGTATCTTATCATTTGTCATCTGACATTATAACCAGTTTATGTGACAGCTCCTCCCCTGCCCCATGCTAGGTTTTTTGTTTTTGGTTTTTAATTGGGGTATTCAGTTCAGTTCAGTTGCTCAGTCATGTCCGACTCTTTGTGACTCCATGGACTGCAGCACGCCAGGCCTCCCTGTCCATCACCAGCTCTCAGAGTTTTCTCAAACTCATGTCCATTGAGTCGGTGATGCCATCCAACCATCTCATTCTCTGTCGTCCCCTTCTCCTCCCACTTTGAATCTTTCCCAGCATCCGGGTCTTTTCCAGTGAGTCAGCTCTTTGCATCAGGTGGCCAAAGTATTGGAGTTTCAGCTTCAACATCAGTGCCTCCGGTGAACACCCAGGACTGATCTCCTTTAGGATGGACTGGTTAGATCTCCTTTCAGTCCGAGGGATTCTTAATAGTCTTCAGCATCACAGTTCAAAAGCATCAATTCTTCTGTGCTCAGCTTTCTTTATAGTCCAACTCTCACATCTATACATGACTACTGGAAAAATCATAGCCTTGACTTGATGGACCTTTGTTGGCAACGCAGTTGGTCTTATAATGTTGTGTTAGTTTCTGCTCTACAGGAGAGTGAATCAGCCATCCATATACATATAATCCCTCCCCCTTGGGCCCCCTTCCCACTGTGACCCCCATCCCATCCCATCCACAGAGCACAGGGCTCCTGTGCTATACAGCAGGTTTCCACTAGCTGCCTCTTTTACACACGTGTGTGTAAGCTCAGTCATGTCTGACTCTTTGCAACCCCGTGCTCTGCAGCCTGCCAAGCTCCTCTGTCCATGAGATTTTCCAGTCAAGAATAGTGGAGTGGGTAGCCATGCCCTCCTTCAGGGGATCTTCCCGACCTAGGGATCAAACCCAAGTCTCCTGCATCGCCTGCACTGGCAGGCGGATTCTTGACCACAAGTGCCACCTAGGTGGTGTATGTGTGTCAGTCCTGATCTCCCAGTTCACGGCTCCCCAGCCTTGTACAGACGTCCGTTCCCTTTGGCGTCTGTATCCCTGCCCAGCTGATGGGTCTTGCTTCTTGAGGCGCGACACTGAAGAAGCTGTTCTTCCACCCGCAGGGCTGCTGCTGGGGAAGGAGCACCACGACCATGCGTCCACCCCTGTGCTGCCCACCCCCTCTGCCACCACGCTGTCGCCCCCAGCCCCCGGCACGTCGGCCAGCAGTGCCCATGCCAAGACAGGCAGCAAGGACAGCAGCACGCAGACCGACAAGAGTGCTGAGCTCTTCTGGCCCGGCGTGGCCTCCCTGCCCACGCGCAGCAGGCTCAGCGGGACCCCTTCCAACAGCCCCGTGCTGAAGCACCCAGCGGCCAAGGGCGCAGCAGAAAAACTGGGTACGAGGTCTCCACCTGCTCTCACGCTCCATAGAGCCCCCTATCCTGTCGGGTGGGGGAGGGGCTTCTATTGAGCTGGGGAGGGAGCCGGGCTACCAACCTACTCTCGCTTATGGGTTATCTTATGGTATGATTGGAGAAGGAAATGGCAACCCACTCCAGTATTCTTGCCTGGACGGAGGAGCCTGGTATGCTGTAGTCCACAGGGTCGCAAAGAGTTGGACATGACTGAGTGATTTCACTTTCTGTGGTATGGTTAGTCGCTCAGTTGTGTCTGACTCTTTGCAATTCTATGGACTGTAGCCCACCAGGCTCCTCCATCCATGGGATTCTCCAGGCAAGAATACTAGAGTGGGTTGCCGTTCTCTTCTCCAGGGGAGCTTCCCAACCCATGGACCAAACCTGAGTCTTCTGCAGTGCAGGCAGATTCTTTACCATCTGAGCCCCCAGGGATGCCCTAGACTCTGCAGGCTCTGTATTATTCTGGGATTGAAATTTGTGTGCTTGCGTGCTAAGTCGCTTCTGTCGCGTCCGACTCTTTGTGACTCCGTGAACTGTAGCCCGCCAGGCTCCTCTGTTCATGGAATCCTCCAGGCAAGAATACTGAAGTGGGTTGCCATTTCCTTCTCCAGGGGCTCTTCCTGACCCAGTCTCACGTCTCCTGCATTGGCAGGCAGGTTCTTTACCGCTAGTGCCACCTGGGAAGCCCTAAAATGTGTGTAGAGACTCCTAACCTATTACCATTTGAAAGAGCAAACAAATTGGCATTTGTCCTTTTAGCGGATGTTTAATAGCTAGCCCTTCCCAGAAGGTGTGCAAACAGACCCTCCGAGGGATGCTAAGGAATTAGCCCTGCCCCCCCCACCCCCCGTATGTTTGGGACCTGGTACCAGGTACCAGGTCCATCAAGAGCATCAGATACAGAGATGTTGCCTTCAGGGTGTTTACTCATCAAGGATTCAGTGTCGACTGAAGGAGACACTGATTCAGTCCTGATTGAAGCAGAAGGTAGATTTAAGGTAGGTGAACTGGCCCAGCACTCAGGCCAGTTCTGAGGAGTTGCTTTCAAACATTTAATAGAAGACAAGTTGGGAGGAGTTTTGCAACAAGTCCAGAAATGTCCTTGGAGAGAGCAGACTTGGCTTTGGACTGTTCAAAGTCGTGGGGTGAGGATCCCTCTGCTAGGGAATCCTTTGGAGGAGGTGGGGGCTCCTGGGCATAAATGAGTTGTTTTCTCCAACGGGATTCCCTGTGTTCATCCTCCAAAATAAACAAGTACACATAATATTCTCGATTTTTGGAGATGTAATTCCTGGGATACTCTTTTGCCGAGAAGGCAGGGAACCGGGGAGGGACCAGCCGCATTGTAGGCACTTGATAATTTTAATTTAGAGGAGAGGAGGGGAACAGGGTGGGTGAGGTCCCCGCACAAAGTCCTAATGCCCACTTCCCCCTTCATGTCCTGGTTGTGTTCTTTGTGTCTGAATCCCAGGCCCAGGCATTTAGCTTTGGTCCACCAAAGCTGGGCTCTGTGGCCTTAACCTGTGTGTGCTGATGGTGATGGGTGGTACTTGAAGTGGTTCCATTTGAGAGAGAGCTGGGTAGGCCTGTGGTCCTCCTGGGGAACGAGCCACTGATACGTCCCTTCTGTTTGGCAGAGAACTCTCCCGGCCACGGAAAGTCGCCTGACCACAAAGGCCGCGTCAGCAACTTACTCCACAAGCCCGAGTTCCCCGACGGGGAGATGATGGAAGTTCTCATCTAACCCTGGGCTCCCTGTTGAATTTAACAGCGGAACACTGAGGTGCGAGGAACATGGCAAAGAGAAAGAAAGATCACGAAGGTTGCGGATGGGAAATCAGGGATGGTTTGAGCAGATAAGGATTTCAGATTAGTGAGAATACTTTTTATAAATGTTAAAACAAAAACAGGAGACCTACATGACTGAAGATGAAGAGGATGCCGTGGATTTTTACTGCTTATGGTGGAAGAGAGAAGATGCATGTAGGTTTGGAAACAAAGAAGATCTAGGAAATGAAATTTTTTCATTGTACAGAAAAATGTACCTCTCGGGGAGGGTCTGTGTACACCCATGGTCTGGTTATAAACAGAGAAACCTGAGCATGGATCTTCCTTGGAATACGCCCATTCTCCTTGCTCTTAGCTTGTTTTGAGAAGAACCTCCTAGAAATCTTGTAGTCTGTCTAGACATAACATCATTTCACCTGTGCCCTCCGTGATGTGTCCTGTGAATGCATGTGGGTGTGGCAGGGAAGAGAAATGTCTGGGGTGATGGAGGGTTTAAAAGGCCATCTCCACCTCTGTACCTGATTGGTTTGGATTTTCAGGAGGTTATGGGCCTTCTTGGCTTTTCTGCACTGAGCAGTATATTCTAAGCAGGATGGGAGCTTTCTGGTCTTGGGGTTCATCCCCGCCCCCTACTTCTCTGAGTTCATCTCTGTCTCTGCTTCATTCTCTTTCATTTTACCCTTTTTTCCTTCTTTTTTTTTTTCCTCTTGTAATAAGCCTTGCAGAGTTCCTTCGCTCTGGGGGTTGCCAGAGCAGTATCTGATCGGTCATCATGCACAGTGACGAGTGGGACAAAGCCTTTTGGTGTCTTTCTGGCAGCTTCCTCCGCCTTGGAGGAGTTGGGCTGCAGCAGTTGACGTTCTGACGGTGAACTTGGTCAGCTCCAATGAGACAGAGGATTCATGGCCACTGTGACGTCCTGCATTCAGCTCCTGCCATCACCACTTTCTCCCCTCACATCGGCTCTTGCGTGGAGTTTGGTGTATCCACCTCACTGCTCCATTGAGGTCAGACTTTCAGGATTGCCCTCCAGGAAACAAGGGACACTTGACTTGGTGGCATCTAGAATCTCCCCTGACACCTTGTCCCGCTTGCTACTGTTTGTGGCCCCTGCTCTGCCAGCCCCTTGAATCCTTCTGGATGTAGTTGGTGAGCACGCAGATTCTGTGGTTGTCAGCAGGTCAGGTCTGCCCTGCTGGGGACTTGCTTCGTAACCTGATAGGCCAGTATCAATACAGTGTGGTTGGACTGTTCAAGGGTTTAGTTCGAAGCAACTGGTCCAAAGTAAGACAGAAGCACCAGGTCAGAGAGCCCGGAATGAGTGAGGTCGTGGCCCCCTTTTCCCCGTGCTCTAGGGCTTCACATCTGACTTCTCAGATGCCAGCTTCCTTTACAAACCTGGAAGGTGCTGGATCAGTGGAAAGAGGCTAGCCAGGCCATCAGATGCCCTTGTGGGGTCCTGATGAATTTGCTCCCTCCAGGCCAGCGGCATCTTTGTCACCCCAGGTCCTCATGCCCACGATCTGAGACTTTCTCACATCCCACCCAAATGGGGCCCTGAAGACCATGTCACTTCAGAAAGTTGGCTGGGGTAGCTCCTTGAAGGGTGGGCCTTTGGAGTGTAACCTGGGTGCCTGCCTGCCTGCTAAGTCGCTTCAGTCGTGTCCAACTCTGTGCAACCCTGTGGACTCTAGCCCGCCAGGTTCTTCTGTCCATGGCAATTCTCCAGGCAAGAATGCTGGAGTGGATTGCCATGCCATCCTCCCAGGGATCTTCCCAACCCAGGGATCGAACCCATGTTTCTTATGTCTCCTGCCTTGGCAGGTGGGTTCTTTACCACAAGGGCCACCTGTGGGGAGCCCTGTAACTTGGGTGAAGCCTCCCCAGATCCACATGGTAGAAGAGGGTGATGAGTGTGGGTGGAGGGAAGGAAACTGTTGGCTTTGCCCAGGAGCTTCTCGGAGCTGCCTGGTGGTCAGAATGAGCAGAAGGGAGGCACCTCAAGCCTGGCTCTGTGGGGGGGCTCTGTGTATCACACGTGTTGCCTTCTGTGGCCCCACTTTAAGCATCACTGAGGGTTGTGCAGCCTGAGGAACCGGAGCGGCTTTGCGGGGCCGAGCAGTCCCGGGTTCCGCCAGAGCAGTGAACCTCATGGGTGGTGCAAGGCCGTGGCGAGTATGGACACGTTGAGGTGGAGGGGCAGAGGGCTCCCCGTCCCATCTCTCTTCTCTTTCACTTTCAACAAGTGATGAGGCTCTGTTGATGGCACCTGACTCTCTTAAGGACCTTTTGACCGCTGATTAATGTTGAGAATGGAAAAAATTAGTATCTAGAAATAGGAGGGCCCCACCACCACTGCTGTCCATGCCTGGGCCACCCCAAATGTGAGCTATGTCCCCCAGAAATGGGTGAGAGCCAGAGCCTCGTCTTTAGGCCCCAGCACATCTTGTTGGCAGTGCAGGCACAAGGCTCGCTGACTGTCCTTGGACCCCCAAGTTGCCAGGCTTGGTAACTCTCACAATGCACAGACGTCACCGTTTTTCTACTGTGCTGTGGTGTCTGTGCACCTTTTTTGCTTCTGACCTGCCTCCTCTGCAACAAAAGGGACTTACAGCTTTGAAATCTCTTCTTTTATGGCAGATTTCCGGCCCAGCAAGGGACTCACTGCTCTTCATCTCCGTAGATTTCTCGAAGCCTTGCTTGCCTTTAGGAGAAAGCAGATACTGAACTCCTGCTGTGCGTTCTCGCCGTTAATGATACATGATCTCATTGGATCTTTGGAAAAGAATCCTTGCTGCATTTTTTAGTGCCAACTGTGTGCAAGCACTGGGTACCTTTCAGTGCATCCTCAGACCACATGGGAGCAGGGGCAGGTTTATATCCTTATTTCACAGAGGAGGAAACGGGCTCAGGGAGGTCAAGTCCCTTCTGCAGGAGAGACCGGCATCTGGACCGAGGGTTTGGGAGAGCAGCCTTGACGCAGGCCGGACTGCCTCTGACTTGGGGGTGATAAGCATCTTTCGGTGTCACACCGTGACCCGCTCTGTCCCGTGTGTGTGTCTGTGCACATGCACACACACACACAGCTTCCTTCTTCATCCCCCTGACCCTCTGAACTGCTAGGACTGCCCATAAACAAGCTACAGATGGGAGTCTGTGTACTGTTACACTAGGCCACAAAGTGTTTTATAAAGCTCTTACTTGCATGTAATCCAGAGGCCGGGCCTCCTCCAGAACATCCCAGTGTGGTGTCTGATCATGAACTCCTGGGCCCTGTCTCAGAGTGAAGGGTCAAGGCCTAGGCCCTGGGTGATGATGACATGCCGGAGTCACCCTGCCGCCTCCTTGAGCATGTCATCTGGCAGTTTCCGCGTGCCGCCTGGGGTACCGTGTGGAACAGGTGATGTCACTGCTTTCTGGCACTATTTCTGAGTATG
Source organism: Ovis canadensis (assembly GCF_042477335.2). Classification (NCBI taxonomy): domain Eukaryota; kingdom Metazoa; phylum Chordata; class Mammalia; order Artiodactyla; family Bovidae; genus Ovis; species Ovis canadensis. The sequence goes on along the minus strand of NC_091259.1, from coordinate 23,287,320 downwards.
TGCAGAGCCTTTCCTTGACATTTTCTTCTCAGCTTGTCTTCGGCTTCCCACAGGTTGGAGGCCAGCCACAGCGTCGCACTGCGCCTGCTCGAAGTGGACACGTGGGACAGGGCTGCCATGTCCCTCCCGGGACTTGGGTTGGAGGCAGAGAGTGGGGGCCCTTCTTTCTGTCTTTAGGTTTGCGGAGCTTGCTCTTTGGGACTCACGTGAGCATTTAACTACACAGGACTTGGGTTGGGTATCCAGGCGTGCCGGAATGCCCCCTGCAGAACAGTCAGCCACCCCTGCTGTTTGTTGTCTCGTGGCTTTGACCTTGTGATGCTGAGTGCTAACAGTTAGAGATGTCTCCTTCGTCCTCTGCAGTGCTGGTGATTTAGTCTGGAAGTCGTGTGTGACTCTTGCGACCCCATGGACTGCATGTAACCCACCAAGCTCCTCTGTCCAGGGATTCTCCAGGCAAGAATACTGGAGTGGGTGGCCGTTTCCTTCTCCATTCCTCCTTGGTAGCTGATGATGATAGAAACTCCCCCCACTGCATCCTGAGTCCCAGAGCCTGGTGTGAATACAAACGTCAGAAGAGGCAGGGTTCTAAGAGTAGGTGGCTGGTTGCAAGGTTTGGAGGCAGGGAGCTCACGTGAGCAGAGAGGTGTGTCTTCCAAAACAAAGCCCTACAGCCAGCGTATGTGCCCTGGTGCCGGTGGGTATGCTTCTGTGTGCCCCCTGTGATCTCACACTCCTCCTGAGCCAGGGAGGACCGTGGCCGTGATATGAGGGAGTCCTTTTACACAGAACATCCTGCCCACAACTGCCTGCTTATCCCCAACCTTGACGCAGCTGCGGTGTATGCTTTACAAATGTTTTTTCTCTTCTTCTTCTGTGTGTGTGTGGTTTGTTTGTTTGTTTGTTTGTTGCTAATTAATCAGTGTGTTTAGAATGTCTTCATTCAACATGAGGGTTGTTCAGTGGGTCCCCGTGTGTGTGGCTCCATGGAAGATAGGCAGAGTCATTAAGAAGTTACCAGAAGCTGATCAGCTGGGAACATGAAAAGGTTAGCACTTCAGTAAATGGATTTCTTCTGGACCTAATAAGCAGTCTTTTTTTTCCTCTCACTTTTAAGTAGTATCCCCCCCCCTTTTCTTGTTTGGTAATTTAAAGGTATCTAAAGACATGCATTAAAAAAAAAAAAAAACCTGTATATATTGTCAGTGCATACATCTGAGATGTGGCTCTAAGATTGTATGTCGAGTTTCTTTTCTTAATATCCAGAAGATCCAAGTGTTTCATCTCACCCTGCCTTGTGAGACTCTTGCCAATGACTGCAGTGCTATCCAAGTAGAAACATTCTGTAAACACCTCTGTTAGGATGGATCTGGGGGCCTGGCATGTTCCTCTGGTTGTCCTTAAAGATGAGGGATCATCATCCTTTGAGAATGGGTTTAAGTTTGGAAATAAACCCAAGTCATTGACTCAGTTGGATAAGTAAAAATGGGTGATGAAGGTAAGTCACATCCTTTTAGCTCTTTCTTTTAGAAAAAAAAAAAGTCCCTAAGATATGCCTGGGCATGCTGCATCTTTGGACTCCTTTCAGAGTGACCACTTCAAAGGAAAACAGTAGTCACTAGTACATGTAACTTCCAATGGATTAAAAAAAAAAAAGCTGCTCTCTTGTCACACCTTATACATGTTGCCATCTCTGCGTACACACGGATGTAAACACACATTCGTGCTATCTGTCTGCCTCCAGTTGGAATTCCATAAAACCATGTTAGACTTAAGTGCATGTTATTGTCATATTAGGCCAAAACCGGGGTGTTTCTTTGTCGTGAAACTTTGCTTCTTCACAGAATTAACACACTGTTTTCAGTATGATGGAGCCCATATACGGCGTTCTCTTGTATCAGCTCCTGGAGTTCTGGTACCCAGTGGTCTGTTTCCATGTGGTTTACCTAGAATTCTGTTCACGCAGAGACACCTGCAAGTATTTATTACAAACTGGGATGTGAACAGACTGACCCATAGTGGTTTTCTTTGATTTAAGGTGTTTTCCCCCTTTTGCGGAGCAGAATCTGGGACGTTCTGTGAGGCAAGGCGGGTCGGGCACCCACCTCGGCCAGAACTCCACTGGCCTGGGTGCCACCGCGCTTCCCACCGGCTGCGTGTGCTGTGTTCTCTCCAGCAGACTCTGATGTAACATTCTGGCATCTTTGTATGGCTGGTCTGTCCTGGGGGCCGGGGAGCCCAGAGCTGCAACGGCTGGATGGGTCTGTGTACAGAGCAGGGAAATTCAGGAAGACGGTGTGTCCCCTACAGCAAATATTGATCCTGTTGGTCAGCCAAAGATTTTCCTATCCTTTGCTGCTTAAAGTTGTGCCTTAATATTGTATATAATAAATGGATTAAAAAAAAAAAAGAAAACAGTTCTTTCCCTCTCATTTGCTCTTTTCTTTCCCTAGGAACTTATGTACCCGGTGCTCAGTCAGTGTGGGTTGAATTTCATCTCGTTTTACTCCTGGAGGCGGCCTCACTTGCTGTTTTGCTTCCAGAGGCCTCCAGTCCCCCACTGCACCCCTCCACCACCATCCCCTCCTTGTGGAACTCCTGCTCTTGATCCCAAGGAGGAAATGAGTCATCCAGGCCACTGGAGCTTGCCGTCCAGACCCCACCCGCCACTCCAGACAAGTACGAGGAAACACAGGGACGTGGGCCCGAGAGATGGTGGCCACTTTGATGGCATCTGAGCTTCCCCTTGGGGCATCCGTGGGCTCAGGGCCTGCCAGCGACCAGTGTCACACAGGAATTAACCTGAGTAGCCTGGGCCCTGAGTCTGGGCTGGGGTCAGACGTGTCTCTGCACCCCATGATGGACGTGGCAGATGTTGCTGCCTTGTTAGTTTCTTAGGGTCATAGGAAGTGTGGGGGGCTTTGGTAGAAAGAAGTCACGTGGTAAATGGTGGGGGCCTCAGAATAAATGTCAGGAGAGTCCCCAGGTGTAGTACTGTCCCAAGGGGACAGTGGACTGGGAACACTGTCGGAGGACGAGATGCCCTCTTTGTTCCCTAGTCCTGTGTCTTTTAGCGGAAGCCTCTCTTGCCGCCCAGCCCACCCCCCAACCCAGGCTTGGCAAAGGCTTCTTCAGTGTGAGCGCCGGGAGAGAGAGGGGCCTACCTTAGTCCGCAGTGATGGCTGTTGTGGCCTGCACGTGTTCCTGCCTTCAGTCTTCACAACAACCTGGTTGGCCCCATTTTAAAGACAAGGAAACTGAGGCTCAAACACCTCGGACAGGTCACTTGTGAAAGATGACAGGATTGGAATCCAGGTCTGTCTGACCAGGAGCCCATGCACTTGGCAATACTTGTGGGTAGGGGCTGAGAGCTTGGGTTCTTACCTGTCCTGCCTTCTACCCAAAGGAGCTCTTCTCTGCAGGGACCCCTGGACCCCTGCATGCGTGCAGATGTGACACGTGAGAATAAAGGGCAAACTGGGCAGCCCCCAGCCTCTGCCTCCCAGCGTGACTTTGGGAAGACAGCTGGAGGACCCGCATGCCCTGGGGCTCAGAGGAGGAGAGGGGGGCTCCTGAGCTGGGCGCCCCGCTCTACCATCTCCCTGCCCTAACCCCGTGCCTGCTGCTGGAGAGAGTCGCCTGCAAGCTCTGGCCTTTGTCCTGAATCCTGGGCCGGGGCCTCTGCACCGCAGGGAATAGTAGCGAGGCCTTTGAGATTGCCTGGGCTCATCTTAGTCAGGAGGCAGGTCCCAAATGAGAAATAAACCCGGAGCTCTGAAATGCCCTTCTTAAAATATAGAGTTCAGTGATGATGAAACAAGAGCTTTTGCTGTCTCCCTGTTTCCGGTGCCCTTTTAGCAGGTACCGCCCTGTCTCCCACATGCTCCCTTTAGCCACTGAGTTCCTGGCAGGCATCTCTCTTGGCCGGTCTGGCTCCCTCCGAACTCTCCCCTTATGAAGCCCCAGAAGGAGACCCTCCCCATCTGATGTGGCTTTCTGTCAAACAGTGACTCTTCCCAAGTAACTCGTGTGAAAACAGAGTATAGGGCTCGCAGAATGAGTAGCTGGGTAAGTAGGAGTAAAATAAAGTGAATCTACCCACTACAGGAGGTAGCCAGAGTTTATCAGCAGCACGCCCAATCCTGGGGCTTCCCAGGTGGCTCCGTGGGAAAGGATCCACCCGCCAGTGCAGGAGACGTGGGTTCAATCCCTGGATCGGGATGATCCCCTGAAGAAGGAAATGGCAACCCACTCCAGTATTCTTGCCTGGAGAATCCCATGGACAGAGGAGCCTGGCGGGCTACAGTCCATAAGTCGCAAAGACTCAAGACACAACTGAAGCGAATGAGCACACGTGCCCCCGTGAACCACTCCTGCCTGAGGGCGTTGAATTCTTATGGTCACTCTGAGGCCGGCACTGTTACTAGATCCTCGTTTTATTGGAGGTAAAACTAAGAGGCAGAGAACTAAGTCTCTTGCCCAAATTCTGGAGTTTGTGAGTGGCACATTGTTGTTTAGGCGCTAAGCCATGTCCAATTCTTTTGCGACCCCGTGGACTGTACAGCCTGCCATTCTCCTCTGCCCATGGGATTCTCCAGGCAAGAATGCCAGAGTGGGTTGCCATTTCCTCCTCCAGGGGATCTTCCCGACCCAGGCATCGAACCCTCGTCTCCTGCGTCTCCAGCACTGGCAGACAGTTTCTTTACCTCTGAGCTGCCTGGTATGCCACCCTGTATCCAGAGGAGATGCTAATTAAAATTTCAACCACATATGAGTTCTCCCGAGCTGCTGCTTTCATATCTTCAAGGATAGTTTTCAGGCAGACCAGAAGAGGGAAGCTAGAGTAAAATCGTGCTGAAAAAAAAAAAAAGCACATTAATTACAAAAACAATCCCATAAGGAAGTGCACAAAATAGAAGCTACCTCCCCCTCTAAACGCCTGTAAGTCACCACTGTGGGCAGTTGTGTACAGCCAAATAGGTAGGTGTACAGATACATGTGAGTGAGTATTAATTTTAAAATTACAGTCATGCTAGTTCACACAATGTGTTTTATCTACTCAGTAATAGATCACAGGCAGATTTCTCTATCAGTGTGTATATGCCTGTCTCCTTATCTTTGGCGGCTGCGTAGTGTTTTGTATGGAAGAGGGGAGATGATTGACGTCTACATTCCGTTGTAGCCTCTCCCCCAGCTACCCCATAGCATTTTCCCAGCCGTTGACAGACAGCTAAGAGCTAAGAAACAGGCCCAAACTTGCAGGATGAGTCAGGCTTGGCCAAACACTGCCCCCGAGTTCCTCCAAGGCCTCGTAACATTTCCACACACCCATCCAAGCCTCAGTTGGTGATTCCTGTCATGGTGACATTGGGATCCCAAGGACTGGACAATGCCACAGCCCCAGCGGATGGCTCAGGCCTGGCCCGGCCTGGCCTGCTCTATGTCTATCCAGAAAGCCTGCCAGCTCTGACAGGCTCATTTTCCATCCAGTGTCCTAGCCTTTTGCCCCGAGAAAAACATTTTCCTGGCATAACCCAGCTCAACGTGAGCCCAGTCTGACTTTGTCCAGTGATGTTGATGACATTGATCCCTGTCTTGTCCCTGGCACTTTCATTTTGTAAAGTGTCTACCAGATTTTTCAAATATTTAGATTTAGGAATAGCCTGTAAACAGAAGCCCAGCTCATGATTCACTTACCATGTTGAGGATGCATGCGTGCGTGTGCTCAGTTGCTCAGTCATGTCTGACTGCAAACCCACAGACTAAAGCCCGCCAGACTCCTTTTGTGCATGGAATTTTCCAGGCAAGAATATTGGAATAGGTTGCCATTTCCTCCTCCAGATGATCTTCCCAACCAAGGACTGAACCCATATCTTCCGTGTCTCCTGCACTGGCGGGCGGGTTCTTTACCATGGCACCACCAGGGAACCCCTCATTTAATCGTGCTACTACTGAGAATTAATTATGCACCTAGCACGTCTCAGATCCTGAGGGGAAACCAGGGGTAGAGATTGCTCTAGTGATTCCTCTCCTGAAGGAAGAGGAGGGGAGCAGGTGAGCTGACCACCTTCTCTGGGCAAGCATTTTATATCGGTCACTGCACTGCAGCCTCAGAATAGCAAGTACAGGGGGATTCAGAGAGCTTCTGCAAGTAACCAGGGTCCACCCTTACCCAGATAAGTGTCAGGGTGGCATTTGAGCCTAGGCTTGGGTGCCTACAAGTCAAGATCTTCCCGTTATATCAGGCAGCCACTGCCTTTAAGTCTAATTGACATTGCGGGTACAAGAAATACATTGGTCCCTGCTCATCCTTGTTGGGGTATGTAAACCAGCTTTCCTGGACAGACCTGTTAAGATCCCATCACCCCTGGCAATTGGGAAGCAAGGATTTGGCTGATTTTCCAGCCAGCTACTGCCATCCCCAGCTGGGACTCCATCTTTTCCCTCTTCTATTTTTTGGGGGGTGGGGGGATAAATTTTAAATTTTATGTTGGATATTGTTGATTTACATGTAGTTCTGTTAGTTTCAGGTGTACAGCTAAGTAATTCAGGTATACATATACATATCCCCATTGTTCAGATTCCCTTTCTCTTCCCCCTTCTGCTGTGTCTGCAAGCTCCACGGCCACCAGCAAGGCCCATCAGCTGTCCTGGGCCAGCCTCTGGAGCAGAGCCACCCAGGGGACGGAGCCGGGACAGCCACAGAGGGGGAGGGGCTGGGAGGGCCACAGAGGGGGAGGAGCCGGGAGGGCCATGGAGGGGGCGGAGCCTGGACAGCTACGGAGGGGGCGGGGCCGGGAGGGCCATGGAGGGGGCGGAGCCTGGACAGCTACGGAGGGGGCGGGGCCGGGAGGGCCATGGAGGGGGCGGAGCCGGGAGAGCCACCAAGGGGCAGGAGCCAGGCGTGCTCCCTGCCCTCCCCTCTCAGTGGCCTATTTACTTTCTCAATTTCATTTTACCTGGAGGGGAGGTAGTTGAAGCCAATAGCCATAAGCAGTGCCTTTATTTAAAATTTTAAAAAAAATAATGTTTGGAAATGCCCTGGCAGTTCAGTGGTTGGAATTCCATGCTTTCATTGCCAGGGGTCTGAATTCGATCCCAGTTGGGAAACTAAAATCCCACAGTTAGCCATGCACTGCTGCCAAAATAATTTTTAAATTCTGTCAATAATTTATATCTTAAAAAAATACAAAATTCCCTTTCCCATTTCTTCTTGCTGTTTGATCACTGCTCCCCTTTCCCACTGGATTCATGAACTCAGGCTGTCCCGGCAGTGCAACTGACGTCATACCTCAGTAATAAACACAGCGAAAGGGCAGAGCCACTGCTCTGTCCTCTGACTGCTCAGTCCTCTGTGCTTCTCAGTCAAGGCCATCACAGTGAGCTGGAGGGGAGCCCTTTGCATTAGAGCTTCTGGTAACAAACACCACCCACGTCTGCTTTCTGTAGGGTAATACCAGACAGCCAATGCAGAGAAGGCAATGGCACCCCACTCCAGTACTCTTGCCTGGAAAATCCCATGGATGGAGGAGACTGGTAGGCTGCAGTCCATGGGGTCGCTACGAGTCGGACACTACTGAGCGACTTCACTTTCACTTTTCATTATCATGCATTGCGGAAGGAAATGGCAACCCATTCCAGTGTTATTGCCTAGAGAATCCCAGGGACGGGGGAGCCTGGTGGGCTGCCGTCTATGGGGTTGCACAGAGTCGGACATGACTGAAGCGACTTAGCAGCAGCAGCAGCAGCAGCCGCCGCAATGAGTGGCTGATAAATGTGAAATCTCTACTTAGTGACATTCCCACTCTATGCAAAATGAACCTAAGTGCGTCTTTCATTGCCATTTGGTGTGGGGTGCATGCACACTCAGTCACGTCCAGCTCTTCGTGACCCCAAGCACTGTAGCCCGGCAGACTCCTCTGTCCATGGAATCCCGAGGCAAGAATACCTGGCGCGGGTGCCGTGTTGCCGGTGAATCTTCTCGACCCAGGGACTGAGCCTGCATCATCTGTATCTCCCGCACTTGCAGGCGGCTTCTTTACCGACTGAGCCACCAGGGCACCCCTATTGCTATTTGGTTATATGCTATTAAAGCTGCCTAGGGATGGGTATGCGATTCCTTGTTACACAGCTGGGAGAACAAGAACAGAACTGGGGCACCTTCCCAAGGCCATGGTGAAGTGCCAGCTGAGCCAGATTAGAACTGGGGCCTCCCACAGCCCTTTGAGTGCTTTTTGGAGCAGATGGAGCCATCTGTGCTGATGCTGTGTGGGCATCACCAGGTCTTTTCAGAGCCCTGCACCCTTTCCTGCCTGGGAAGCAGCGAACGGAGAAGTGATGGGTGTGGAGTGGAGCGATCAGGGCATCACCCAAGAAGAGCTTCACATCTAACTCGTGTCTAAAGAGCCAAGAGATTTCACAGAGACATCCTTCCAGACTCGGAGGTTGGGATTTCTCCCAGTGTCAGATCCAGGAGACTGGGGTCCAGGATCATGGGAACGCAGAAGACAATGCTTGAGGACTCTTCCTCTGACAGCCTCAAAACCTGACCTTATTGCAGAGCTGAGATGAGCATGACCCTGCAGCAAGACAGCACGTGGAAACAAATAAGGGGCCTCTCCCAGCGATGAGAGAGCTGATGGCAGATGCAGGGCCCCTTTGTATTTGAGAAACAGAGTTGGAGTGCCACCTCCCATGACAGTCTGGCAGGGACCACATGTAACAGGCTGAGTCCCAAATCATCCCAATAGCTCATGACTTGGGACTTTTCTGGTGGGCCAGTGGTTAAGAATCCACTTTGCAATGCAGAGAACACAGATTCAATCCCTGAACCGGGAACTAGGACCCTACATGCCACAGAGCGACTAAGCCCGTGCACCACAACCAGAGGGTCTGCACGCCACAATGAAAGAGCACACGACACAACACAGATCCTGCATGCAATGACTAAGACTCAATGCAGCCAAATAAGCTAACTGCAAAAAACAAAGCCAAAAGCCACCTAGTTTATAGTATTAAAAAAAAAAAGCCCTCATGATTCATACTGAGAAGCACGCTTAAACAGTATAGACCCAACAGAAGCAGAAGATATTAAGAAAAGGTGGCAAGAACACATAGACGAACTATACAAAAATGATCTTAGTGACCCCATGATGGTGTGATCACTCACCAAGAGCCAGACATCCGGGAGTCCAAAGTCAAGTGGGCGTTAGAAAGCATCACTACAAACAACAGAAGCAGAAGATATTAAGAAAAGGTGGCAAGAACACATAGACGAACTATACAAAAATGATCTTAGTGACACCATGATGGTGTGATCACTCACCAAGAGCCAGACATCCGGGAGTCCAAAGTCAAGTGGGCGTTAGAAAGCATCACTACAAACAACAGAAGCAGAAGATATTAAGAAAAGGTGGCAAGAACACATAGACGAACTATACAAAAATGATCTTAGTGACACCATGATGGTGTGATCACTCACCAAGAGCCAGACATCCGGGAGTCCAAAGTCAAGTGGGCGTTAGAAAGCATCACTACAAACAAAGCTAGAGGAGGTGATGGAATTCCAGCTGAGCTATTTCAAATCCTAAAAGATGATGCTGTGAAAGTGCTGCACTCAATATGCCAGCAAATTTGGAAAACTCAGCAGTGGCCACAGGACTGGAAAAGGTCAGTTTTCACTCCAATCCCAAAGAAAAGCAATGTCAAAGAATGCTCAAATTGCACAATTGCACTCATCTCATACACTAGCAAGTAATGTTCAAAATTGTCCAAGCCAGGCTTCAACAGTACTTGAGCTGAGGACTTCCAGATGTTCAAGCTGGATTTAGAAAAGGCAGAGGATCCCGCAATCAAATTGCCAACATCTGTTGGGTCATCAAAAAAGCAAGAGAGTTCCAGAAAAACATCTACTTTTGCTTCATTGACTACACTAAAGCCTTTGACTGTGTGGATCACAGCAAACTAAAAAATTCTTCAAGAGATGAGAATACCAGACCACCTTATCTGCCTCCTGAGAAATCTGTAGGCAGGTCAAGAACCAACAGAACCGGACATAATGGACTGGTTCCAAATTGGGAAAGGAGTACGTCAAGGCTGTATATTGTCACCCTGCTTATTTAACTTATATGCAGAGTACATCATGCGAAATGCCAGACTGGATGAAGCACAGGCTGGAATCAAGATTGCCAGGAGAAATATCAACAACTTCAGATATGCAGATGACACCACCCTTATGGCAGAAAGTGAAGAGAAACTGAAGAGCCTCTTGATGAAAGTGAAAGAGGAGAGTGAAAAAGCTGGCTTAAAACTCAACATTCAAAAAATGAAGATCATGGCATCCAGTCCCATCGCTTCATGGCAAATAGATGGGGAAACAGTGACAGACTTTATTTTCTTCGGCTCCAAAATCATTGTAGATGGTGACTGCAGCCATGAAATTAAAAGATGCTTCCTTCTTGGAAGAAAATCTATGACCAACCTCGACAGCATGTTAAAAAGCAGAGACATTACTTTGCTGACAAAAGTCCATCTAGTCAAGGCTATGGTTTTTCCGGTAGTCATGTATGGACGTGAGAGTTGGACCATAAAGAAAGCTGAGTGCCGAAGAATTGATGCTTTTGAACTGTGGTGGTGTTGGAAAAGACTCTTGAGAGTCTCTTGGACTGCAAGGAGATCCAATCAGTCCATTCTAAAGGAAATCAGTCCTGAATATTCATTGGAAGGACTGATGCTGAAGCTGAAGCTCCAACACTTTGGCCACATGATGCGAAGAACTGACTCAGTGGAAAAGACCCTGATGCTGGGGAAGATTGAAGACAGGAGGAGAAGGGGGTGACAGAGGATGAGATGGTTGGATGGCATCATCGACTCAATGGACATGAGTTTGAGCAAGCTCCCAGCGGTGGTGATGGACAGGGAAGCCTGGCATGCTGCAGTCCATGCAGTCTCAAAGAGTTGGACATGACTGAGCTACTGAACTGCCATGAACTGAACTGAACCCTTATTGCATTAGAGGAAAGATGCAAGGATAAACCAGATGCTATACCTGATCTCCACACCCCACACCCCGTGCTCATAGTCTGGGCGAAAAGATCAGAGGGAACCACAATACCATGTATAATAAACATCAAACTCATGGGTTATACAGGTTGTTCTGTTGGTCTGAAAGAGCAGGAAAACAGAAAGGTAGGTGGTGTGTGGGTGGAATGTGGATAAGTGAGAAAAATGAGAGAAGGCTGAGGTCAGGGCAGAGGGGACAGTAGGCACAGAGGCCAGGTGTGCTCCAGACACCATGGCTCTGGGCTGCAGGGGCCAGGGGGCATGAGACAAGTGGTCTGCTGTGCCAAAGATACTGGCCTTGGTCCTGTGGTCATCGGTGTTGGGAGCTGGCAAAGGTATATACTCTGATTCCATCAATGCCATGTTGTAGGAAAGTAACCAAGGGCTGCTTTGAGTCTTCACAATGAAGAAGGGACAGTAAAGACACGGGATGTTTCCATTTCTATGGCCATGTCCCAATTACTCTCAAACTTAGTGGCATAAAACAATTGTTTATTTTGCTCAAAACTTTGCAATTTGGGCAGGACTTAGGGTGGGGGTGGGAGTAGTTCTGCTTGGCTCTTCTTGGTTCAGCTGGGGTGGCTCAAAAGCATAGAGGCTACAAGAGTGGGGAGTCCGAGGCATCTCCCACTGTGGTCTCTCCCAGGTTCTCTCCAGCATGCAGGACGGGTGAACCTCGGGGTGAATGGGCTTTTGACATAGTAGTTTTGAGTGCCAAATGCACATGAGAAGACAGTGCCAGAGAAAAGACATTCTGCCTTTTATGACCTGGCCCCCGATGTCACATAGCATCTCTCTGCCACAACTATTTGGCATTTGCCAGGACCTGCCAGGGTTCAAGGGCAGGCGAGGGGCAGAGCAGGGTAGACTTGATCTCTTCAAGTGGAAATGGCAAGCTTATAGAAGAGCACAAGTGCCTGGAAATCCGTCCATTACCATGACTCTTTTGGAAAACAAAGTCTGTCTCACTAGGCACCCGCCCAACCATTTTCTCATCTTCCTCTCCCCTCTACCTAAGAGGTAGGTATTATCTTGCCCATTTTATATATCAGGAAATTGAGGCCTGAAGATGTTAAGAGGTCTGCCCAAAGGGACAGAGCTGGATTCTGTGTGTGAGTCTAATGACCCCAAGGCCCCGTGTGTGCTCCCTGATGCAGCTTCAGCCACAGGGAGGAGAGCATGGAGACAGACTTCAGAGTTATTGTTCTGCTCCAGAATGCTTCCGCCAGGAAGAAGGGCAGGTAACTGATGAGCTGAATAGGACCAGTCAGACTCGGACTATGTCTGCATCATGGTGCCAGATGACAGGCACTTCCCATGTCAGCAGGGCAGCCACCGAGGAGGCAGAGCTGACCGTTATCACTTTTCAAGGGCCAGGCACTGTGCGAAGTATTCTCTGTGCATTAACTAATTTAATATTCCCTGGTATTATTATTGTTGCTGTTATTAGGTGTCAAGTCATTCATTAACGTTGTGCAGAGAGGACATCACCCCCAAGGGACTTCCCACCTCCTTGGTACGAATCCCTTTGCCATCCAGCAACATGATGACATGAGTAAATAAAGTGATCGCCTCCCCTCTCAATGGCACCGTTGGCCATGGAGTGGTCAGGAAGGCCTGTCTCTGGAGTCAGACTGGTCGAGTGGAAACCAGCTCCACTGTTTACTAGCTGTGAGCCTGGGCCCATCACTCAGCCTCTCAGTACCCCAGCATCCTCACCTGTAACATGCAAATACAGTCTCTTTCTCACAGAGGTTCCCATCAGAAGTACAAGACACCCCTGGGTAGTACCCCGTGCAGACCTTGGCCAGGAGAAAGCAATTGAGAGATGCCAGCTATTGTTCTTAGTGTGCAGGCCAGTGCCAAGGGCCTCTTAGTGAATTCTCATGGTCCAGGGTCATGCATTGTTTTCTGCAGGAGTCCAGGAAGCAACTGATTTTACTGGCCTTGTTGGGGTGGAGATGGAGTCAATCTGTCCAGCCAGATGCAAGAGATAAGCCAACAATTGAGACAGCGGAGGAGGAGAGCAGTTTGCAGACGTGCAGCTTCATAGATGCTGGAAAGTGCAGAGAACTGGCCCCAAACACAGAGGCGTGACTGATGCCCTGAGTCAGGGCCCATACAGCTGTATCCCCTATGAGCCAGAGACCCTGGATTCAGGCTCCTGTGCTTTGGGTTAGCAGAAGAGCTATGGATGTGCTACGGATGAAGCCACCAATAATTGTCAGCATCTTACCACCTGTCACCTCCATTCTTGGCCCAACCCACTTTTGCTTTCAAGGAGAAAGAAAGCTGTCTGGTCCTCCCTAGCACTCTGCAGCAAACTTTTCAGCTCAAGCCAGGCCGCAGTCCTTCTCTGCTGGCAGAGCTGGGGTCTGGTGGACAGGTGCCCAGTGGTCTGGAATCAGAGTTGAAAGATCATAGCAGAGAGGAGAGGCTGCGAGCCTCCCGGCTGGGTTCCTGTCCTTTGTTCCTGCTCTCCCAGCCCCACCGCGCTCCTGTCCTTCTGGTGACTTGGTGAGGTGCCAAAACATCTCTCCTCTTGCCCAAGCTGGTGACCTGTGTCCCTGAAGTCACCCATCACTCAGGGTCCCAAGTAAGGTAGGCACAGGAGGGCTCCTGGATCAGCCCAGGCAGCTTGCCCCCATGCCCACCTTGAGGGTAGAGAATCCAGAGCATGGTGCCCTTCCAAACACCTCAAAACCAGATCTCGGGGTGTCCTCACTGTGCACCCCATTGTCAGACTTCTGACAGTTTCAAATGTGAGAATGCTTCCCATCTTTCTATGGTATCAACTCTGCAGGCTTTCTTGTCAGCTAAATCTGCCCTTTTCTCCTTTCCTTTTTGAAAAGCAAGAATCAACATTAAAGACTATAGCTATACCTTACATTTCCACCCTCTTGATGCCAGACACAGGCCCCCAAGAGTCCCAAGTCAAGAAACGGCCCCTTCCACCCCACCGTGCGTTTCAAGTGGGAGTTTTACAATACTTCTGTTTACACACAGCTTTCAAAAAGCACGTCAGTTTCATGTTCTCAAAATCTCCATCCCTTCCCTCTCTCACCTCCTTTGAAGTTGGCCAGCATCTCCCACAGGAGATCTGATTGTGAGCTTTCTGACATTTGTTTGCTTACTTGTTTTTATCTTTTATCTTTCCCACAAGGATTCCAGGCGGCTAGCAGCAAAGTACACACAGAGAATGGTTCATAAAACAAAAATAGGAGACCTTTGATGTTTGTGATTTCAAATTCCCAGTTTCAGCTCTTCTTTAATAATGCTGAAGATCAGTGACGTAGAATTTTAAAACCTCCTGAAAGTCGAGCCACTCAGCCTCAGACTTTCCTAGGAGACAGGACGGTCTGCACACTCCAGAATCAATAAAGGGTTGCAGGCTCACCCCATTCCCTCCCCAAGCCCAGCAGCACCATCTGGGACACAGCCAGCAGTGGGCCAGGGTGACCAGCCTCCCAAGGCAACTCGCTTGCCTCCTGAATCATGAGACACTGTCCAAGACCGTGCTGATGCCAAAGGGGAAATTTGTGGGGCGGGGCAGGTGTGTCAATACAATTTCAATGTGCTCTCCTGCCCCTAGTGTGTTTGATAATCAGATGCAACTTCAAGAATTTCTATAAACGCTGGAGAGGGTGTGGACATTCCCTCTATTGGTAGGAATGTAAATTGGTGCAGCCACTCTAGAAAACATTATGGAGGGTCCCTAAAAAATTAAAAAGAGAGCTACCATATGACACAGCAATGCCACTACTGGGCATATACCCTGAGAAAACCATAATTCAAAATGACACATGTACCCCGATATTCATCACAGCACTATTTACATCAGGACAGAGAATCAACCTAGATGTCCACTGACAGATGAATGGATAAAGAAGATACGGCACGTATATGCAGTGAAGCGTTAGCCATAAAAAGGAACGAAATTAGCTCATTTGTTATGTGGATGGACCTAGAGTCTGTCATACAGAATGAAGGAAGTCAGAAAAAGAAAATTAAACATCTTTATACATTGATGGATACATGTGGAATCTAGAAAAATGGTACAGATGAACCTGTCTCCAGGAAGGAACAGAGACGCAGACATAGACGACAAATATGAACACAGAGGAGGGGGGAGGGTGGGGAAAACTGGGAGATTAGGACTGACACACACACTGCATGCCTGCTCAGTCGTGTCCGACTCTTTGCAGCCCACCCAGCTCCTCTGTCCATGGGATTCTCCAGGCAAGAATACTGGACTGTGTTGCCATGCCCTCTTTCAGGGGATTTTCAGACCCAGGCATTGAACCCGCGTCTCTTACATCTCCTGCACTGGCAGGCGGGTTCTTTACCACTGAGCCACCGGGGAAGCCTGACATATATCCGCTACCATGTGTAAAACAGACAGCTAGTGGGAACCTGGTATAAAGCACGGGGAGCTCGGTTCAGTGTCTGTGATGACCTACATGGGTATGAAGCGGGGAGGTGGGTGAGAGGTCCAAGAGGGAGGAGATATGTGTATACATATAGCTGATTCCCTTCACTGTACAGCAGAAAATAACACAATACTGTAAAGCACTTATGCTCCAATAAAAAATAAAACCACACCAACCAAAAACTAAAAATAGAGCTATCATATGCTGTTATTGACAGAGGAATGGATCAATAAGATGTGGTATACACACATACACACACACACACACACACACACAGAGGAATATTACTCAGCCATAAAAAAGGAATGGAATAATACCATTTGTAGCAACATGGATAGACCTAGAGTTTATCATACTGATAAAATATCATATGATATCACCTTTATGTGGAATCTAAAAAAAACTCAAATGAATTTATTTACAAAACAGACACAAACTCAAGGATATAGAAATAAATTCATGGTTACCAAAGGGGAAAGTGGTGGAGAGTGAGGTAAATTAGGAGTTTGGGATTAACAGATACTTACCACTATATACCAAATAGATAAATAATAAGGATGTACTGTATAGCACAGGGAATTGTATCCAATATCTTATAATAACCTATAATGAAAAATCATCTGAAAAAGCATATATGTGTACATGTAAATATAGAGAGAATTGCTTTACTGTACACCTAAAACTAACATAATATTGTAAATCAAACGTATGTCAATAAAAAATTAACAATAAAAGAATTATAAAATGACAAATCTCCATAGTCCTTCCTCCCAACAGAAGGCTCCCAACCCTCCCATCTAGGTCTGGGATTTTGCCCCACTTCCCAGGTAATAAGCTAGCCTGTTACTGTTCCAGGGAGGCTGGAAGAAGGCATGACACCCCTGAGTCAGAGACAAATGACTTTGTTATTCACAGCACAGAAAGCAGCGTGAGCATCACACTGGCATTTCCCACATCCCCATGCCACTGGGGACGACATCACACAGGACCGTGCAGCTGGGTCCAGGTGGATGCTGGCCATGCAGTGGGTTTACTTCAAAGCTGGAGATCACTGAGCTTGATTGAGGCAGCCATGCTTTCAGAGAGCATGGTAAGCAAGCCTCCTCTTTGTCCAGAGGGAGACACTACCCTGACCCTCAAAGGTGCTTGCAGCAAATACAACCCTGAAAATTGGTCTGGATAAAGAACAGTCAGGCCTTTGCATTCTTGGCATACGCAGGAGATGTCATCCCTCTCAACAACTTTCCTGTGATAAATTTGGGGTGGGACTTCCCAACTTCCCAGGTCAATCAGGATGGCCAAGGGTTTCTTGGCTCTGGGTCCATGACTTCCACATTCCCAGCCCACAGACCTCCAAGTCCACAACCTTGACTGCTGATCTGATATCCACGAGCCAAGGTGGTGGCTGAACTCTGTGGGGCCTAGACACTGCCTGGCACCATGCCAAGCCCTCTGTGTGCTTTATTTCATTTAATCCTCGCATCTTTTGAAACAGTGTGACCCCTCCCTGTCTACCATTGACGGATAAAGAAACTGAGGTTCAGAGAAGGTAAGGGACCTACTGTCTGTCAGCCAGCTGGTAGGTGATGGTGGCGAGTATTGGCCACAGTCTGGCTGCCTCCGCAATGCAAGCTCATTGGAAGTGTTTCTGTTCCTTTCCTAGTCGGGAAGGAACAGCGGGGGGTCGGGAGGGTCGGGGGGTGGCGGGGACTTCCTGGTGGCCCAGTGGTTAAGACTTCACCTTCCAGTGCAGGGGATGTGAGTTCAGTCTCTAGTCGGGGGCTAAGATCCCACATCCTTCGTGGACAAAAAGCAAAGCATGAAACAGAAGCAATATTGTAACAAATTCAGTAAACACTTTAAGAATGGTCCACATCCCAAAATATATACATATATCTTAAGAAATGGGTTTTTCTTTTTCATTTTTTCTTTCTTTCCTCCTTCCTTCCTTCTTTCCTTTATTTCTCTCTTTCTCTTTTTCTTTCTTGTTTATTTTCTATTATTATTATTATTATTATTATTAGCAAATTCTTCCTCACTCAAGGGCATCTTCCACTGACCTCCAGCCTCTGTCTATACCCAAAGGCCTGGTTGGGATTCAGTAAGTTCTCATAGACCCCCATAGAATTAGGGCGAGTAAAGGTACACGAAGGAGTCAACTGAGCAGGACCAGCCCTCGAGGCTGATCTTCTGGGCACCTGGAACCACCCACCGTGGCTCCACTTCCTCATAAAGGAGTGACTGCAGCCATGCCAGGAATGCTGGAAGATCAAATGGCCCCTTTAGCAAATTAGAAAAAGGCACCCTCCCTCAAGACTTTTGATTAACATTTGCACATTTGCTGGAAACCTATGATTGTAAACATACATATCTAGGGAGGTCCCTAAATTCATTCACTTCCTGCAATTGGCTAGTGCCCAACCAATACAACCGTACTGGTCAGGCCAAGTCACACAGTCCCGGTTCTACACTGGTTCTGCCATTTACCAGCTGAGTGATCTTGGGCAGGTCACTGGGCTCACCGAAGCTCAGTTTCTGATGGAATGGAGTCATCCTAGATGGCCCCCTATCTACCTTGTTCACAGGTTTAAATGGGGAAGCTCTTTCTTAAGAGCTGTTGCTTAAGACCCAGAGGGAGAGCTTTGCTTCTTGGAATAAGATGGAAATACTCAAAATCAGAGGCTGGGGCCTTGTCCCAGGAGGACACACAACCCTCCCAGCCTCTCCACCAGCCATGGGGGGATAATGGAGTCCTTTTAACTCCTCATGTGTTTTCTTTTCACATGGGGAGACAGCTGGGCTAGTAATTGAGGTTTGCCATTAGTTTCCTCTGCTCCTACTTTCTCAGTGACCAGTTCCTCCCCTAAATCCTGCCCAACTCATTGCTTTTCTATTCTTTCTCCTATTCAATCTACTTTCAGAAAATGATTGGTAAGCCTCAATGATTCTCAATGGACATGAGTCTGAGCAAACTCTGGGAGATGGTGAAGGATAGGGAAGCCTGGTGTGCTGAACTTCATGGGGTCACAAAAAGTCAGGTGTGACTTAGCGACTGAACAACAACAACGATTCTTTGAAAAAGTGAAGTGAAGTCGCTCAGTCATGTCCGACTTTCTGCGACCCCATGGACTGTAGCCTACCAGGCTCTTCCGTCCACGGGATTTTCCAGGCAAGAGTACTGGAGTGGGTTGCCATATCCTTCTCGAGGGGAATCTTCCCAACCCAGGGGTCGAACCCAGGTCTCCTGCATTTCAGGCAGACACTTTACCCTCTAAGCCACCAGGGAAGTTGCCTCTAAATAACTTCAGACCAAAAAGAAAAAACACCCAAATCTAATCAATGCGTTTGAATCTCAGGAAAAGATATTTGGGAACCAGTTCCTACATATGACATGGAAATATCACCAAGAAGTTGACCATCTGTTCTACTTTTGAAATGTCTAGAATAAAGGAGATGACCTGGTGTCAGAACTTGCTGCTCTGAATCCCTCTAGTGGTTCACCATGGAAATGGCCACCATTCTCCTAGGATGGGGACTTGAAAGTTCTGCTAGTCCAGTGCTGGCTTCCAGCCTGCCTCACTCTTTAAACAGTCATAGCAATGAGGTGAGACATGATTTGGGCTTTCTGGTCATCTTTTGATGTCTAGAGGGCAAGAACCTCACTCCCTCAGATTGTTCAAGAGACCAGGTCTCTAGGCCAAGCTCAGTCTTTAGCAGGGGCAACTCGTTAGCCTCAGTTTAAGCTCAGTTTTCTTATCTGTGAAATGAGATTAATGATGTCTGGTGTCTGCCTCTCATAAAATTGTTGTGAGGATCCAAAGAGATAGTAAAGGAAAAAGGAGGTGAAAACTGCATCCATAAATAAATGTTAAGGTAGTTCTGTATGCTGTCTAGCCACATGCAACTACTTAAATTTAAATTGATTAAAACTAAATAAAAATTCGGTGCTTCACTCACACTGGCTACATCTCAAGTGATCCGTAGCTACATGTGGCTAGTGGCTACCGTATTACAGAGCACAGATCGAGAACATTTCTATCATCACAGAAAGTTCTGTGGGACAGTCCTGCAGCCTAGAGAACTGAAGGACAAACTTCACATTCCCCCCTTCTGCTCAGCCCTTGAAGGAGAACGTTTTCATGCAGCGGTGTGTAAGTCTAGGAAGACGCCGGGATCACAGCCACCCTGGGGGATGCAGTTCACGTTGGCATGGACTCATTTGTTTCACGTGTACATGTGTCCCATAGAATACACAGCGCACACACAGAGAGAACCTGTATGTCTTGGCCAAGCACTGTACTAAGCGCATCGTCCAACCAGGAGGAGGGCCTGGGTTGTGCAAATACGTTTCTGCATCAGAGTCTCTGGATAAGAGGCTGTGAACAGTGCAAGTTTTATTCGCATGTCAACCTCCTGCCTCACACACAACTGAAGTGGCTCCTGTTGCCTCTGGGAAGATTTTCTTGCCCTCTCCACACGGTCTGAGTCCTCCCATTTCCTCCCATATTCCCCTGTTCTTCCCTTTTCATTGCGCTTATGAAATTGTATTGCAGCTTGGTGGTTTGTAAGCACTCTGAGGTAGGAGCCAGATTTGTCTCATACTCCCTTGCATCTTCAGCCTCTCATACATAGTAGATGCTCAGAACTATTAATTAATGAGTGGTATTTATGGATGGGCGGATTTCCTGCATTCCCCCACAAAAAGCCCTCAGTTACGGCTGCTGGAGATTCTCTTCATGCTGGGACACCAAATGTTTTTTAGGGTGAGGGCTAAAAAGGCAGCACAAGCTGCGTGGGAAAAAGCACAACTTGATTTCTGTTTCTGGCAGTTCAGTCAACAAAAACAAAGTGTTAGATGAAATTTTTAAATTGTATTAAAAGAAAAAACATTGCTAACTCACACAAAAGCTTGTACACAAATGTTTATAGCTGCATTACTCATGGTCGCTCAAAGTGGAAATGACCCACGTCTCACATTTGACAGTGAACAAAATTTAGTATGTCTCTACAGCAATGTTATTCAGAAATTAAAATGAATGAAGTATTAATATAAGGATGGTGAAACTTGACAGCAATATGCTCAGTAAAGGAGACTGGTCATAAATGCCATATTTTTGCATGATTTCATTTGTATAAAATATTCAGAATAGGTACATCTATAGGGACAAAAGTAGGGCACTGGTTGCCTCGGGCTGGGAGAAAGGAAGAGTTACCGCTAATGGGCACAGGGCTTCTCTCTGGGATGACAGAAATGCTCAAAAATTAGAATGCTGCAATGGTTGCACAACTCTGTAAATATACTGAAAACCTGGTTTCTCTGATGAATTCTATCAAAAGCTTAAAAGAGTAATTAATGCCAATTTTCCACAAACTCTTTCCATCCCCCCCCCCAAAAAATAGAACAGGAGGGAACACCTTCCAACTCATTCCATGAGGCCAATATTATTCTGATACCACAACCAGACAATGACAGTACAAAAAAGAAAACTACAGACTAATATTTACTGTGAATATAGAGCCAAAATCCTCAACAAAATAATAAAAAAACTAATCCCAGCAACATATAAAAGGGATTATATATCATAACTAATTTATCCCAGGATGTAGTGAAGTGAAAGTCACTCACCTGTATCTGACTCTTTGCAACCCCATGGAATTCTCCAAGCAAGTATATGGGAGTGGGTAGCCATTCCCTTCTCCAGGATATAAGGTTGGTTCAAATTCCAAGAGCAATTAGTGTGATAAACCATATTAATAGAATAAAAGATCAAAAAAATCATCATCTTACTATATGGAGAAGAAGTATTTGACACAATGCAACACTCTTTCATGATAAAAACACGCAATAAAATAGGAATAGAAAGGAAACTTTCTCAACCTGATAAGGGCAATTACCAAAAACCCACAGCTAACATCATACTTAATGGTGAAAGATTAAATACTTTTCCTTCAAGTTCAGGAACAAAACAAGGATGTCTGCTCTCATCTCATCACTTCTATTCAATGTTGTATTGGAAGTTCTAGCCAGGGCAATCAGACAAGAAAAAGAAATAAAAGGCATCCAGGTTGAAACGGAAAAAGTAAAACTATTTTTATTCACAGATAACATAATCATGTATATTGAACATCCTGAAGAGTTCACAGCAATAGCAGGAAAAAAGAAAAAAATTAGAACCAATAAATAAGTTTACTAATAGGCAGGATAGAAAATAAATATATGAAAAATCATATTTCTATAAACTAGCAATGAATAATCTGAAAGTGAAATTAACAATGCAATTCCATTTGTAATAGCATCCAAAAGATGAAAATATTTCAGAATAAATATAACAAGATTATTATAAGATTTGTACACTGAAAACTATAAAACACTCCTGAAAGAAATGAAAGCAAACCTATGGGAAAACATACATGTTCAGGGAATGGAATATTTAATCTTGTTAGGATGGCAATAGTCCCCCCAAATACTTACAGATTCGATATAATTCTTATCAAAATCCCAGCTTCTGGTTTTTTTTTTCAGACATAGGCATAAAATTCACATAGAAATGCAAAAGATGTAGAATATATCAAACAAACTTGAAAAGAACAAAGTGGGAAGACACACTTCTCAGTTTCAAAACTTACCTCAAAGCTACACTTATCAAGACAGTATAGAACTGACATAAATTAAGATGTGTGGATCAATGGAATGGAATTGAGAGCCTAGCAATAAACCCTTACATTTATGATCTCTTGTCCTCAGTTCTTGACATGAGAGCCTTAGAGGCTAACTGGGTGTCTTGTTATTTATTAATAACAAGCCACTTTCCACCATAACTTGGTTTATATTAATAAGGTGAGTTTTGAAAAGCAGGAAGGATGGAGATTGGTGGCCAAGGGAACCAACCCTGAATAGAAGTTTCCAACTTTCAGTCCTACCCCAGAGCACTCCAAGGAAGGGAGAGGGACTAGAGGTTAAAGCGATCACCGACAGTCAGTGATTTAATCAATCCTGCCTGTGTAAGGAAGCATCCATAAAGACCCAAAAGGCGGTGCAGAGAGGTTCCAGATTGGGGAAACAGGACACTTCCTATGCCCCATGCCAGGCTCCAAACTCCATGAAGATAGAAGCTCCTTTGTTCAGGACTTCACCCTATCTGTCTGTTAATCTGGCTATTGATTTGTATCCTTTAATATCCTTTGAGATAAATTGGCAATCTAGTAAGTAAGCAGGTTTCCTGAGTTCTAGGAGCTGCTCTAGGCTTCCCAGGTGATGCTAGTGGTAAAGAACTGGAATGCTAATGCAGGAGACATAAGAGACATGGGTTCGATCCCTGGGTCAGGAAGATCCCTTGCAGAAGGAAATGGCAACTCACTCTGGTATTCTTGCCCATGAACAAGGAGATTGGTGGGCTACAGTCCTTGGGGTCACTGAGAGTCAGACAT
The DNA here is from genome assembly GCF_042477335.2 of Ovis canadensis. Classification (NCBI taxonomy): domain Eukaryota; kingdom Metazoa; phylum Chordata; class Mammalia; order Artiodactyla; family Bovidae; genus Ovis; species Ovis canadensis. Next base: position 23,264,401 of record NC_091259.1, on the reverse strand, counting down.
AACTGAAGCAACTTAGCACACGCGCATGTATGAACTGCTCTACCAAACTAATAGAACTCAAAAAGAGGGTTGTGGAAACTTCCAGTTTATAGCCAGTTGATCAGAAGCATAGGTAACAATCTGGACTTGGGCATCTAAAGTTCATACTGGCAGATTAAACACGCCTGAGAAAGCTCCAGTCTGTAGTCAGTTGCTTTGGGTTTACAATTAGCGTCTTCAGTAGGTGGAGAGTGGGTGGCAGTCTCGTAGGAGATGCAGCCTTTAGACTGGAATCTGAAAGTGTCAGAATTGGGTTAAATTGTAGGACACCCAGCTGGTGTTTGGAGAATTGCTTGGTGATGTATGAAAACCACCCTCACCGCCATCCCTCCGCCCAACCACCCCAACACTGGAACTGGTCCCAGAACTTTTCATACATTTAGCATATTTCAGAAAGTCAGTTATAAGGCAGGCTCTGGGCCTTTATAAACTGGGTCATTGCCGACACAGCAGAACATAAGCCCAGTGAAGCGGCTGTCCCTCTGCCCTCGGGGGCCTCTTCTTGCCCAGAGAGCTGCCATGATCAGTCCCTATGACGGGCACCGTCTTGGTGAGGTGATGTCACTTGTGGCTCCGGTGATGGGTTATGGAGTCAAAGAGCCCTGGATTCAAACCTTGATTTGGATGTTCCCACAAACTCTGGGCATCTTCATCTCAGTTTCAGCTTCTGCATCTGGTTGGGGATAACATATGTCTCCCAGGTTTGCTGCAGGCAACCTGCAGCCTGTTTACTCAGATAACCAACACTGAGCTCACAGCACAGGCCTGGTGCATATGAAGCAGTCAGCACACGCCAGATATTCTTATTACTCATTTTGTTCTGTGGAGACTCGGCTCTTCTGCTTGTAGGGCACGGGAAAGAGAGAAGAGGGTTTTTTTCCCCTCTGTGTTCTGATGACCGTGCAGCTACTCAGGAAGAGAATCCAGGCAGCCTCTCTCTGACTGCAGATTCCTTATGAAAAAGGGGTCTAAAACAGCCCCAGAGAGCCCCGTGAATGTGAAGGAAGACTTAGCATACCTGCACCACTCCTCAGGCCCTCGACATCCCAGAGGAGGTCAGTTCCCATTCACTGCTCAGCCTTTATGAGTATTTTTAAAACTTTTCTTTGAACCTATCTATAGGATGGTGTCTTCAAATGTCTTGCCCAGGCGACAAAGTTCTTTATTAATAGATCCAAAGGATAGCTATGTCCATTGCATAACTCATCTTTCATGGTTCTCTTAATAATCCACCTATTTTTTAAAAACGGTGTTTCTTCTCTAAAGTTTCTCATGACTCTGAAATGTTGATGCTTTCCTTTCATTAACAATGGCTTCCTAGACCAAATGGTGCAAAATATAAAAAAAAAGTAGGGAAGTCATTTATGCATTCCATGAACAGTAGGATTCTCACACTGATTTCCAGTTCCCTCCTCTTTGGGGTTTCTGTGAGTTGACTGAAGGTCAGTTAAGTACTGAGAACTGTATTAGGTCTGGAGTGCAGCAAGGTGAGCCTGCAAGGTGGAGCTTCTCATCCAGCGGGGGCTAAAGACTCTTACATGGACAATGATGATGCAGGGGGGTGGTGACCTGAAAGAATGGGATGAGTGTGGGTGTTGTTTGATGAGCTAAAAGAGGCGTTTACCCAGAGTTGGGATCAGCAGAGATGTGGGCTAGGGGCAGGATGGCAGGCTGGATTCTTGGGAAGAGGATGCTGAGATGGAGTTTGGGGTGTGGGATGTTGCGTGGGATGAACTCCTGGGAAAGGAAGGTGAGGAGGCAGGATGGGGCCAGGGAAGAAACTGAACTGCGGTGTTGCCTCAGCAAGCTGCGGCTGGCCAGGTCGGGGGCTCCGGAGAGAAGGCAGCCTGTCACGGGGTCCCTGGTGGGACTGACACTGCTGGATGTGGAGGCCTGCGGCCGGCTCACGTGTTCCTCACGAGAGGAGCCTCCCCGAAGGCGGATCCGGGTCTGCCGGCCTCGTGGCTGCCTGGGAGGAGGCTTCCTAGAACAGGTAACATCCAAACCAAGACGTGAACGACAAACATGGGGTGCACATGTGAGCTGGGCAGGGGGTGGGAGCAGGTGGAGGGAACGGCGTGTGTGGCCGATCAGAGGAAGCCCAGGGTTCAGGAGGCCGGGAGCAGGCTGAGCCCGGCCAGGTGGGGCGGGAGGGGCGGCGTGCCCACAGGAGACGGCAAAGTGCGCAGGGCCTCGAGGGCCGCTCCCTGGGGTCTGCACTGCAGCCTAAGGGCCGTGGAGGTGCGCTTACAGGGGAGTCGGCCCTGACCTCTGCTCCGGAGGGTAGGCTGGCAGATGGGGGTGCGTGGGGCTCCGAGGCGTGAGGCCTGAGCCCCTGCTAGGAGAGGGAGGGGCTCCAGGGAAGGCCCCCGGAGAAGGGCGCTCCTGAGAAGGATGGCTCACTCCAGCCGGTGCGTGGACCGGCCCGTGGCTCCCTCTGAGGAGGAGACAGAGGCCTCCCGAGCCTTAGGAAGGCCTGGCACCTTCCACCATTGCGCTTTTGAGAGCGGTCCAGCTACTCTTCGTGACTCCATTCACAGCCTGTATCCTCATCAGTTTCCCCTTTCTCATATCATTCTGAAGCAAATTTCAAGCATTATGTAATTTAATCCCTAAAAGATAAGGATAGTAAAAAAAATAAAACCATGGAAAACGGTATGGAGGTTCCTCAAAAAGTTCAAAATAGAGTTGCCATATGATCCAGAAATCCCACTCCTGGGCATATACCCAGACAAAACTATGATTGGAAAAGATACATGCACCCCTGTGTTCATAGCAGCACTGTTTACAAGACACGGAAACAACCTAAATATCCATCAACAGAGGAACGGATAAAGATGTGGCACAGATTAAAATGGAATATTACTTGGCCATAAAAAATGAAATACTGCCATTCACAGTAACATGGATGGACCTAGAGATTATCATACTAAGTGAAGTGAATCAGAAAGAGAAAGATAAACACTATATGGTATTTATATGTAGAACCTAAAATACAACATAAATGAACGTATGTAAGAAACAAACTCATAGATAGAAAACATGTGTTTGCCAAAGAGAAGGGCAGTGGGGAGGGAAGGATTGCAAGTTTGGGATTAACAGATGCAAACTATTATATATAGGATGGATAAACAACAAGATCCTACTGTATAACACAAGGAACTATGTTCAATATCCTGTGTTAAAAATCATAGTGGAAAAGAATATGAAAAAGAATATATGTGTATAACTGATACATATGTATATACATATTTCTTGCTGTATAGCAGAAATTAATACAACATTGTAAATCTACTTTAACACAATTTTCAAAAGAATAAAAAAGTAAACCACAGTACTAATGTCACCTAAAGGAACATCGAGGTTTCTTGATATCAAATGAAATATCAAACTTTCATTTGTCTCAGAATGTAATAGATGTTAATTTTTTACCATTGGTGTAAATCAGGATCCAAGCAAGGTCTACTCACTGTGTTTGGGTGATATGTTTTTCAGTCTCTTTTAATCTACATGTTTCTCTGCCATCACTCCTCCCCTTCCCAAAAACCACCCCCACCGCCATAATTTATATATATATATATACACATTTATATATATACACACACACACACCCCACATCTTTTTATCCATTCCTCCTTCAATGGACAGTTAGGTTGCTTCCATGTTCTGGCTATGGTTAATAGTACCGCAATGAACATGGGGTACATGGATTTTTTTGAATTATGGTTTTCTTCAGTATTTTTAATTTTTCCAAGAAACTCTCATACTGTTCTCCATTGTCAGAGTGCCTGTTTACATTTCCACCAGCGGTGTAGGCGGGTTCCCTTTTCTCCACACCCTCTCCAGCATTTATTGTTTGTAGATTTTTTGATGATGCCCATTCTGACTTGTGTGAGGTAATATCTCATTGTAGTTTTGATTTGCATTTCTCTATTAATTAGCAATGTTGAACATCTCTTCATGGGCCTATTCTGCCCTATTCTTGCCTCCTCTAGTATGCTGTGAGCAGCTGTTTCCCTGTAACAGAGTGCTTCTTATTAAAATGTTGAAAAGTGTTGTGTTTGTTACTGATTAGAATTCCCTCTTCATGGCAAATATGATCTATGTTCTAAGGAGATTTACTTCTTTCTATGCCCTTTGCATCGGAGAAGGCGATGGCACCCCACTCCAGTACCTCTTGTCTGGAAAATCCCATGGACGGAGGAGCCTGGTAGGCTGCAGTCCATGGGGTTGCAAAGAGTCGGACACGACTGAGCGACTTCACTTTCACTTTTCACTTTCATGCATTGGAGAAGGAAATGGCAACCCACAGTGTTCTTGCCTGCAGAATCCCAGGGACGGGGGAGCCTGGTGGGCTGCCGTCTGTGGGGCCGCACAGAGTCAGACATGACTGAAGCGACTTAGCAGCAGCAGCAGCAGCATGCCCTTTGCATAAAGCTCTTGATTTCTGCTCATGGTAGGATAATGGCTCCCTGTCAATGCAGGATTGTTCTCTTTGCTTTGGGTCAGGAAGTGTAACTGTTCTAGACCAAATGAGCTTTGAGCTTAAACTAGATTCCATCTGTGGGGAACCTGGCCAGGCCTGTGCAACCTTCCCACATGCAGCAGCTCCAGGCTGGTGCCGTGCAACCATTCCTCTTCAGCTGACGATAATGATAAGGTCAGTTATTGTTCAGAAACACTGGAAGGACTGCCATGCAGTGAGGAACGTCTACTCGCCCTGAGCCACTCGAGGCAGTGGTCCAAGCATGGCCTAACAGAGAAACAGTCTTGGCTCTACTATGCCCTACGGAGGAGTTTTTAGATAACCAGAACACCCCCAAAAGAGAAGGGGCTCTCCATCAGGAGAGGTGCTCCCAGGTTAGTCTGGGGCCACCTGTCGGGACGCCTGGATACATGACTCTGCCCTGGGTGGAGGCTGGCTTGGAGGACTTGAAAGTGAGGCCCTGCCCGTCTCTAAGGTTCCTGGGTTTCTGCCGTGCTTGTTTATGACTGAAGTCCCATTTGTGGGGGAGTTAACTGGCCCCTGAGCCGATCACACCCACAACCTCAAGCTCATTTATGTCTTTCATGTCATTCTTAGAATTGGCCTTCCCTGATCCTCCCTTCCCAGAGCCTCACTTCCTGGTCAGAGAGGTTGCACGCTGGGAATTTAGTCTAAGGGAGCACAGAGAAGGACAAGGAATACACATTAATAATCCAGCCCCTACTGACAGTGTACAAAGTGCTTTCAGGCACATTGATTCACTGCATCCTCATTACAAACCCCGTGAAGCTGAGTGAGCAGGAATCACTATTCCCACATTACAGAGAAGGAAACTCAAATGGAGCAATGACTTGTCGAGTGTCACTTAGGCTGTGCTTGGTAGGACCAAGCTTCCTTCTGCAAGTAAAAAGATGAGCCAGAGCACAGCCCATGCTGGTCAAGGGTTTAAATGTAAAGGTGATGCTCCCTGAGTGTCTGCTAGGAGCTGGGTGCTGCTGGAGGGTGCGAGTGCAGACATGAATAGGCTTTTTTCCACTGGGAAATGCTGACAATCAAATAAATGCTCATGCAATGAGAGGCACACATGTTCCCTTCGGCGTCCTTGAATCTTAGAGCTAGAAAAGCATTTTGTCCAGCCCCTCCACCTCTCCAATGTCAAACACACTAAGCTTGATTTCACAATGTTTGATTTATGTGGTTCGTAGCTGTATGTTCTCAAGAACTCGTTTCACTATGTTTTCCTTTTCCCAAGATTGCTTAAACACTAATGTGCCAAGCATTCTGCTAAGCACTTTAGTCATTTTAGTAGAATTTGTCACTGATAATTATAAACAGAAGTTAATACTGAGAGACTGAATAAACAAATGGACAATCACGTGACCCTATATGAAGACAGAACTCTACAGCAACCAGCCCCAGAGGCCAAACCACAACCCCAGTAGCAAAAGAGCCCCAAATAATTAGAACCTAATGACTGACAGCTTCCATAATTGTTGCCTCCACCTCCAACTCTGATCCAATCAGAGAAAGGCAAATGTTCCTCCTTAACCAATCACAAAAGAGGGTCTGCTTCCTTAGCCAGTCTCTAGCTTCCCGGTGCCAACAGCCTCCAGTCAGGGATCACCTGAAGTCTTCTCTTCTACCCGTGACAGACCTTCTAACTCCCCTGCCTGCATTTGATTGTTTACCAAGCCTGGCTGATGGTGACTGGCCCTTGTTATAGAAAACTCTGAACAATGGCCTCTGTATGTTCCAATCTGGGTGGTCTTTATTTCCACAGTATTTAGTAAATACTAATATTATTTCCATTATATATTAAAAAAAAGACAAACAAACCCTGGGGCATAGTCCATCCATATCCCTTCAGGCATTTGAGTGCAGGTCTGAAAGATTCTAAGGCTCACACTCTGAACCCCTATATCTCATAGACCTTCATTGACCCCTGGACTTCTGCTTAACCTGGGTCTCCTCTTGGCCATCCAGGGTCTCATCTTTCTCCTTTAGTCCTCTGGCCACCTTCTCTGCTCCTCACACTCTTTGCCCCTAGACAAGGTAGACACTGTGGAGTCTCAGTGGACCCCAGCATCTCTTCTGTTGATGCCCTTGATAATTATCACTAATAATGGGAATACAGGCAATAACAGGAATAATGAACTCTTAGCTCCTAATCTGGGCTAGTCACTGTTTCACATGTTCTGAGTATAACACAGTTACTCTTCACAACAACTCTGTGGTATATGCACCAATATCTCCACTTTATAGATAAGGAAATAGAGGTGTAGAAGAGTTGAGTAACTTGTGTGATATCACCCTGCTAGTAAGTGGCTGAGCTGAGAGTCAGACCCAGGTGGTCTGAATCCCAGGCCTAATCCCACATTATACACTATGCTAGACATTAGAAGGAGCAAAGACAGGGAAGGTACAAAGATGCCAGACTCTCTCCAAATCTTACAGGCAGTACAGGTTGTCTTCTTCTTGCATAAATCCTTCTGCCCCCAGGACCAGTCCCATCTTATCAACTTCTTTTCACCGGGAGAAGCCATTTCCTTGGGCTCCATCCCAACAACCTGCCTGGTGGCTCAGATGGTAAAGAATCTGCCTGAAGTGCAGGAGACCTGGGTTTGACCCCTGGGTTGGGAAGATCCCCTGAAGAAGGGAATGGCTTCCCACTACAGTATTCTTGCCTAGAAAATTCCATGGACAGAGGAGCCTGGTGGGCTACAGTTTATGGGGTCAAAAAGAATTGCTAACACTTTCACTTTCATATCCCAACAGAGAGGTGGTCTCTTAAGGTATTTCCTCACCCAGCCAGGACCCAAAAGGGAAGAAAGCTCTACAGAGCTCTCTTAAAATTTACTCTGGCCCCTCGACCAGGAAGGCAAGGAGAGAGGCATCTGCACTGAACCCTCTGAGCCGAAAAGAAAGGGTGATAGAGCTGGGAGGGAGCAGTAGGGGAAAAGATACTGCCCTAGTTGGTGGCAAGGTCATCTCTGCATCGGTCAGCTCTGTATTTCATGGAGAGTGAGGGCAGAAGGACAAGCTCTCTGGAGAGTCCTAGAAACCTGGAGAAGTCTGGTTCAGTTGTATCCTGGGTGCTGACTTCTCCTCCCACCCCCAGCCCCAGAAGGAATAAAGCCCCCCAGTTTTGAAGGCCTGCAGGTAGACATGAAAGGTGGCATTAAAGAAGGGAAGGAGAGGGTGTATGGGGCATTTAAAATTTTTCCCAGTGAGAAGAATCACTGGAATTGTTGTTTAGTAACCAGATTACTAGACATCTCTTCTGGAAATTGTATTTCAATCGATCTGTATTAGGCCCCCGAAAACTGTTTTCAACGATTTTCCAGGTGATCTTTATCTTCAGGAGAGTTTGGGACTCCTGGGAAAAGCCATTGACTTTTTAAGGTTGTTGGGAGTGGGGAGCTAGTTAGATCTGCAATTCAGTGGACAGGAATTACTTGGAAGAATCGAAAGGTCCACAGAAATCTGTTGAAAGGCTGTTGTAATAACTGCGGTGACATGCTGTGGTCACTTGTTCCTAAGTAGTAATGATGGAGATGGAAAGAAAACTCGGTGATAGACATGGGGCTGGAGGAGGATGCCTGTGTTGGAGAGGACAGTTGAATCTGGCTTGTGCAGCCGGACAGCTGGCAGGGCCATTGGCCAACACAAGTGACAGTGCAGAAAAGTAAAGATCACGTGTTCATTTTGAACTGAGTTTGAAACGCCGCTGAGATGGCGTTTAAGACATCAAGGAAGCAACCGAATGAATTCGTCTGGAAGTCAGAGGAGATACCTGGGCTAGAGAAGTAAATATCCTTGTCATAGGTCTGCAGGTGGGAATTAAACCTGCAAATATGTTTGAGGTTGTCGGGGGAGATCACATGGAGTCAATACTGAGAGGACTTATGCTGAAGCCTTGAGGAGCTCCATGGGAGGATAGAATGAGGAAGGCCAGGCTTCAGTGGAGACAGAGAAGGGAAAACCAAAATGGTCGAAGGAAAACCAGAAGAGAGTGGTGTTCCAGGAACCAACCTGGATCTTATAGAGGGACCCCTGTGGCCCTTGTATCATAGGGTGATTGGTCAGGAAGAGGGGGCGGGGCAGGTGCACTTTTTTTCATTCTAAATAAATTTTTTTTATTCTGATGATCTTTAGCCACATTTAAAAAAAAAAAAAAAAAAAAAAGCCTGAAACCTGAGCACTTCTTTCTGTCTCACTGTTTAACTGATGTAACTGAGGTTTGCTGCCTGTAGGAAAAAGAGATTCCTAGCAATCAAACTGTTTCAGTGAGCCACTCAAAAGAATTTTTGATCTTATGTTTCCCTGTTTCTTTCAAATGCAATTTTGCTACCCTGAACCCATTTAAATATAGTTATATCTACTGAACATTAGGACCAGGGAGTCAGGTCAGGTTCTTTTTGTTTTAAACCTTGAATAACTTATTACTCCACATGAAACAGTAGCAATTCTGCTTTTATGGGCCTTCCCAGTTTTCAAGCCTCATTTGAAATCTTCATGCAGTGAAGATAAAACAGTTAAATTGTAAAGAGGGGACAAAGCTACATTTTATTGAAAGGAACAAGTGTGGTGTTTCATTTTGTTTTGTTTTTTTGGCTCCAGCTATTGCATTAAGAATAGTTTTGATGCCCAGGAAAGAAAAAAGGCTCTTGGAAAATGGGGCAGTGGCAACTTCTCCCAGTGGCGCTGTAGCAGATACTTTGGATGAGCATATTTGTAGGCATTTAGTAAGAGGTGGTTTTCAGAAGCATTATTCATTCACTCCATAAATATTTATGGAGCACTTATTTTGATCCAAGCATGGGACAAGGCACTAGGATGGTTACAGCCATCTCCAAGATTCCCTTTTAATGTGTGACTCTGCGCAGTTGCAAAGAGGAATGGCAAGAGCCAGAACAGTTGGAGTCTGGGCAGCTGACAGCATCAGCATTACAAAGACAGCGACTCTGTGAGTGTCCTGAGCCTAAAACTTCTATGGCAGCAGATCCACCGTGACTCAAGGAAGTCTGAATAGAGTCTGGATGATGAGGGTGATCCAGAAACAGACAATGGAGGGAGAGAGCGCAGATCCAGACATGCGCAACCTGGCCACTTGCCTCACCAATAGTAGGAAGTCCTGTTCTTAAGGTACCTATTAGTGCCTGCTATGGCCCAGGTACTTTGCTAAACATCAGAAATGCCAAAGTCATCAAGAAAGTCATAGACCCTACTTTCATAGAGCAGAGGCTCTCAACGTGGGGCAATTTCACTTGCTCCCAGGAGATATTTGGCAATGTTTGCAGACATTTTTGATTATCATGATTTGGGAGGGGGTTGCTATCAACGTCCTACAATACATAGGGAGCACCCACAACTAAGAATTATCAGGCTAAAAATGTCAACAGTGCTGAGGTTGAGAAGACCTATCGTTAAGCATAAAGTCTATGATCATCAAACAAGTGTAATTAGTGTCATGGTAGAGGAAGCTTGAGATACTGCAAGAATCTGTACGATGAGGACTTAAACTAGAGAGCAGGGCAGGTCTCTGAGAACAGGGGATGTTTAAACTAAATCCCCAAGAATGAGTAGGACATTGCAACACAAGGGAGGAGGGATGGGAGACCCAGGAAATGGGGACGAGTATATCCAAAGACCTGGAGGAGAAATAGATCGCTCAAGGAATTGAGAGATGTAGTAGGGCTGGAGTAGCCTGAAAAAGGAAGTCAAAAAGATGGATCACAGAAGTTCTTACAAGACCCCCTATTGATACGTGTGTGTGTGTTTGCGCTAAGTCACTTTAGTCATGTCCAACTCTTTGCAACCCTATGGACCAGAGCTTGCCAGGCTCCTCTGCCATGGGGCTCTCCCGGCAAGAAGACTGGAGTGGGTTGCCATGCTCTCCTCCAGGGGATCCTGTCAACCTACGGATTGAACCTGCGTCTCTTGCAGCTCCTGCCTTGCAGGTGGATTCTTTACCTTTACCGCTGAGCCACTGGAGAAGCCCCCTATTGATACCCATTAGGTGTCTACCAGGCTCTATGCCCTGTTACCACGCTGGCAAGTCCTACCTGAACCCACTAGCTTTTAGTCTTGAGAAGTGAAGGATTTGGGCTTTTATCGTAAGGGCAATGGGAAGCCATGTAACAGCTTTATTCAGGAGGTAATAGAGTATGATTGGCGTTGTGGAAAGCACTCAGAGGCTGGATCTGAGAGCAGAAAGAGAGGAGGCAGGAGGACCAATAGCGGTTGTTATGGTAACCCCGATGGCAGATAGTGATGGCCTGAACCAGGAGAGACCTGTGCATGTGGAAGAAAGGGAGATTCCAGAGACACGAGATAGATACATAAATGTGCATAAACAGTTTCAAATCACATCAAAATACAAGAATGTAACTGGCTTTGCAAAGTAAATACTCATCGACTGGATTTGCCGGTGAGTACTGACCACAGTTACCTCCTTACCTACTCTGTTTTCCTTCTTCAGTTGTTTGCATGAGTTAGGAAAGTTATAATACTTGACACTCCTGACCATGGCTGATGTTCTCAAAACCCTGAAGCTCATGCTTCCCTTCCCCGCCTCTTCCCCTTCCAATCCCCACGATTATGTGGAAAAGAAGGGTGGGCCCTGTGCTGCGGTGCTTCTCGCCACTGCCTGCTTCTCGTGAGGGCCAGCCCCTTTCTCTCCTCTTTAGCGTTCTTCTTTCCCTCATCCTATATACCTTACCCATCGCAAGGGGCCTGCCCTGTTTTCAGATGCCCGGCACACGGAGGTTTGGAGAATCTGTTCATTCACTGATGGGACCTTGTTTTCTGGCCCTTTTGCTTTTGTGACCGCGGTTGCTGCCCTTACTGGTCAGTCCTTCGTGATTTCCCTAATTCTGCTGTAGCAAATGACCACAAGCTTAGTGGCTTAAATCATCACACATTCGTCCTCTTATCATTCTGGAGGTTGGGAGTCTAAAATCAAGGTGTTGAAAGAGCTGCCTCCTTCTGGAGACTCTAGGAAAGAGTCTGTTTTTCTTGCCTTTTCCAGTTTCTAGATGTTGTTTACTGGAGAAAGAAATGGCAACCCACTCCAGTGTTCTTGCCTGGAGAATCCCAGGGACGGGGGAGCCTCGTGGGCTGCCGTCTCTGGGGTCACACAGAGCCGGACACGACTGAAGCGACTTAGCAGCAGCAGCAGCAGACGTTGTTTGCATACCTTGGCTTGTGGTCCCCACTTCTGCGGTCATATTTCTGCATTTTCCTCCATTTCCATTGTCACATCAGCTTCTCTCTTATCCTCCTGTGAAAGCAAAAGTGTTAGTCACTCAGTTGTGTCCAGCTCTTTGCAACCCCATGGACTGTAGCCCACCAGGCTCCTCTGTCCATGGGATTTTCCAGGCAAGAATATTGGAGTGGGTTGCCATTCCCTTCTCCAGGGGATCTTCCTGACCCAGGGGTTAGACCCAGGGTCTACCTGCATTCATCTTCTCTAACACATATCCTCCTAATTCCTCTTAAAATGATCCTGTAACTATACTGGGTCACCGGGACAGTGATAATCTCTCCTATTTTAAGATTCTGAACTTATACCTGCTTAGTGCTTTTTGTGAAGGTAATATATTAATAAATTCCAGGGATTAGGACATGGACATACTTAGGGGGTCATCACTCAGCCTGCTACAGGTCTCTCATAGCTGCTTCACCCTTGTTCATTACTGTGAAGAGAACCTGTCTTCCTTGCTGGAGGGTAAGCCCCATTGGTTATTCTGAAAAGAGCCATTGCCTGTTTCCCTACCATAATCACTCCAAACATGGGTTCTTTTGGTTCCCACCAACAGGCTCAGCTATTTTCAAAAGGATGTTCTGAATCAGGGTGACTAAATTAAGGACTTCCAGGCTCAGATCCACATTTGTCCCCAGTACTTTATGCCTAGATGAGGTGCAGACTCACCTTTCCCTTCATTTATTCCAGCATTAGGGAAGAAGTTAAAACAAGACAAACAAACAAAAACCCCTTCTGCTTACAACGATCAGTTATGCTTCTTTTAAGATGCCGTCATTGGCATGGTGACCAGAAGCTAGAGATTCTCTCACCTCTTTCCCATTTCCCACCCCTCTGTACCCACCCCTCAGCAAATCTCCATTGCATTCATCTATGGATAATTCAGGGCCACTCTTCTACCTAAAAATAAAAAGAAGTCCTCTTTCTGCTTTCTGCAAGTGGGCATCTCTGTGACTAGTGAATCCAGCCCTGGGATATATAGGGTATTAATTGGCACCTCTTGACCTGCTTCTTCCAGGCAAATGGAGGAGGGACAGCTGATGTACTTCCAATGAATAAATAATAAGCATTCTGCTGCCAGTGCTCTGCGTGCTCTGAGTGTCAATGCCTGCAACAGAGAAAGATACGGGGAGGGACTGAGGGAGGAAAGAGCTGGTCCAGGGCCCAGAAAGAGCAAGGGCCACTGAGCAAACTTGTCAGGACACCCTCTTCCACACTCCTGTCCACAATGACACATCAAGTCCGGTAGTTACACACCCCATCCCCCCACCACTGTGGTCCAAGGGCCATCAAGGCCCAGGAGGCTGAACTGGAGGAACTAAGGTATAAGCTTTAGAATAAAAAGATGCGATGCTGTTTCCAGCTATGTGACTCAGGCAGGGCAAGCTGCCAAGCACAGCTTCCCCATCTGCACACTGTGGTCAGGACCTCTGCCCCACCTGCTCTGAGATGCTTGTGGTGAGGGTCACTTCAGACCCCTGGTGTGAAGGTGCTTTCTGGACGTGGTGGGGGGCTGCACACACGGTGATGATGGCGGCAGTGGTGACACTGCTGTAACACTAGAATCAGACGATGTATCAACTTTTCAGATTGGTTTCTGTCACTTAGCACTTAAGGTTCCTCCGTGGATTTTCATGGCTTAATAACCCATTTCTTTTTATGGCTGCGTTATATTCTACTATATGGATATGCCACACTATTCACCTATTGAAGGACATCTTGGTTGCTTCCAAGTTTAAAGCTGCTATAAATATTCATGTGCAGTTCTTGTGTGGACATAAGTTTTCAACTCATTTGGATAAATATTTGGAGCCTGATGATTTCTGGATCATATGGGGCACTTATGTTTAGCCTTGTAAGAAAGTGCCAAATTGTCTTCCAAAATGGCTGTACCATTCTGCATTTCCATCAGCAATGAAGGAAAGTTTCTGTTGTACCCACATTCTTAACAAGCATCTGCTCTTGCCATTGCTTTGGATTTAAGCCGTTCTAATAGGTCTGCAGTAGTATCTTGTTTTAATTTGCAATCCACTAACAACGTATAATGTTGAGCAGCTATTCATATTTATGTGCCATATGTATGTCTTCACTGGCAAGCTGTCCATTTAAAATTTTGGACCATTTAAAAATTAAGTTGTTTTCTCATTGTTAAGTTTTAAGAGCTCTTTGTGTATTTTGTTGACAGTCCTTTATCAGATATGTGTTTTGCTGAGATTTTCTCTCAGCCTGTGCTTGTCTTTTCATTCCCTCAATAGGGTCATTTTTCATTCCCTCAATAGTGTCATTTGCAGAGAAGTTTTAAAAATTTAATGAAGTCCAGCTTACCAGGTTTTTCTTTCATGGATTGTGCATTTGGTGTTGTATCTAAAAAGCTCTTGCCAAATGCAAGATCATTTAGATTTTCTCTTATATTATCTTCTAGAAGTTTTATAGTTCTGTTTTATAAGTTTATCGTTTTATAAGTCTGTGGTCCATTTTGAATTAATTTTTGTGAAAGATGTAAAGTCTATGTATCACTGTTTTACATGTGGATATCTAGTTAGTCCACTATCATTTGATCGAAAGACTACCCTTTCTCCATTGAACTTGCTTTGCTCTTTATTGGACAGCTGCTGCTGCTGCTGAGTCGCTTCAGTCGTGTCCGACTCTGTGCGACCCCATAGACGGCAGCCCACCAGGCTCCCCCGTCCCTGGGATTCTCCAGGCAAGAACACTGGAGTGGGTTGCCACTTCCTTCTCCTTATGCGACAGCAGTTGACCATATTTGTGTGGTCTCTGTCTGGACTCTCTGTTCCATTCCATTGACCTATTTGTCTGTTCTTTCACCAATACCACACTGTCTTGATTGCTGTAGCTGAGCCTTATAATCAAGCAGTATCAGTCCTCCTATTTTGTTCAGTGCTGTGTTAGTTATTCTCAATCTTTAGCCTGTTAGTAATAACTTTAGAATTGTTCTTTGAGGGCTTCCCCGGTGGCTCAGTAGTAAAGAATCTACTTGCTAATGCAGGGGTCCTGAGTAAGATCCCTGGGTTGGGAAGATCTCCTGGAGAAGGGAGTGGCTACCCACTCCAGTATTCCTGCCTGGAGACTCCCTTGGATAGAGGAGCCTGGCGGCCTGCAGTCCATGGGGTCCCAAAAGAGTTGGACAAGACTGAGCCACTAAACAACAAACCACAAATAACTTGCTGAGATTCTGATTTCAATTCCGCTGAATCTATAGATTAAGCTGGGAAGAGCTGACACTGTAACATATTTGAGTCTTCCTATCCGTAAACATGGAGTATGTGTCCATTTATTAAGTTCTTTGACTTCTATCATCAGTGTTTCATAGTTTTCCTTGGATAGACCTTATAGAAATTTT
This sequence comes from Ovis canadensis, assembly GCF_042477335.2. NCBI lineage: Eukaryota > Metazoa > Chordata > Mammalia > Artiodactyla > Bovidae > Ovis > Ovis canadensis. The sequence continues at coordinate 23,249,251 of NC_091259.1, read as the reverse complement.
GTTTGATTTATCACTAAGTATTTCTATTTTGAGGAACCTAATGTAAATGGTGTTGTGTTTTTTATTTTAAATTCCAATTGTTCATTAGCAGGTATATAGGAAAGCAATTAACTTCATGTCCTGCATGCTTGCTATAGTCATTTTATTAGTTTTAGGAGTTTTTTGGTTGATTCCAGGACTTCCAGGATGATGTTGAAAGAAGTGGTGAGAAGCCACAGCCTTGTCCTGTTCTTGGTCATGGAGAGAAATCATCCAGTTTCTCACCATCAGGTGTGATATTAGCTATTGATTTTTGGTCTGTGCATGCTCAGTCATGTCTGACTTTGTGACTCCGTGGACTGTAGCCTGTCAGGCTCCTCTATCCATGGAATTCTCCAGGCAAGAATAGTGGATCAGGTTGCCATTCCCTTCTCCAGGGCATCTTCCTAACCCAGGGATCAAACCTTCGTCTCCTGCATTGGCAGGCAGATTCTTTGCCAATTGAGAAGCCCGAATTTTGGTAGATACTCTTTTTTATTAAATTTAAAAAATAGAATTGTTGATTTACAATATAGCAGATATTCCTTGTCAAGTTGAAGAGTCTTCCCTCTATACCTACTTTTCTGAAACTTTTTATCATGAATGGGTATTGGATTTTGCTAAATGCTTTTTCTGCTTAAATTGATAGGATTATATTAGTTGATTTTAGAAGGTTCAACCAGTTTTTTAATACATTGTTTGATTTGACCTGCTAATATTTTGTTGAGGATTTTTGCAACTATTTTCATTTTTTAAAAGCTCTCCAGGTGAGCTTTGGTTGAGAGCTACTGACATAGAGAAATACTCAATCATGTATTCTGAGAGGTAAGTCTTGAGATATTCATTGTAGTAAATCTTGGAAAACATATAAATGTCCACTAATAAAGAACTAGCTAAATCAAGTATGGTACACTTATATTGCAAAATACTGGCAGTTAAAACAGAATGGATAGATTAATACATACCAAGTTGTTAAGATGTCTGGAATATATTTTTACTTATTTATTTTAAAGTTACTTTTGGCTATGCATGGGCTTTCTCTAGTTGTTGGGATCAGGGACTACTGTCTGGTTGCGTGGTGAGTGGGCTCCTCATCGCAGTGGCTTCTCTTGTTGCAGGGCATGGCTCTAGAGTGAAGGCTCAGTAGCTGTGGCACGGTGCCCATGGTTAGTTGCTCCATGGCGCATGGAACCTTCCTGGACCAGGGATTGAACTAGTGTCCCCTGCATTGGCAGGCAGATTCTTAACCACTGGACCGTGAGGGAAGCCCTGGAATGTTTTTAAATGACAAAAAAAAAAAAAGTTGTAAAATAATTGCTAGTCTAATCTTATTTTTTTTAACCTTCCCAAAATTGTATATTTCTCCATGTTTCCAGATATGTAAGGGCATAGAAAAAGGCATGAAAGGATGCATTAATACATTGATTATTCTGGGAAGAGCAGAGAGATTGAACTGGGGTCAAGGAGGACTCTCATGATGTTTATTGTTCATTATCTTTATTGCTGGAGAAGGCAATGGCACCCAACTCCAGTACTCTTGCCTGGAAGATCCCATGGATAGAGGAGCCTGGTAGGCTGTAGTCGATGCAGTCGCTAAAAGTTGGACACGACTGAGCGACAACTTCCCTTTCACTTTTCACTTTCATGCATTGGAGAAGGAAATGGCAACCCACTCCAGTGTTCTTGCCTGGAGAATCCCAGGGACAGGGGAGCCTGGTGGGCTTCTGTCTATGGGGTCGCACAGAGTCGGACACGACTGAAGTGACTTAGCAGCATCTTTATTGCTTAGAATGTTTACAGTGGCAACATATTAGTATAGTATTTGTGTACTAACACCTGTTTTAAAATTAAAATTGTATTTACTAAGTCCCAGGCACTATGAAAAGTTGTGAAACGTCCAAAATGAATAGATGGTCCCTGTTCTAAAGGGCTTGTAATCTGATTGGGGGAGGAGGGGATAGATCTGTAAAAAAAAAAAAAAAAAGGACAATAAAATATTATTCATACTGTGGTGGAAATCTGTACACATCACAGTGGGAGCTCGAAGGAGGAAAATTAATGCCACTTTTGGATGATGGTTGGGATAGAGAAAGGCATCAAGGAGGTAGCAACTCTTGAGCTGCGTCTTAAAAGATGAGTCATGTTAAATTAATTAACCCTTGAGGCTATTAGACCGAAGCGGCTCTAATGGCATGGTCGCCTACAGAAGCAAGCAAAAATCTAAGCTTGCAGAGGCTTCAAGGTTACAAAATCAAAACCCAAGGACAGCTAATCAGAGATAACTGGGCTTTCTGCTATAACCAATCAATGATGTTCTTGCTGGACTTCCTGGGTGGTCCCGTGGTTAGGAATCTGCCTGCCAATGCAGAGGACATGGGTTCCCTCCAGAAAGACACCACATGCTGTGGAGCAACTAAGCCTCTGGGCCCCGACTACTGAGCCTGTGGTCTGCAGCCCTTGAGCCACAACTATTGAACTGAGCCCACATGTCTAGAGCCCAGCCTGAGAAGCCTGTGGACTGCAACTAGGAAAAGCCTGCAGGCAGCACGGAAGACCCAGTGCAGCCAAAAATAAGTAAATAAAATAAAAGGAATTTTTAAAAAATGTCCTTGTTTTGCTTCCACCTTTTCTCTGTAAAAGTCTCTACCCTGCTGTTGTTGGAGCACTCCTAACCACGGCTGGTTTGGTGCTGCCCGACTCAAATCAATCAATGTTCAAATAAACCCTTCTTATGTTTAATATGCCTCAGTTTATCTTTTGACAGACGGGAGTTGACAGGCCCTTGGCATGTGGTCCAGGGAACAATGGGTAACCCTGGGAAGCAGGCTGGAGGGGAGCTGCAGACTGAGGTGACCTTGGGCACAAAGACGAGGAGGCATGTTTGCGGTATCTGGGGATTTTGTGGCTGTGCCAGATATTCAAAACTGGGAAGACAGAGGGTAAGACTGAAGAGGTACAATCAATCCCCTACATATGAATGAGTTCCTCATCAAGAACACCCATATAAGTCCAGTTGGTTCGTAAGGCCAACGAAGTTAGGGGCTTCCCAGATGGCACAAGAGATGCCGTGGGAAAATGTCCTAGAGCAGGAAATGGCAACCCACTCCTCTGGTCTTGCCTGAAGACACACACAAACACCCTGGCAAAGTTAGCCTAGGTACTCAACTAACTCAGCTATGTAGTACTGCATTGTAACAGGTTTATAATTCTTTTCACATGAAGAATAGATTAAAAAAAAATTTCTAATCCTATAGTACAGGACCTTGAAAAGTACAGTAGCACAGCACAACAGCTGGCATCCAGGGGATGGCATAGAGTGAACAATCGAGAAGAGTTACAGCTGGGTGGGAGGTGGTAGAGCTGAAGGATCCTCAGCAAAAGGAGACGGAGGAAAAGCTATAGTTTCACTCACGCCTGATGCTGATGCCACAGCTGGAGTTGATTCTATCTACCCTCTTAAATAAAGGATCCGGTGATGTCTGGGCGGTGGCTCCTTAATGTCTCATCATAGACGACACGGTAGCACTGGACTGCATTCTGAATGGCTGCTGCAACCTTCATGTACAGCTCTACACTCGGGTCCTGTGTCTCCAAAGCTAACAGTGCCTCCTCAAACAGAACTGACTTCCGTGATTGAACCTGTGAGTGCATGTTCACGTCTCTGAAAGTCTGCAACTTGGCTTCAGAGGTAAGGGACTTACTGCGTAGAGACCTATGTTCAGCATCCTGCGATGAAGCGCAATGGAAAAGAATATGAAAGAGAATGGATATATACATACATCATTGGATATATACATAATGGATATATACATCAATGGATATATACATAAATCATTGTGCTGTACAGCAGAAATGGATACAACATTGTAAATCAACTATAACGCAACTAGGAAAATGACTGAAGAGGTAAGCACAGGGCTTGGGGCACGGAGCATGCGCCTTTACGGTCAGCCAGTTACCCGCCACGCCGCGTGCAGTGCTGGGTTTGCACATCCGTGAAATGAACACGCAGAAGGTGCCTTGGGAGAAAGCAGTGGCTGTGACTGTGGCTTGTGTTCTAAATCCAGCTCCTCCACTTCAGAGCTGTGGGATCGTTCTCAAATGACACTCAACCCTCCGTCTCATTTCTCAAATGGAAACTGGCACATCTCCCTCCTACGGCCTTTGTGTTTAACATATGACATAAGCTAAAGGGCGCACGGTGGAATGATACAGGGGAAGATCATTGGCAATGAGAGTCCCTCTCTCCTCTCTCCCACGCCCCGTCCACTCAGGCCGGCACTCCTCACACAGATCCTCCAGCTTCCTCCCCACACCCAGGCTAGGAAGGAGGGGCAGAGGAAAGCCCCTGCCCCAGCAGGAGGAAGTGGGAAAGTCAGTGTGGGAAACAGCCCCCGGAGTGGCAAGGGTCTCCCCATCCGAGGATGAGAAACTGGTGGCAGAGCAGATCTGGGCCTGCTTCCTGACCCCCAGACCCACACCCCATGGGAGCTCTGGTTTCTCTTCTCTATTTCTGGGAACTGCGACGGCAAATATTTCTCTCTGGATTCATCTGCACTTTCAAAAACCTCTGAATTCAAATGTTCTAAACTACCGTGAACTAAGAACCCAGCTGGCTCCTTTAAAGGTCACCTTAAAATCTTTAAAAGCAAAGGAATTCGGTGTTCCCCAGAATGCTGTGTCCCTAATAATAACACTCCTGGGCACTTGTCTCTCTTTCGAAATGCTTTCCCTGACCTCATCTCTTCTGATGCTCTCAAAACACCACAAAGTAGCCAGGCAGGGCAGGTATTACCAGCCCCAGTTTGCAGATGAAGAAACAGAAGCTCAGAGAGTTTGCATTTCATAGAGCTCCTCAGTAACAGAAATAAAATCATCCCAGGGTTCTTTCTTCCATATGGGAAGCCATGTGGGTCAGCACAGCCATGTGGCTTTAGGCGACAAACACCCTCTGGGCAGCTACCTCGCAAAGAGATCCCAAACTTGGGATGCAGGCAGTACAGGGAGGTGCTGTATCAGACTCGACCATCTGTGTGAGCCCAGATGAGATGCTGTCTAGGGCTCAGTTTTTCTGTTTACCAAACAGGAACAAGGTCCTGTGCCGAGATGATGGCATTTTGTAAAAGTCAAACAAGATGATGCCAAGGAGAGTTGCGTTCAGAAATGGCACACCAGCTGTGTCAAGGGTTGGGGATGGTTTGAGTTGTTGGGGATGCCATTGCTTTTAGGAACAGCTGCTTTGCTGGCTGGATTTCCCAGGTGGTGCTAGTGGTAAAGAACCCACTGCCAATGCAGGAGATGTAAGAGACTCAGGTTTGCTCCCTGGGTTGGGAAGATCCCCTGGAGAATCCCATGGACAGAGGAGCCTGGCAGGCTGCAGTCCATAGCGTCGCAGAGTATTGGACACGACCGAAGCGACTACGCGTGTGAGCTCACTTTGCTGACTAGTTGGAGGACTGAGCAGAGAGCCTGTTTCACGGTCTGGTATGTATTAGGTATTCAATAAGTAGAACTATTTTTATTATGTGCTGATGAATCAGTAATTCCCCATTTGGTCCCCAGTTTTATATCCCCCAGGATGATCAGGTATCCCTAACATCAGATGGAGGTAGCAGAGATCTGGTGGGAAAAAAAATTTAACAGGTCGGTGGAATGGTGATCCACACCCCCTGGCCTTATAGAGGCCAGCTGACCTGAGACCAGGTCCATGGGGCTCACAGGGACTTCTAGTCTCAAATTTCATACCATGAAACAACAATATCATTCAGCTCCTGGGGGTTTGTGGAAAATCTCCGTCTTCACTGCCTCCTCTTCCTCCCTGCCTGCAGGTCTTAGTGTAACTCAGTGAACAGGGACAGCAGAAATGTCTGGATCACAAATCCATACTTCTGGCATGCATGCCTTTTACTATTTTCAGAGGCTTTGCAATTCTGGGTTTAAATGAGGCTTTGGGAACTCTCTGGAATTTTCCCTATTCATGCCCCAGTTAGCAGGGATAATTGAGGGTTGTTTCTGTTTGCTCCTTATAGCCAAGCTGGGGCCATCTGTAAACAAGAACCGGGGAAGTGATTTGGGGGTGGTCACGAGCCTGCTATACTGACATTGGTGTTCCAGGGTTGGAGAACATTCATGCAACACATTTTTATTGGGCCCTACTTTGAACTCAGAACTAAGCCGGGTTCTGGGAATACATCAATAAAAATAGGGTACCTGACCTTAAGAAATTAGAGAATGCTAATAAGTGGCCAGGCAAGTGCTATTAAGTGGGATAGGAGCTCTAGAAACAAGAGAAAGAGATTTTTAAAACAATTTTGTGATGTTTGTCAGGAAAGGCTCAAGTGAAGAGTGAGAAAGGAGAAGCTAAAGATAGGTTCCAACAGTACCACTATTACATGTTTGACCCTGGGATCCCTCCATCTCTGTGAACTCCAATTTCTTTACATAAAAGTGAAAAGGAATGGTTGCATTTTGCTATCTCTGAAATAACACAAAAATTCTATGAAATTTTTAATTTAAACTTTTCAAAATATTAGTTACATGCCCAAATAAAGCCATAGTTATTGGTAAAGAATCTGCCTTCTGTGTAGGACACCTGGGTTTGATTCCTGAGTTGGGAGGATCCCCTGGAGAAGGAAATGGCAAGCTACTCCAATATTCTTGCATGGAAAATCCCATGGACAGAAGAGCCTGGTAGGATACAGTCCACAGGGTCGCAAGAGTCAGCCAACCACCATTGAAATCTAAAATAAAAAAAATCCCCCAAAATGTGTTTTCAAAAACCAAAACAGTTGGGGGCAGGGATAAATTAGGAGTTTGGGATTAACATATACACGCTACATGTATAAAACAGATGAACCACAAGGACTTACTGTATGGCCTGGAGAACTATACTCAATATCTTATAATAACTTATAAGGGAAAACATTTTGAAAAATAATATATATATATTCTTTTACCCATATATATGTGTGTATATATATATCTAAGAATATATATTCTTTTTCCCATGTGGTAGAATATTGTTGTTGTTATGCAGTTGCTCAGTCATGTCTGACTCTTTGTGACACACCAGGCTTCCCTGTCCTTCACCAACTCCTGGAGCTTGCTCAAACTCATGTCCACTGAGTCAGTGAACCATCTAGTGCTCTGTCATCCCCTTCTCCTCCCGCCTTCAATCTTTCCCAGCATCAGGGTCTTTTCAAATGAGTCAGTTCTTCGCATCAGGTGGCCAAAGTATTGGAATTTCAGCCTCAGCATCAGTCCTTCTAATGAATACTCAGGACTGATGCCCTTTAGGATGGACTGGTTAGATCTCCTTGCAGTCCAAGGGATTCTCAAGAGTCTTCTCCAGCATCACAGTTCGAAAGCATCAATTCTTTGGCAGTCAGCCTTCTTTATGGTCTATCTCTCATATCCATACATGACTACTGAAAAAAACCATAGCTTTGACTATGGTTATGGGCTTGCATAAACCTTTTCTCTTTAAAGTATGGTTATAACCTTTCTGGCCCACCTTCCTCTCTGCCTTGATGTGGGGATCTGGCCAGGTGGTGGGGTTGAAGTTCAGGATATGGCCTTTTGGTGACAGAGGAGGACATTTGTCTTTCCCTTGGAACAGCTGTTGCCTTCTAGCAACATGCCAAACCAACATTCAAGGTTATCAGCCTTCCTACAAACCACTGGCCAGCTCCACTGTGGGGAGAAAAGGCAGGAGTTGAAAGTTGCCAATTTCGTGTGCAATCTGTTTGACCTCCTACTTCTCCCAAACACACATGCTATTTGCTCCTTGGCTCGAAAAGCCCCGAGAGAGCATGGCTCTGGGTGGTTCCACCGTGGGGGTATGGAGTGGGTTGCTGGTGAGGGGTGGACTGTGGGGACACTTGAGGTTGGGTGTAGGCCTGAATGCCACAGTGTGCCTAGCACGTGACAATCCTGGTTAGCAGGCGGTCCTGTTGCAGAGATGAGGGAGTCTGTGCCCAGGCATCACCCCAGCTACAGCCTCGTTGCCATAGCAACCAGCTGTACATCTGCTAAGAGAGCCTGGTTTCACACAAGCCCTGGGGGAAGATAGCGTCAGAGCTGGGACCTGGCTCCAGCCTTCTCTGTTTTTCTCCCATCTTTGTCCTTTTCTCACTCAGCTTGAGCTCTGCCTGCGATGCGTGAGACATGGGTTTGATCCCTGGGTCAGGAAGGTCCTCTGGAAAAGGGAATGGCACCCTACTCCAGTATTCTTGCCCAGAGAATTCCATGGATAGAGGAACCTGGCGGACTACAGTCCATGGGAGTCACAAAGAGTCAGACAGGACTGAGCAACTAACACTTTCGCCTTTGGGGGACTGCAGGACAAGTTACGGTAGTCTGGCGGCTTAAACAAAAATGTATTTCCTCACAGTTTTAGAGGCTGGGAAAAGGAAGATCAAGGTGCTGGCTGGCTCAGCTCCTGGTGAGGAGCCCCCTCCCGGCTTGTAAAGGCTTCTCGCTGTGCCCTCACATGGCCTTTCCTTGGTACTTGCATTGGGAAGACTGAGAAATTCAGTTCAGTTTGGTGGGATACAAAGAGTCAGTCCATAATAGTCCTTGACTGCCCTGCTCCTTCCTGGGTGAGGAGACTTTCTTCTTTCATCCAAACTTTATAATTACTTGGACTTTACTGAGAACATTTTAGTTAGTATTTAAAATGCCAGCTTTAAAAACAAAACCCCATTGTGGACATTAATTCATTTTTGAATTCAGAGCAAAGCCCCCATAATATATATCCAGATAAAAGAGAAAGCATTTCGTCTCAGCTCAGACAAGCATCCATCCCATGAATGGAAACTGCCTCTCCTGGGATATGAAGGAAAAAAGGCAAAGAGCCCACTTGGTCAAATTAATCAACAGCATCTGATTTACACCAACCCTCTTTCTTAAGAGCCTGGGCAGTGAGAAGGAGCTTCAAATTAGCCACAACAAAAAGCAACTGGGCAGAAAACTCTAGAGTCACCAGCAAATCTGTAGCCAAAAGGATTCGCTCTTCTGAGTCTGGGGGCCAGTGAAACTGACTTCAGTCCCATGGTGTTAGCAGTGATGTTTACCACCAACGGGATGCTGTGCTTTCCTGGGCTCTGGATCTGTGCCTTCCCTGTTGCACCAGCTGCTCTTTCGGAGCAGGAAGGAGGGAAACCAGAGGCTCCCCGTGGATGTGAAGGCTGTCCCCCACCCCCAGCAGGTGTGATGTCCCGCTGCCCTGCCACCCTGAGCCCAGGCCATTGCACTGACCTCCACCGTCAGCTGGGCTTGGCAATGACTGAGGCAGTCATTCTGTGGGGATTTTACAAGCATCTGTTATGCAGTAGGGCAGGGCTGGCTTTCACTGAATGCACAGAGCCTGCCCTCAAGGGTTCTCAGACTAAAGCAACAAGTCCACAAGCAATTTAATACAGCAGAAATACATGCAGCAGGAATGGAAGGTAGGGGAGGGCAATCAGGAGGACTTCCAGGGAGAGGAAATACCTGATAGGAATCTTCAGGGAGGGCAAGGCTTTCCAGAAAGAGCAAAGGTGGAAGGGTAAATAACATCATGGTGTGTAACTGTGATGCATCTCATAACTGCAACAAAATGTCTTGGTGAGAGGGACTGAACTCTCTGAGGATCAAGAATCATGGCTAGTTTTCTAAACTCTGTGTGTGTGTGTGTGTGTGTGTGTGTGCGCATACGTGCATGCTTCATCACTATCACGCCTGACTCTTTCTGATCCCGTGGACTGTAGCCCACCAGGCTCCTCTGTCCGTGGGGATTCTCCAGGTAAGAATACTGGAGTGGGTTGCCATACCTTCCTCCAGGGGATCTTCCCAACTCATGGATCAAACCCAGGTCTCCTGTATTGCAGGCAGATTCTTTACCATCTGAGCCACCAGGGAAGCCCAGTATGACGTTCCACCAAAATACCCTCCCACTGGAAGGCCGTCTGGAGAAACTGTCCCAGCTGACCCAGCACCCGTGGTTATTCTGGAGTCTGTGTCCTGGTCAGCTCCTGCCTCCTGGGGGAGACTGACCCTTGGTTTCTGTCTTCCCACTCCCCTCACCAGCCTGGGCCTCGCAGTCAGGTGGGCTGGCCTGGTATCCAACCTTCACATTGCTTCCAGTGGGACCAGGCCTCCAGGGGCCTGTGCCCTGGCGCCCCTGCTAAACACAGGGGTTTAGCAGCAGTCCGCACCTGTCTACACTCTCCCACATGCCCCTGATGAATTTAGTGGCCTCCCCTGAGCTCAGCCTTAAGGCATGACCAAGCGCCCTGTTCATAGCTTTAGAGAACCACAGCTACAAGGGAGCTGAATGTGTGGTTTCTGCAAGTAGCTCAAAGGATACCACAGGGACAGTGGCAGAGGCCCTCAGCAACCAGGCCCCTCGGCCTGAGCTGCTCGGTCTGCCCTCTTGAACACAACTCCACATGGTGTTTCGTTGGAAAATCAGGATTGCTGTGGAGTTGGAAGGACTTTACAAGTCTCGCTGAAGTGAGCCTACAGAGTGGCCACATCTGAGCTGAGGGCGCCTTGAAAGCTTTACTGTCTGCTCCAGCCCGGCCCCTCCAGGCCTTCCCTTCCTCCTGCAGCCCTCAGCCCCTGCACTCCTCATGGTCCCCCAGGGCTTTACTTCCGGAACACCAGATAACCTCATGGCCTCACTGTCCATGCCCCTCCTCGTGTTTCCGTGTCACTCTTTAATACCTCGTTACACGTGGTCTGGATCAGCCATTCCCAAGCTTGAACAAGCATCAGAGTCACCGGAGGCCTTGCTCAAATACAGACTGCTGGGTCCTCTCCTAGAGTTCCTGATTCCCAAGGTCTGAGTCATAGGAGGGCATGAATCCTAAGGGACATCAGCTAAAGGACATCAAAATTGAAAAAGACTCCCTAGAGCTGATCATACTAAGTGAAGTAAGTCAGAGAGCAGAAGACAGATACCGTATAATATCACTTGCATGTAGAATTTAAATGTGGCATGAATGACTATACCTACGAAGCACTCAGACAGAGAAAAGACGTGGTTGCCAAGGGAGTAGGGGGTGGGGCTGGGGGAGGGATGGAGTAGGAGCTTGGGATTAGCAGATGCAGACGGTTATACTGTAGGATGGATAAACAACAAGGTCCTACTGTATAGCACAGGGAACTATATTCAATATCCTGTGATAAACCACAGTGGAAAAGAATATAAAAAAGAATGTATGTATATATATATATATATATATATATATATATATATATATGTACAGCTGAAGCACTTTGCTGTACAACAAAAATTAATACAACCTTGTAAATCAACTGTCCTTCATTTTTTTTTGATTCTAAAAAAAAGACTCCAGAGAGAAAGCATTTTTCCAAAAGGTGTATTCCTCAGGTGGATTTGCTAAAGCACTTCCATATTTATAAATGAAAACTCAGTTACTGAGGCAGACTAAGAAATCATTCCAACTTAGTGACATAAAGCAACTGTGCTCACAGAATCTGAGGGTCAGGAATTTAAACAAGGCACAGCAGGAACGGCTGGCTGTTGCTCCTTGATGGCCTCAGCTGGATGACTCAAGGCCCAGGGCTTAAGTCATTTGAAGGTTTGCTCTCCTACTCGCTGGGTGGTTGATGCCTGTTCACTTCCGGAAATGAGACCTCTGCTAGGTTAGTCTGGGCTTTTACTCACAGCCTGAGGGCTTGTTTCCCAGGCTGAGCATCCTGGGGGAGAGAGAGACCCATGTGGAAACCATATTGCTTTGTATGATTTGATCGTGGAAGTCATATGTCCAAGTGTCTGCTGTGGAGCCAGCTACAAAGACCAGCCTGGGTTCCAGGTTCACTTAATACAACTGGCAATATCCTGGAAACAGTGTGGGACTGGAAATATGACTTTGGTAATTTTTGGAAAACACAATCTGTCGCAATGAACAGAAGAAGTAGACTCTACACCAAAACTCATCTATAAACACAATTTAATTCTCTCTCAGACATGGCCCAGCTTCTATAGACCATATATTCCAGTTTATTTAGACTGCATAGAAATCAAGTCTACAGATTATCTTGAAAAATCAAGATATTTTCCATTATCTTGAAAAATTTCAGCAATATGAGCTGAAATTCTCATATGTCAACATTTGCCAGAAGAGTATCATCTGTTCCTTTTCATTTTTTTGGCTGCTCTGGGTCTTAGTTTGCAGCCTGTTGGATATTTGATCTTCTTTGTGGCACATGGGATCTTTGGCATGTGGGATCTAATTCCCTAAGCAGGGACTGAACCTGTGTCCCGTGCATTGGGAGCATGGTGTCTTAACCACTGGACCACCAGGCAAGCCCTCAGCTTCTCTTTTTTAAACCTACCATGTAGTCCCCACTTTACCTGTTCACCATTGACCCTGTCACTTGGGTGTTTCCCATGCATTTCAGCTTATGTCATTATGTGCCCAGTTCTCACAGATGTTGAGTTTATGATCCTCATTGTAGAGGATGTGGCTGCCCCTAGCCTAACCACCTATGGAAACTACCAGAAGACATCAGATCTAAAGCAGAGCTAAGATGCTATGAATATAGGTGAAATCATACCATTCAATACCTACTTGAATTGGTTACTATGTCTACTCGTGTTTGTCCTAAATTTGCCTCCCTAAGAGCTTGTATTAAAAACATTCATTCTTAGCTTTCATTGTCTCTGATCTGAATAAAGATCTAAAGAGGGGTTTGGGCCTGGGATGGACAAACTGGGTTTCAAGACCTCTGTGTGGCTGGAGCTAAAGGAAACTCATTTAAAAAAGGTGAAATTCACCTTGTCATGTCCAACTCTTCGTGACCCCATGGGCTGTAGCCTGCCAGGCTCCTCTGTTCATGGGATTTCCCAGGCAAGAATACTGGAGTGGGTTGCCATTTCCTTCTCCAGAGGATCGTCCTGACCCAGGGATTGAATCCAGGTCTACCATATTGCAGGCAGATTCTTTACCATCTGAGCCTCCACAGAAGCCCCAAAGGAAATTCATTAGAGTAACCTGTCTTAAGTTGTTCTTACCCTGGGATCAGGGATTAGGCAGTCTGTGAACCCGTGAAATTATAATACATAATTGTATGTGTATGTGAAGAAGATCACATACTTAAATAGGTTTTTCACTGAGTTCCTGACCCTAAAATGTGAAGAATCTCTGCAATGTCTGAAGACAGAAGATCAGGGCAGTGGCAAAGGACTTCGCAGACACTTGAGGCTGAGAGTGAGGCTCAGGGAGAGAAAGCAGAGGGAAAATGGGCCCAGAAATCAGAGCAAATTTGCCTGAAACTGCTCTTGTCAAGGTCACCAACAACTTATGTATTGCTAAATCCAATGATCAGTTCTCAGTACTCCCCTAACTTGACTTATCAGCCAACTGGCCTGATTGATCATTCCTTTCGCTCGAAATGCTCCCTTCAGTGGCTTCCAGGACAAATTCTCCTAGATGATTCCTGCCTTATTGGACTGTTCCTTCTTAAGCCTCCGCTGCTGGATTCTCATCTTCTCCCTGACTTCTAACCTTTGGAAGTTTCTAGAGCTCTTCTTCTGTTCTCTATAAACATTTACTTCCTTGGTGACAGTCTTCAGTCCCACAGATTTAAATAACACCTACATCATAAAGGTTCTCACATTTCTCTCTATATATACCTCTAAGCCCAACAGTGCTTCAGAATTCCACATTCAGATACAAACCTGCCTACCCTGCAACTCCCTTTGGATGATTTAAAAGGGATCTCAGACTTTCCAAAACTGAACTTTTCTTTCCCCTGCCCTCCCCTTTCCCCATCAACTCCTCCCCCAGGCTTCCCATCTCAATGAAAGGGACCTCTGGGTAAGAGTGCCAGAAATCCAGAAGCTTCTCTTGCCTCATGTGACACCACATGCTTCACTGCATTTCTGCTGCTTTATTTTTTGTTTTGTTAACTTTTCACTTTATATTGAAGTATAGTTGATTTGCAATGCTGTGCTTGTTTCAAGGGTACCACAAAGTGATTCACTTAAACATACACGTGGATCTATTCTTTTTCAAATTCTTTTCCCAACTAGGTTGTTACAGAACATTGAGCTGAGTTCCCTGTGCTGTACAGTAGGACTTTGTTGTTTATCCATTTTAAATCAGAAGACATACAGAGGACAAACAGAAGACATACATATGCAGAGTGGCATATGAAAAGATGTTCAACTTCGCTAATTATTAGAGAACTGCAAATCACAACTGCAGTGAGATATCGCTTCACAGCCATCAGAATGGCCCTCATCGAAAAATTCACAATGAATAAATTCTGGGGAGAAGGGAACCTTCTGTTGGTGGGAATGTAAATTGGTACAGTCACTGCTGCTGCTGCTGCTGCTAAGTCGCTTCAGTCGTGTCCAACTCTGTGCGACCCCATAGAAAGCAGCCCACCAGGCTCCCCCATCCCTGGGATTCTCTAGGCAAGAATACTGGAGTGGCCTGGGTACAGTCACTACAGAGACTTTATGGAGGTTCCTTAGGAAACCAAAAATAGAGCTACCATATGACTCTGCAACCCCACTCCTGGGCATATACCTGGAGGAAAACATAGTCCGAAAGGATGCATGCACCTCATGTTCACTGCAGCACTGTTTACAAAAGCCAAGACACGGGGCCAATCTAAACGTCCATCTACAGGAGAATGTGGTCCATGTAAATATATATATATATGTACATATATATACATCATATATAAATATATATGATGGAATATTACCCAACCATTAAAAAAGAATGAAATAGTGCCATTTGCAGCAACATGGATGGATCTAGAGATCGTCATGCTGAGTGAAGTAAGTCAGACAGAGAAAGAGAAGTATCATATGATATTGCTTATGTGCAGAATCTTAAATAATACAAATAATAAATACAAATGAACTTATTTACAAAACAAAAATAGATACACACACTTAGGGAGTTTGGGGGGTTTTGTGTGTTTTTTGTTTTGGCCTCCCTATGCAACTTGCTGCATCTTGGTTCCCTGATCCGGGATCAAACCTGTACCCTCGGCAGTGGAATCACAGAGTCCTAATCACTGGATTGCCAAGGAATTCTTTCTCCTACTTTACAATCAGAATGGCCACCATCAATTTGGGGGCCTAAGTGAGATCACCCGGCCAGTCCCATGTCCTTCTTGGTTATTAAAGGTGGGGTGGTGAAACCAACCTGGAATTTCTCACCGTTCCACAAAATGGACCCCAAATTGGGGCAATTGAAATGTGACCGGTGACCAGCCCGTCTTACTGGAAATCTCAGCCATGGCGGTCTCCCAGAGGAGGCCTGGAGGAACAGAAATGCAAGTGATGTGAGACCATGTGTTGCACTTATCTTAGGAGAAGCCGAGTGGGGGACGTGCGTGAGGCGGAGGTTGTGAAGGTAGAATGTGAACCAATCAAAAGAGTAACATGGGGACTTCCCTGGCAGTCCAGTGGTTAAGACTCTGTGCTCCCAATGCGGGGGACACGGGTTCCTTCCCTGGTCAAGGAACTAAAATTCCGCATGCCACAAAACACAGGCAAAATAATAATAATAATACTATTTTTAGAAAAGAGTAACACGGAATTCAGGCTGAACCGGAGACAGGTGACAGTTCTCCTGCAGGGTGCAGTTACCATCTTCAACAGGGTGCTGGCACCTAAGCCAATGACTCTGCTAATGACCTGCAACAAAAGAAGGGAAAGGGCCTGGATGTGTCTTCCCAGAATCCCAGAAAGGCACTGAGGTGAGCACTCATTATAGAACACTTAAAAGGAGCAGTGACAGGCTTGAAGCTCTCATTGCTGTTAGTTCTGCCATTTATATTTCTAATATGATTTGAGAGGCAGCTGGTCCCTGTAAAGCAATATCTCCCTGAAAACATAAACGGTCTCCCTAAGGATAGGCTACAGTAAACAGAAAGTACAAAGTTCATCATTTTCCTGCCCTTCAGCACATCTCCAGGCCCTGTGGGTCTAGGTCTTGGCATTTACAAACCAGGTGAAGGATTTACTTTTCCAGAACATTTTTTCTGTGCTCAGGTAGAAGCAGTGTCTCTTTCTTTCTGCTCTTTATCCAGCTGTCTGCTAAAATTCTTTTTAGTAGAAAATTCTTTTTTATCCTCTATTCTAGTTACTTTTTGTGCCTCTAACTTCTCTTCACTTTGGTGAGTTTGGTTTTGTGGAGGGCAAGATCTGTCTGGCTAATCTCTGATTCCCTGGTATTTGTCGCCATGCCTGACACCCACAGATACTCAATAATTGCTGGGTAAAAGAAAAGAAAATGTAAGGCAGAGACTACCTTTAATGGTGCTCATGGTAGAAATAGCTCCCATTTCCAGTGCTTGTTATGTGGTGAGCTTTAAGCTAACCACTTTATGTTTGATTCCAAAGTCAGACAGATAGATAGCAGCCTACATGGAATGATGTGAAGGGTTCCTGAAAGCCTTCTGCCAGTCTGTTTGAAATGCCTACGAGGAAATTTCGAGTAGGACAAATTGAAAGCCAAAACTGTTCATGAGACATAGGCCATGTTAATGTTAATATATTAATTTTGATTGAGAATGTATTTGTTTTTAATTAATGAGTGGTCTTAGTCCATTCGGACTGCTATAACAAAATACTAAGTGGCTTATAGATAAGAGAAATTTACTTCTCCCAGTTCTAGAGGCTAAACGGCCCAAGATCAGGGTGCCAGCATGATCAGGTGAGGGCCCTCATCACGGTTGCAGACTTCTGGTTATGTCCCCACATAACAAAAGGAAATCAACCCTGAATATTCATCGGAAGGACTGATGCTGAAGCTGAAGCTCCAGTACTTTGGCCACCTGATATGAAGAGCCATTGGAAAAGACCCTGATGGTGGGAAAGAGAAGGGGGCAACAGAGGATGACATGGTTGCGTAACATCACCAATTCAATAGACAGGAGTTTGAGCAAACTCCAGGAGACGGTGAAGGACAGGGAAGCCTGGTGTGCTGCAGTCCATGGGGTCACAAAGAGTTGGAAATGACTTAGCCACTGATCAACAACCACCACCTCATGAGCTAATAGCTTCCCAAAGGCCCCTCCTTCTAATACTGTCACTTTGGGGATTAGATTTCAACGTAAGAATTTGGGGGGACACATTCATATACTATCCACATTCATATGCAAATCCTATTCTCAGTTGTTAATTAATATTGTTTGAGAACTTATTATTTCCAAAGCTCTGTTTCAAGTGCTTCGCAGGTAACTTTTTTCACAACCCCATGAGACGGGTCTTATTCCTGTCATAATTCAGTAAATGAGGAAACTGAGGTACAAAGTTCAGTGCTTTGTGCCAGTTCCCCCAGCTGGTGGGTGATGGGTTCCCAGGCTATGGACCCAGGCAATCTGGTGCCAGAACTTACACCCCTGACCACTCTCCTGTGAGAGTCATTTCCTGGACAGGGAGTCAAAGTCCTAAGAAAATGGGACATGATTTCTTAGAGAGGAGTATGCAAAACAGCTGTGTATTGAGGTGGAAAAGGAGCTGGAAGGTGCGAAACATGACCACAGTTCTAAGAAACTTCTGAGTTAGCGCACTGAGCTCCTGGGGTGAGTCAGCTGGACACTGTGGGTGAGGCAGCCACTCAGCGGTGCAGCTCAGATCTCCTTTCAAGAGAACCTCCTTGGAACAGGGGAACAGCCTCCAGCTGCTACATAATTAGATCTCCCCAAGCATTCAGGCTGAGGCCGTGCTCTCCCCAGGCTGTTGACAGTCAGTGACCAAGCACGATACCGCAGCCTGACGTCCCTGGTCCGTGCCGATGCCCCTGGTGTAGAACATTTCAGTGAGGCTCCCGTCAGCCTGGCTGAGACTCTCTGCTCCTGCCTTCCCACTGTCCTTCCCCAGATGTCAGACCAGCATCAGGGCTGATGGCCCACCCATCTTACTCCTGCTTCTTTGCCCCTTTATTCTTCATAGGTGTGCTCCCCAATAAATCTCTTACCTGTCTGATTCTGTCTTGGCATTTACTTCTAAGAGGATCCAAGCTGACACAATGAGAGAAGTAAAAGGAGTTGGGGGAAAATGATTCTGTTAGTCTGCTTGGGCCGCTATAACAAAATACCCTAAGTTATATGGCTTAAACAGCACAGATTTATTTTTCAAAGGCCTGGAAGCTGGGACGTCTGAAATCAAGATGCTGGCAGATTCAGTGAGAACTGTCTTCCTGGTTTGCAACAACAGCTGGCAAGAACCATCTTCCTCATTTGCCACAGCGACCTTCTTGCTACACCCTCACATGGCCCTGAGATCATCTCTCTCATTCCTCTTCCTTTTTTTTCAGAGTTGAGATTTTTACCTAGGAGATACCAAGTATATACGAAATTATGATGAATATATGCTGGAGAGGGTATGGAGAGAAGGGAACCATCCTACGCTGTTGGTAGAAATGTAAATTGGTGCAGTCACTGTGGAAAACAGTACAGAGGCCCCTTAAGAAATTAAAAAATAGAGTTACCATATGACTTGGCAATCCCGTTCCTGGGCATATACCTGGAGAAAAATGCATGGTCCGAAAGGATGCATGCACCGCCAATGTTCACTTCAGCACTGTTTACAATAACCAAGACATGGAAGCAATCTAAATGTGCATTGACAGATGAATGGATAAAGAAGAAATGGTGCACATATGCAACAGAATATTGCTCAGCCATTAAAAAAAATGAAATAAGGCCATTGGCAGCAACATGGATGGACCTAGAGAGTGTCACTCAGTGAAGTCAGGCAAAGAAGGAGAAGGAGCATATGCAATCCCTCACATGTGGAACTGAAAAAGAAAGGACACTAATGAACTTAATTACAAAACTCACAGACTTAGAGAATGAACTTACGGTTGCCATGCGGAAAGAATGGGGGGAAGGGATAGTTAGGAGTTTGATGTTGACATGTACACACTACTATATTTAAGATGGATAACCCTACGGCTATTTCATGTTGATATATGACAGAAACCCACACAACATTGTAAAGCAATTATCCTCCAAATAAAAATAAATTTAGAAAATCAATGCAGCCAAAAAAATAAATAAATGTTTAAAGAAATAAAATAGATAACCAACAAGGTCCTACTGTACAGCATAGGGAACCCTGTTCAACATTATGTTGGCACCCTGGATGGGAGGGGAATTTTGAGGAGGATGGATACATGTATATGTAATGATGAGTCCCTTTGCTATAAACCTGAAATTATTACAACATTGTTAATTATACTGTAATATAAAATAAACAGTTTTTTTAAAAAGAATTGAGATTTTATTTAAGGAAGCCAAAGTATATACAGAATTATGATGAATATAATGAATATTGTAATAATTATCATAACAATACAAATAAGGTTTTGAAAAACTTTTTTGATGCTTACTTTCTAAAAAAACTTTTAAATTTAGATTGAAGGATAGACAATTAACAATGTTGTGATAGTTTCAGATGGACAGCAAAGAGACTCAGCCAAACATATGTGTATTCATTCTCACTCCTCTTCTTATAAGGGTGCTAATCCCATTCACGAAGGCTCTATCCTCATGATTTAATTACCTCCCAAAGGCTCCACCCCTAATACATCACATTGGGGATTAAGACATATTGATAATTGTTTTGGAGGACCACGAATATTCAATCCATACCACCCTTCTCTTGTTTTGAGTGTAATCTACTTGTGTTTAAATGGATATACAAGATACCATTAAGAAGCAACCCAAGACATCCTATGATTTCTGAAATGTATTTAGAATTTCCTCTTTTTCCTAGAAAAGCTGGGTAGTGCTTACAAAAATACATATGACCACCAAGAGGGAAAAAATGGTAGAGGGACTCAGGCAAAGGAAAAATAGGGCTGGTGAGTGACCAGCAGATGACAGGGGGTAGCAGGTGGGGCACAGGGGTCTGCACAGATCAGCCTCGGAATTCTCTGGTGACCCAGCAAAGAGCGGCTCCTGGCCTCTGCACGACTCACGAAGTCTGTCAGGTAAAACCAACCCATTTCTTCCAGAAGAGCCACTGCTTCTTCAGCTGCCAAAACCTACCTATGCCAGGGACTAGACAACCAAAGTCTCATTGCCGCTCCCTTGTTCTAGGGGATGGCCCAGCATCACCTGGTGCCTTGCCTGGGCTCACCCAGCCAGGAAGGGGCAGAGACAATATCTAAGCCATTAATTTAAATAAGATCAGGCATATGGAAAGGTATAGGTGTGCTGTGGGCTCAAATTTCAGGACTGGCTTAGTCATCACTGAAACTCTGGCTTGAGAAAAGCAAATATGTGAGGGGGGCACCGCTGTCCGAAACCACCCACCCTCACCAGGCATCATAGTAACCATCTGCATGAGGTCCTGGTAAGAAACGCAGAGCTGACAAGCTACCGCCAACTGGAAGAATTCGGAAAGGTCAAAAGGAGACACCAGACACCGCATATCCTAGCAGCCTCCCAGAACCCTTCTCGCTGGAATCCGTCTTGGCTGAGGGATGCGTGCCACCAGGAAGGACCCTGAGAGTGACTGGTTAGCGATGATCCTGAAACTCACACCATCACCATAAAACCCGAGACTGCAAGTCACATGGCCGCGCAGTCCTCCTGGGCTCCCTGACCCTGCTGCCCTCTGGCCTGGCTCCCCTTCCTAACAAAGTCTCCCGCTTTGTCCATACGTGTGTCTCCTCAGATCATTCATTTCTAAGTGTTAGACAAGAGCCCATTCTCAGGCCCTGGAAGAGGTCCCCCTTCCTGCAACAAACAGTTTGATGAAGAACTCAGGGAAGGAAAGTGACAGGAATCTGAGGCCATTGAGTTATTTCTGTATCTCCCCTAGAATGCCATCGTCATATCCATTTCACTGCCTCTCAGGCCCCGTCCCTCTGAACTGAAAGAATTAGAATGGAGGGGTATTTTGCACGGAGCGTTAGCTTCACATGAACTATTATTGTTATTAATCTCCCTTCAGGCTTCCGCAGTGGGGAACGGACAGTTCCTTCTTTTCGGTAAGGACTAAAGTAGATGAAAGAGGGAGTTTAAATGATGCTTTGGCTTTGCAGGACACAATGCTTTTCTCTTTTCTTTCAGAACAAGACATCCCAGGAGAGGAAGTGAGCTTCATAGAAATAGCAGGCACAGGGTGTGGGGAGGGAGAGCAGCCTTTCTGAGCTCCTGTTTAGGTGTCAAGGCCCATGGGCTGGGTAGACCCCTGCCCTTTCCCAAGCATATGCTTGGCATGATGTGTTTGACACTAAAACAAATCTGTACCCAAATTAAATCTCTGAGACAGAGTTTTGGTATATTAAAAAAGAAAAGAAAAGAAAAGAAACTACCAATCTGATGGCAAAAAAAAAAAAAGAGAGAGAAAAGAATAGCTTCATTGCTTTGCCAGGCAAAGGGGGTCACAGAGAGCTAAGGCCCTCCAAACTGTCTGTCCCCACCCCACCCTTGGAGAAGTTTTATAGTAATGATTCAAAGGAGGCTTGATCAGTTCCGGGACTTTCTTCTGATGGGTGGACGGGGAGGTAAGTAGGAGTCTGCATTCCTCAATCTGTTTCCAACTGGTCTGGGGTCTCTGTGCTTGTGGGCAGCAAGCCCTTTTTAACCGATAAGTTATCCCTCTTGCTGGGGTTTCCATATCTGCAAAAAAGCTGAAAGGTACTGTCCTGTGTATCCATTGATGGGAAACCAGGACTTTGCCCCAAGGCGGCACCATTGTTTCCCTTGAGTGTTTCTCCCTGGTCTTGCAGCCCCTCCCTTCCCTAATTAACAACTGTTTGACTCTGCCAGTTGGAACTTGGAACACTGGGAAGGTCTTAGAGGCTGAAAGAAGCCTGTTTTCTGTAATCAAAGAAATGGGGGACACAGAAAGGCTTTTGTGCCCAGGAGCCCCACAGGGCTGTGCTTGGTAACAACACGGAAGGGATGATTGCACCAAATACTAACAACACTAGCTCCCAACATTCATAAAGCACTTGGCATTTTATTGGATTCTCACCTCATCCCGAGAGCAAGTTGGTCATCCGCTCTGTGTGACAGCGGAGGAAACCTGGGCACAGTCCCCTAGGTCTATTCTCTTACTGAAGGTCACCCTGTTAGAATGTGCTGGGGCCAGAACTTGAACCCAAATACATAAAACTGTGTTCCTCACTCCTGGAGATTTGTCAGGATTACAGTGAACAAATGAGTAAAGGTGATATTTGGGAACATGAGACTAGGAAGTAATCATGGTCTGGCAGTCAGTCTAAGCAGTTAACAGTTGCATAGTGTGGGCAAAGACTGTCACCTGCCATTTCAGAAAATATAGGATGTCTGGCCATCAGCCACCTACCACTGTGGTGCCTGCCGCCACCCCAAGGTGCACCCTGAGGGATGGAATATAACAGGATACTGGCCCTAGATGGTTAAGATGCATATCAAACGAATGATTTTTAAGTGGCCAGACTCTTGCACCTTCCCACACACCGAAGAGTGCTAGCTTCATCACATTGAGATGTCTGTCTTTTGGTGTATGTGTCATTAGCAGGAATCTTTTCTTGTTTTACTACCTGGGGTTTTGTTGTTGCTTTGTACTTTTGCAAAAGCTCCTATATATCCTTGCTCGTCCCTTACCTCTTTGGAACAGTCCCTCTGAGTGATCTGAGAAGCTGACATCCCAGGCTACAGTTCTCAGTAAGGCCACCGAACAAAATATAATTTCCAACTTTTAGTCTGTACATTTTTTTTTTCTTTTTGGTCAGTAATAGCTCCTTTTCATCGACCCAGAATATGAAGAGGCTATGAAGTGGACAAGCAGAAACTCACGCAAGCCAGATTTTTGGTTTTGCTTTCTCATTTTCTTTCGTTTGATTGTTTTTAAAGGGGAGAGGATAATGTGTAGTTACTTGCCCTATTCAGGCAAGTAAAAGTTAAATATTGAGCCTCCATTAACTTTGAGGGGGTCAGGAAGTGAGAATGAGTAACACTAGGCTTCTGTGAGAGGCCCGAAGCTTCTAATCTAGGGTGGGAGGGAGTTATCCCTGGAGAACGCTCCTGCACCTAAAAAGAGAATGCATGGACAGAGGGTCAGGAACAGGCTGACTGCCCGTGTGGGGGTCTGGAAAGCTTCCTGATAGATGTAAGCTGGGCCACGAGGGATGGGCATGACTTGAAAAGACAGTTTGGGAGGAGGGAGGTGGCCCTCAAGGGAAGAGGGACAGTGTGAGTGAGTAGGAAGCCTGCTGGAACCTTTGAGAAGCTACGAGCAGACCAACACAGGGGCCGAGTTAAACGGTGGTTATCGTCATCGTGAAAGACAAAGCTGCGCTGGTGGCTCTAGTGGTAAGAATCTGTCTGCCCCTGCAGGAGACACACGGGACACAGGTTCGGTCCTTGGGTGGGGAAGATCCCCTGGAGGAGGGCCTGGCCACTTCTTGCCTGGAGAATCCCATCCCGAAGTAGTTCACAGGGTCACTAAGAGTCAGACGGGATTGAAGCAACTTAGCACATGCTAAATTCTTTTAGATTCTTTTCCATTATAGGTTATTACAAGATATTGAGTAACTGTTTCTAATAGAGTAGGATTTTCAGAATCGGAGTCTTCAATGCTGAAAGGGGTAAAAGTTAAAGGTTGTTTCTCTTCTTCGCCAGCCTGCAGCACCTATGCCCTCCTCCTCATAACTCCACCCGCCACCCTCCAGCCCCTTACGGCACTGGAGGGAGCGTCGCTGCACTTTGACGGCTCTGTCACCATGCTGAAATCTGTGCCTTGGTCTGCAACCATCAAGGCTCCCTCCCCGTCCACACAACAGCCATCAACACGAATAAATACAGGACTCCTACCCTTCTAACCAAGCCCTACGTCTTCTCTTCTCTTGACTAAATGTGAGATTCTTTCAGCAGTTCCTGTTCCCCATTTTTCTTCTTTTCCCTTGTTCTCCTCTGAACATGTTCATTTATTTCCCCCCAAGTGCAGCTTTGGACAACCCGCCATGCCCGCCTTCTCTGAGTGCCAGTAAGTACTCCTCTGGGTACTGGGAACATAGCAGTGAGGTAAGTAGACAACTTGTTGATGGGAAGGGAAGGGGGAGTTGGGGCGGGCCAGGAGAGAACAGAGGTGTGTTGGTCATTTACCAGGTACCGGGCAGGATGCAAAGAGATTTACACATATTATGTCTTATTCTTCCCAAACGGGACCATTACTCCCATTTTGCAGATCAGCAAACTGAGACACAGGGAAATGAAATTGCTCAACCAAAGTCAAATAAGTAGTGGAGCTCTGATTGGAGCCTGCCTCTGTCTGACTCCAGACAGACAGACAGCTGTCAGAAGACTAGCCCTGGTCTTGAACACCTTTGAATCTCCAAATTTAGAACAGCGTCTTACATACAGTAGGTGCTCAGTTTTAAGCAGTTTTTAGACACACTCTCTAAAAGCACTGCCTCGCTATTTATTATAAGCAAAACATATTCCAACTCTATTTCCTGCATATCTTTTTTTGTTTCTTTTTACTTCAAAACCACAAACATCCTCCCTCCCACCTCCTCCCTCTCCCAGCCCTCCTTGAGCGATCTTCCAGCCTTCCTGCTGGGCCCTGGTGCTCTAGGGCTTCTGACAGCCTATTAAATAGTTCTGTTCTGTCCTTACATGTTTTATGAGATTTTCCCAGTGACCCAGCTCAGGAGATAATGGGAGGACAGATGTGGTTCATCAGGGGCCGACAGATGGGCCTGCAGCCTTTGGTGATTTTCAAGTGGAAGAAAACTGAAACTCAAGAGAAGGAGTTTGATTTTTTTTTTTTCCTCCCCTCTGATTTAGACGGCCTCAAACAACTCTGTCTTCTGCAGCCTGACCAGTGTCCTAAAGGGCATCATCAGGGCATCATCAGTTCCAGCGGACTCTGGACTGGAGCCCCCTTGTAGCTAGTGACAGGACAGCCAGGATGAACCCAGTTCCTTCCTTCCTCGCACCCAGTTCATCGCTCCTCTTCCTCGAGTCTTGGTCAATAAAAGGGCAGTAAAATGTATCAACTCTGAGTGTCACTTTCCTCTTGAGACTCTGGAGCTTGGCTTTTCTGTCTACTTTGAAGGGCAAGTGCATTGTCTTTGGCAACTTTGTGAGAGTGTTCCCCCTAAACTGAAACTTCTCTTCCTCCAAAAAGAGAGAAGAAATAAAGGAAGGGAAGGAGGGAGAAAGAACTAACATTTGATTACCATTTAGGCCTTTTACATGCATATCATTTTTTTTCATGCATATCATTTACATGCCACAGAAATTAATGAAGAAATGGCAGCACTGCCCAAAGCCATGACGTTGGCAAAAGGCAGGGTGCTGGGTTGGATATGTCTGTTGAATGTGAGATTCTGATTGACTGTTCAGCAGATGATTGGAAACAAAGAACAGAAGCTTGGGAAATAGATGTAGATGGGGGGAAATAGAAATACATGAGCCAGAGATGGAGTTGTGGGGATCAGCCACATAAAGCTGTACTGTGGCTTCCTGAAAGAGTGTAATCCAGTGGAGCAACTCTGTTCTATCTGTACCCAGCTCCACACCACCATGATCCATCAGCTGCAGAACTCTCAAAACTCAAGGGACTGTGCCTTTGCTATTCTGTGTGAGTCTTCCTCAGAATGTTAGGGTAGAGGAGGCTGCTAAGGGCAATAGGCAGGAGAGGCTTAAATAGAGGTGACTATGGAATGGAAGGATGAGCGGTCAACCCTGTGGGAGGCCATACAAGAAGCGTCCAAGTAGGGGATTCTCAAAAACGGAGGCAGTCGGGGGACAGTAAGGCAGCGTCAGTCAGGGTCTGATGCCCATACTCCCCCATTATCCTGCCCTGTGTAGATTCATAATAACTTTGGAGCAACTGCCCAAATGTCTTCTGTAGAGACTTGCTCAACTCCCCCTGTTTTTCATTACAGCATTGTTCATAGAGGGGGGAAAATACAGAAAAAGAATAGAAAAGAAAAATAAAATGAATAGACTTTCAAAATGTGATTGGTTATGTAAAATTATTATAAACTTTCTCCAGTGGTGAAAGCTCTCTGAAAAATCAAAGTCTAGCATTTGTAGTGTTTGCCAATTTCCTTGGTGTAAATTCTCCCACCACAGATTTCATCAAGCTTACTTAGTATTTATAACCAGCTTTCAGACTTCTTGAATATTTAATAACTAGCTCTTGTAAGAGGTGAGTATTAAATATGTAATGATTCTAGAACACCACAGAGTCTTGCACATTGCTATTAAGAGGGGTAAATTAGACTTATACTAGTTATCTTGGAAATATTTCTAAAAAAATTTTATTGTGTAAGAATGACAAAGATAAGGAATTATGCCACACAATCTCATACATGTAAAACAAATATGTCTGTGTGTGTATGTGTACGTGGTGAGTAGTTATATGTGCTTAGTCGCTCAGTTGTGTCCAACTCCTTGCAACTCCATGGACTGTGGCCCACCAGGCACCTCTGTCCATGCGGATTCTCCAGGCAGGAATACTGAAGCAGGTTGCCATGCTCACCTCCAGCGGATCTTCCCAACCCAGGGATCGAACCCAGGTCTCCCACATGGCAGGCAAATTCTTTACCGCTGAGCCACCAGGGAAGCCCAAGTAGGGAAG
The DNA here is from genome assembly GCF_042477335.2 of Ovis canadensis. Classification (NCBI taxonomy): domain Eukaryota; kingdom Metazoa; phylum Chordata; class Mammalia; order Artiodactyla; family Bovidae; genus Ovis; species Ovis canadensis. The sequence continues at coordinate 23,222,658 of NC_091259.1, read as the reverse complement.
CCCATATAAGCATGAAGAAAAGCATGGATGGTACACATTAGGTTGTACACGGGTTACCTGGCTGGTGCTAACATGGGAGTAGTAAAAGGAGAGACAGAAGGGAAAGCAAGAAACAAAGCAGAAGAAAAATACTGGGTCTTTTAATATATATATTTTAATCACACATAATACATGAAATATAATTTTATTTATTTTACATGAAATTGCATGTCTGCATCAAAAAATTTTAAACAAAAGCAAAGGGAGGCAAAAAGATACAAATATGGTGAGTGGTGAATAGTATGTTTCAAGTGACATATGGTGAATTTATTATTGTTATTACTTGTAAATTATTATTTTACATAACAATTATTAAAGAAACATAATAAATAATGTATCAATAAAATAATACATGAAATCAAAGAATTCTTATTAGGGAAAAATGTGGGAAATAAGGGGAAGATAAGCAGGGAAAGGTGGAAGGAACAAGCTTGTCATCTGATGGGTGTTGTGTTCCCAGTGGAGCACCAGGCAGGAGGGGAGTCCACATGTAGATGGCTGCTCTCCTGGAATAACAGGAAGATACCCTGACTTTCCTCCTCCAAGGATGGCCAAAGGCTCAACCTTAAGACAGGGAGGAGCAATCCTACCACTCTGGCTAGGCAAACTTTCCAGGAAGTAGCTTTACAAGAGTTTCAAATGAACTATAGCATTATTGAAAAATACATGTTTGGATATGAGAAACAAACCCATATAGTCACAGAATCACTAAATTCAAGAGCTGGTTTTTTGGGAACAAATCACTTAGATTTCTTCATTATAGTATGAATCAGATAATGCAGTAGCAATAAAAATTCACCCCTGACATTAGAACCATCTCTCAAGATCAGAAACAGCAGTCTGCAAGACTTTTGGGGCTTCTCTGAGTACATGCATGCTAAGTCACTTCGGTTGTATCTGGCTCTTTGAGACCCCATGGACTGTAGCCTTCCAGAATCCTGTCCATGGGATTCTTCAGGCAAGAATGCTGGAGTGGGTTGCCATGCCCTGCTCTAGGGGATCTTCCCCACCCAGGGATTGAACCCACATCCCTTATGTCTTCTGCATTGTCATGTGGGTTCTTCACCACTAGTACCACCTGGAAGCCCTTGGACTTCTCTGTAAACCTAGAATTCCCACACAAATCTAGCTCTGGCCAAGCTATGCTGGGGTTTAACCCATAAATCAACTTGATGAATGCCTCGGTGTGGGTTAAGAATACATTCAGAACCTAGTATATTTGTTTAGCAGTTTTCTAACATAATAGCAGAACATAACTGGAGAAGGAAATGGCAACCCACTACAGTATTCTTGCCTGGAGAATCCCAAGGACAGAGGAGCCTGGCAGGCTGTAGTCCATGGGGTCACAAACAGTCAGACATGATTGAGTGACTAACAACATAATAGGGTTAATAAACCTAGATGGCATATTTAAAAGCAGAGACTTTACTTTGCCAGCAAAGGTCCATCTAGTCAAGGCTATGGATTTTCCACTGGTCATGTATGGATGTGAGAGTTGGACTATAAAGAAAGCTGAGCGCCAAAGAATTGATGCTTTTGAACTGTGGTGTTGGAGAAGACTCTTGAGAGCCCCTTGGACTGCAAGGAGATCCAACCAGTCCATCCTAAAGGAGATCAGTCCTGAATGTTCATTGGCAGGACTGATGCTGAAGCTGAAGCTCAAACTCTTTGGCCACCTGATGTGAAGAACTGACTCATTGGAAAAGACCCTGATGCTGGGAAAGATTGAAGAGGGGAGGAGAAGGAGACGACAGAGGATGAGATGTCTGGATGGCAACACTGACTTGACAGACATAAGTTTGAGCAAACTCTGGGAGTTGGTGATGGACAGGGAAGCCTGGTGTGCTGTGGTCCATGGGGTTGCAAAGAGTCAGACATGACTGAGCGACTGAACTGAACATAACAGGGTACCTTATCTTCACTATTGTGAAAAATATGGTACAAATACCAGAGCCACCTGAATCACAGGAGGAAAAGGCAGAGATCTGAGTTTGGTTTCCCGCCTTGCCAAGGACAGCCTCATCATCTATCCTGGCATGTGGGGAGTCCCTTCTCACTGCCCTTTTGTAGGAAGCAGTTGATATAGTCATAACAGCATGCCCCTCCTGGGCCATGGAGAAGCAATTGGGATGTTGTTGTTTACTTCCTCAGCTGTGTCTGACTCTTGTGACCCCTTGGACTGTAGCCCGCCAGGCTCTTCTGTCCATGGGATTTCCCAGGCAAGAATACTGGAGTGGGTTGTCATTTCCTTCTTCAGGGGATCTTCCTGACCCAGGGATGGAACCCAAGTCTACTGCTTGGTAGGTGGATTCTTTACCACTGAGCCACCTGGGAAGCTTATAGAAGTGTCACACACTACATTTGGAATTGGTTGGAGAAAAAAAGAGTGTGTGTGTGTGTGTGTGTCTATGAGAAAATGTGTCTGTGTGTGCCTGTGCGTGTGTGTCTGTGTGTGTGTGCTTGACTTTAAAAGCATTTTATTATAGCTACTTTGAGCACAGACTAGCTTATGAACAGCCACACTGATACCTACACCAAATGTTACTGACCAGTGCTCTTTGCCTCCTTAATCAGTAGAAAGTAATCAGAGACCAGATAGGACATTCAGGCAAGGCTTTACTGGGGCTCCTGCTGCAGGAGGAGGGGAACAAGAACAAGCGACAGGTTCCTTGTTAGCTTACTCCCTGAGGAGGGCTGAGTTGGTTCCTTATTTGGGGTGAAGGTAGGGATGCATCCACAGGTCAGACTGGAGGGGTGGCTTAAGGGGTCTGCCCGCCACTTTAGGTGGTGTGTATGCAGGGGGCAGGCACAGTATCCTGCTTTTGCTCCCTACTCTTCTGAAGTGGCAGCTGGACTTTTTGGTCTCTTTGTACCTTGTTGTTCAGATTCACCCCAACTGTGGATGCACGCAATTATTTTTGTCCCTTACAGTTTCTTTGTATTTTGCTGCCCTAGGAGACATTTGTCCAGATTCAAGCATTGCAGCACTTCAACAGAGGGTCCCAGGTCCTAGCCTGTCACAAAGACAGTATTCGATGTAGAAAAAATGATTGTTACATGTAACATATTATACTGGAGACTTTAAATGCATAACATGAAGTTCCTCCTTTTTAGAGGAAAAAATCCAGTCTACTGAAGGGATAAGACAAAGGCACAAATGTTTAAAAAGACAGGATATAAGTGTTGATATATGTATGTTATCTGAACCAATGACATCTATTTCTTAGCATGAGGAAGGCTGAGAGGAAAGGCAAAATATTGCTGACATCACTTGATTTTGACATCTAGTAATTTATTCAAGAGGTACCTTGGTTTAAAAGTAGTGACCAGACACATTTCTTTCCTTTCCTTTATAAGTAACCCAAGGGAGATTCAATAGATACGACAAGCCTAAACCTGGAACTGAAATAAATTTAGTTCATTCAATTTGAGTTTATTTAACCTGCCCAAGAGGCTGGAAATGGAAATTAAATTGAATTATGGCTATTTATATATTTGTATGCCTGAGACTATTACCTGAGAATTATACCTGTTAAATATAAAAGGTAAAGATTATCTAGGAGTAGATAGTATAGAATAGATAAATAGGTAATTAACTATGTAATATTTAATATTAATATGATATTGGTGAAAAAGATAGTTTAGGTCAAGACAGAAACAAGATAATGCAATGTTTCCCAAACTAAGATAAAAAATCGGTATCTATTGGAGAGCTTTGAAAATTTTGGCTACTTGAGAGTTAGCCCCTAAGATTTTGATTTAACTGGATTGGGCACGGTCTCATCAGTGGTGTTCAAAGGTCCCAGGTAGTTGTAATGTGCAGCCAAGGATGAGAATCATGAGGATACAGAAGGGAAGTTCAGAGAATAAAAAGATATCTTGAAAATCTAGGACATTATTTCCAAAATTAAGCAAAAAAATAAAAATGTCAGTGAAATAATTGAAACAGAAATAGTAGAAAATGCCCTAGAAAGTATAACAAAAAAGGCAGAAACCAAATTATGAGAAAAAATGAAGGACAAAAGTGTCAGTTTACCAAGGAGTTGGAATTCTGAACAAGAAGAACAGAAGAAGTGGAGAAAACAGATTTTCAGAGGGATGAGAAATTTTACTAGAGCTGTAGGCTGTGAATCACCAAAGGACTCACTGAGAATCAAACATAATAAGTGGTGATAGACACACAACTAGCTATATCATTGGGGGATTTTGGAGCAGAAAAGAAAAATAGAATATCCCAGGAGACTGCAGAGATTCAAAACAAAACCCAAACTAGGACATATATAAAAGAACACAAAAATAATTGGCATCAGCATTTTCAAGAAGACTGAAATTTAGAAGAAAATGGAACAAAGCATTTAAGTTATAAGAGAAGTTTGTTTCAAACCACACTTCTCAATACTTTGGCTACCTGATGAGAAAAACCGACCCATTGGAAAAGACCCAGATGCTGGGAAAGATTGAAGGCAGGAGAAGGGAGCAACAGAGGATAAGATGGTCGGATGGCATCACCAACTAAATGGACATGAGTTTAAGCAAACTCTGGGAGATAGTGAAGGACAGGGAGGCCTGGCGTGCTGCAGTCCATGGAGTCGCAAAGAACTGGACACAATTTAGTGAATGAACAACAACAGGAAAACTATCAATTGTGTGTGTGTGTGTGTGTGTGTGTGTGTGTGGCGGAGGCAGAGGGTGAGATGGGTAGAATAAAGCTAGACGTCTACATATGGGACTCAGATATGTTACCCCTCACTCATTCTTTCCTAGGAAGTTATTTCAGGATGTACTCCATGAAAAAAAAAAGGGGGCACAAATTAAGAAGGAAGTAGACGTGGGACACTGAAAATAGGGGACTCTATCTGGGAAAGAATGAAAAGCTGCCTATAATTACACTCATGGTGGGACTACTATGCCATCTGGAAGGCTCTGGGAAAGAGAGAGAGAACTTGACTGCTTTTCTCATATAATGAAATATTTTTTAAAAATGTAGACAATAGAGAAGAAAAGAAAGTCACTGTGAAACTCTAAGAAAACAAAAATACTAAATAAGAAAATTCAATAATATTGGCATTTTAAGTTCTTTGAGCTACCAAATCTTTTAAAGTAATTAATTCAGCTTTTTACAAAATGTTTCCTGCTTTCAGTGTCATTCATAGAAAGTCCAGCTCAACTCAAACACATATTTTAGCCATGTTTTTCACCCATACATTTATTTAGTTTTTTCCTTTAAATCTTTAAACCGCATGAAATCTATCCTGGAGGACTTGTGAAGCAGCTATTAGGGGAACAGCTCTGTGCTGGCCCCCAGGACAGCACACGTCTTCCCTCCATTAAGACGCCTAGGCAAGTCTTAAATGCAGCTGATCTGTATCCTGGCAGAAAGTCTTGGGAGCCTGAGTTGCTACAAGGTTATTTATCACCCGATTCTCTGTCTTTTAAGGGGTGCTTCCCATGGCCAGTTCTGATGAGGCCTAAGGCTTTCTGCCTCACCTCCCTATAGCACAGCTGGAAGCTCTGAAACAAAATGTGACTGACTTGGCTTCTCTGCACCAAGGTATCTGGCTTTAGTGTTGCCGTCACCTGGTCCCTTTTGTTTCAGGGTTTCCCTGCACAAGGGGCCCAGAGGGCTTGCACCCTTGGCTACTTCCTTCCACTGACTTTGAAAGTACTAAACTATCTGAATCTAAAAAGGGCTTCTTTCTCTACTGGCTGAGTGTGTCTGTCTTCCTCTGGCCTTGTGCTTGACACTGGCGTGTATTTTCTACCTAATTTATTCATTAACTCGACTGAGACCGTTTACTGAATAGTTCATTTTTTCTTCACTGATTGTTTTTTGAAATATAGTTGATTTACAATACTGTGTTAGTTTCAGGTATATAGCAAAGTGATTCAGCTATATTAATACATATACATATATCTATTATTTTTCAAATTCTTATCTATTACAGGATATTGAATATGGCTTCCTGTGCTATACAGTAGGTCTTTGTTGGTTATCTATTTTATATATTGTAGTGTGTATATGTTAATCCCAAACTCCTAATTTATCCCTTCCCTACTCTTTCCCCTTTAGTAATCCTAAACTTTTCTATGTCTGTGAGTCTATTTCTGTTTTGTAAATAAGTTCATTTGTATCTTTTTTTTTTCGATTCCACATATGTGATAGCATGTTATATGGTATTTGTGATTCTCTGAATTATTTCACTTAGTACTGATGATCTCTAGGTCCGTCCATATTGCTGCAAGTGACTCCATTGATTTTCTGGTTAAAATTTTTTTAATCTACAAAATTATTTTAGGTACCTCCTTTGTGTTCGGACTTCTTATTATGTTCAATTTTTTTTTTCCCATCTCTCTAATTCTGTTGTCAGCACCACATTAATTTTCGTAAATTTCTAATACATTAAAAAATGTTTATCTATTTTTAATTAATTGATGATTGCTTTACAATATTGGTTTGATTTCTGTCATACATCAACATGAATTAACCGTGAGTGTACACACGTCCCCTCCCTCTTGAATCTTCCTCCCAACTCCCACCCATCCCCACCCCTCTAGACTATCACAGGGCCCCAGTTTGAGTTCCCCGAGTCATACAGCAAATTCCCATTGGCTGTGTGTTTACATACGTTGGTGTATGTGCCTCTATGCTGCTCTCTCCGTTTATCTCTCGCTCTCCGTTTTCTCCCCCACCCTTGTCTATAAGTCTCTTCTCTGTCTGTATCTCCACTGCTGCTCTGCGAACATGTTCATCAGTACCATCCTTCTAGATTCCATATATATGCATTAATATATGGTATTTGTTTTTCTCTTTCTGACTTACTTCACTCTGTATACTAGGCACTAGGTTCATCCACCTCATTAGACCTGACTCAAATGTGTTCCTTTTTATGACCGAGTAGTATTCCATTGGGCATATGTACCACAGCTTCTTTATCCATTCTTCTGCTGATGGACCTCTAGGTTGCTTCCATGTCCTAGTTATTGTAAACAGTGCTGCAATGAACACTGGGGTACATGTGTCTTTTTCTGTTTTGGTTTCTTCGTACATTTTTTTTTTTAATTGGTGGGGAAAATCCCTCTCACTATATTTCCTTGCCAGATTTTTTCCTGGCTATTCTTACAAACTTATTTTAACAGAAAAATGTTAAGCAATTTAGTCAAAATATCAATTAAAAATATCCCAACTTCCTGAAATTTCATAAAATTTGTTAGGGGTTGGAGAATTTGTATCTTCCATTATTGAGTCATCCCATCCAGGACTATATATTTTGCTACATTGATTGTATTTTATTAATGCCCTGCAGTAGAATATACCCACATTTCCTATTAGGTTTATGACTATATGTTTTACATTTTCTGCAGCTATCTTGACAGAGATAATTTTCCAGCATTTTCCTCATTGTTTGTCAAAGGCTTTAAATAGGAAAGTGGCAAGGGAGCAGCTCTTCCGGGGCTGGAGGGAGGCAGGGAGCCTGGTCTGTAGGGCCCACTGCCCAGGGCTCGAGCTTCGATGCTCTGTGAGCTTTGCCACTTCTGTTATCTCAATTTTTTCCTCATTCACAGCTTTTTCTTCCACTGGGGCTTGTTTGAAGTCAAGGCTTCCAGAGAGTGACTCAACGCCCAGTGCTGATTTAACCTACACTCTGGAAATAGGCCTCTGAGGCCAACAGTTAGACTTTCAAGGTTATGTGAGCCTTGAGGAAATTTCAGGACGACATGAGAACCCTTCCCTGTGACAAAGTCACAGGTTGTAACTGATTCACTTTGCTATACACCTGAAACTAACACAGCTTTGTAAGTCATATATGTTTCAATTCCAAAAAATAAAAAAGATAAACCTCTATTTCACTTGAGTTTCTATTAGTTACTTTCTAAAAAAAATGTTCTTTATTTGGCTATCCTGGGTCTTAGTTGTGGCATGCAGGTTCTAGTTCCTTGACTAGGGATTGAACCTGGACGCCTTGCTTTGGGAGCACATAGTGTTACAACTGGACCACCAGGGAAGTCCCTAGTGGGTTTTTAATCCTAGTAACCAAGCAAAACCAATCAATCCCTGTTGAGGCCATACTTATAACCCAAGGTAAACTCTGAAGGGTTGAGAGGGTGCTCAGTCACATCCGACTCTTTATGACCCCATGGACTGTAGCCTGCCAGGCTCCTCTGTCCATGGGATTATTCCTGCAGGAATACTGGAGTAGGTTGTCATTTCCTTCTCCTGAGGATCTTCTTGACCCCAAGATCAAACCCACATCTTCTGAGTCTCCTGAACTAGCAGGTGGATTATTTACCACTAGCACCACCTAGAAAGCCCTCTGAAGGAATTGCTGCTGCTGCTAAGTCACTCCAGTCGTGTCCTACTCTGTGCGACCCCAAAGACGGCAGCCTACTGGGCTCTGCCGTCCCTGGGGGTCTCCAGGCAAGAACACGGGAGTGGGTTGCCATTTCCTTCTCCAGTGCATGAAAGGAAAAGTGAAAGCGAAGTCATGCAGTCGTGTCCGACTCTTAGTGACCCCATGGACTGCAGCTTGCCAGGCTCCTCTGTCCATGGGATTTTCCAGGCGAGAGTACCGCAGTGGGTTGCCATTGCTTTCTCCACTGAAGCAATTGGGAACCTCTTCAAAACCGTAGGAAAAGGAAGTGGCAACCCACTCCAGTGTTCTTGCCTGGAGAATCCCATGGACAAAGGAGCCTGGTGGGCTACAGTACATGGGTCGCAAAGAATCGGACACGAATGAGTGAGTGACACACACACACACACATTTTTGTGATAGAACATACAGCAGGCATTCACTTTTTGGCAGCCCATGCTATGCGCTAGACGAGGCAGGTAGAAAGAAAACATGGGTGAAATCCCTACTATATATCTGCCAGGTATTCAACCTTAAATTGATTCCCATCAAACCCCCTTACTCATCACCCTGGTTACTGCTGTTTCATAGGTGAGAAATGTCAGAAGGGCTATTTCACACAAAGAGGAAGTCAAGCATAGCAGTTAAGAGGTGTGGTTTAGTTGCTAAGTTGTGTCCAACTCTTGCGATCCCATGGACTGTAGCCTGCCAGGTTCCCCTGTCCATGGGATTCTCCAGGCATGAACACTGGAGTGGGTTGCCATTTCCTTCTCCAAGCAGTTAAGAGGATGGGCTGCAAATAGACACTGCAAGGTCTGAATCTTGGCCTTACTCTCTTAAAGATTTATGACTTGGTTTTTAAATTTCTCTTATGAACTTCAATTTCCTTGTTTATAAAACACAGAAAATGACACCTGCCTTACAGGGAGCAGTGTTGATTACATGCATGTAGCACATTTGGAAATGTTAGCTAGTTCGCTTTAGTGGAACCCAAGGTGACAGAGTTGGGCTTCACATTCAGGTCCATCTTGCTTCCAAGTCCTGGCTCCTGGCGGGATTAGACGGTTTCCTCAGCCACACCTATGCAAGATGTGTTGCAAGGAGAACGTTAGGCATTTTTGCTAGGAAGGCTGATACTGGCTTTATAAATCTGAAAGCTGAAACTGTACAATTTATATGTGTCCTTGATCTATGACCAGTTACATAATGTTGTCTCACATTGGAAAATATTAGGAAAATGGATAAAGAAATCATTGAAATTAGTTTTACTCTGATTCTTCCTGAATCTATTGGGCTCCAATAGGTTATCTGAAGTAACTGGATCTCAGAATAAGAGTGCACCTAAATTGGGCCCTTGGGTGTGAGTTTTAAGCCCTTTATATATTTAAAAGTTTTATTATGATTAACTTTGCTACTTCTTTTCCTCAAGACTTTACCCATAATCCTAAGAACTAGTTTTGGAAATCTAAATAATGCCTCTCACTTCTGTAAGCACATTTTCACATAGTTTTAGGCACTCAAATGTGTCCCACCATGTATTAATACTGATCCAATCACTCAGCCTGAATTTCCTTAGCTTTGAATAACCCAGTATTTTCTATGTAAATATTGCTATGAAGAAAATTGAAAATGAATGTGAAGGCACTTTAGAAATTGAATGTTGGAGATAAAAACATTTCAGTATTATGAAAGGCTTTTAAAAAACTAGTCAAGGGACTTCCCTGGTGGTTCAGTGGTTAAGACTCCGTGTTCCCAATGCAAGGGGCCCAGGTTGATCCCTGGTCAGGGAACTAGATCCCACAACTAGGACCCAGCACAGCCAAATTAAAACAAACAAACAAAAACACTTGTCAAAGTATTCAAACATCAATGTAAATTGCTCAGTTGGGAAAAAACCAAAAACACAGGCCATAAACTTGATCAAGACCTGGGCTGTAATTCCAGTTCTCCTCTGGACTCAGGTTAACCTGTGTCCAAGCTTCTGCCCTGGTGGCTCAGCCGGTAAAGCGTCTGCCTGCAATTTGGGAGACCCGGGTTCAATTCCTGGGTCGGGAAAATCCCCCGGAGAAGGAAATGGCAATCCACTCCAGCAGTCTTGCCTGAAAAATCCCATGGACAGAGGAGCCTGATAGGCTACAGTCCATGGGGTCACAGAGTTGGACACAACTGAGCGACTTCACTTTCACTTTCTGGACTCAGGTTAACCTGTGTCCAAGCTCCTGCTGAGGATCCTAGAGAAGGGAGTTTAAATAAATGCCAGTGATAAAGAACAAGTTATTTTTGCTTTAAAGGTTTTACCTTTAACCCTACCAAGCTCAACATCATTTACAATGGAGGAATCCTATGAATGGGTCTCTATCTGTAAAAGATTCAATTCCCAGTCTTACATTTTCTATCACAATGATAACCTTAAAAATCCTAGCCAAGGTTTAGGGAAATTTCATTTCCCAGTTGTGTAAACACTTCCACTTCCTGTATCCATATCCTCATATTTCCAAAGGTTTTATTTCATATATTGTTTGATGTTAAACTCCCCCAGGCTTTGCATCTAGTGAGTGTCAGTGTGCACTCTCTCACTCAAGCAAAACATGGCAGCTGAGTATCCAGGACACAGGTGAATGCCACACGCTTCCTGGGCACACTTAAGAACCTCTTTATTGTCTGGGCTGAGAGAAAAGAAAGGGGCAATGCCAAAGTGAGAGGTACCCCATGCTCCCTCACACACACACTCAGGGTGCTTTCTGCTTGACAACACTCCTCTGTACCAACACAGTGGTCCAAAATGGAATCCCTTTAATCTTTCATCACACTTTTCAAAAGATGGAGGAGATGTGATGAATTAACTGACTTGAGATATGAGGAGAAAAAGTTTACAAAGAAATCCAACACACAGAAGAAAATATGCAATGTTTTACTAGCTGCATACATTTCAACAAACAAGTTGGGGACACAGATTTGGCTATTTATTAAAAATATTTATTACAAGGTTTCTTTTCCTATATTTAAGAGAAAACACATGACTGGAAATATTGAGATGGAAACTGGGTTAAACCAATTCCCAAGTCCTTATCAAGTAATTAATCAATAAAGGAAAAGATACTTTGGAACTAAAAATTAGGGAAGCCTATACACAATTTAGATAGGGGTGGGAGAGAAAAATCAAAATGAAGTCAGATCGTTTACATTTTATAGCCTTCAATTCAGCACATAAAACTGTACTATTTAATGTATTTCTCCATGAACTTTTTGTGAAATTCAGATCGAAGCGTATCATTTACAAATCTTTTGTCTTTCTTCTGATCATCTACACCTTTTGCACAGTTCTTGAAGACAACGTCATCATCCCACCTGAAAGAAAAAAAATAGAACAATCTTACAATACCTGTATCAATGTGAACAACAAAGCTTCCTCATGCTCAACATGCACATCACTTGATGCTGCGATTATACCCAAAAGAACAAGTAATTTTTAAGAGGCAGTTGGCTTGCTTTTTTAACAGGAAGAGTAATCGCTATTTTAGAATACACACAACATTCCTGTTATTCTTCCAGTATAAAAAACTTTGAGTTAAAAAAGCAGAAGTTGCATAAATATTCAATGTTTTCAGGTCTAAAACAAAGCGGCAGCACTTGGTACTACCCTGATTAGTATTGGGTCTCAAGGATAACTGGGCAAGTCACTATAATTAGATTATGAGTTTTAAGGATTTTATATATACTCTGTAACCATTTAACAAGGTAGGACAAAAGAAGGAATTATTAGGGTATAATAATTAAGGCTCATATGTTGGCCCACATCTACATTAACCACAAGGCAAGAGCAGCTGAAGAGCTTAGGGCAGAACTCTAGTTAAGATTCTCTTGGTTGGCTTTCATAATGTATAAACTTAAAGAAGAAAAAAAAAAAACCACAGGCAGCCCAGGATGGGCTTAAATACATGTTTTAGAGAAAATAAAGACTACTATTTCAAGATATCATCTAGCATATACAACACAAACTCATATGTGCAATATATGAGTTCTCATAAATATATATCAAATGAAAGGCTATACAATGTGTGTGAGTGTGGATGTATGCATGTCAGAGGAAACTGCATGTGGAAAATCAGCAAAGAACATGGGCATCTTTGAAAAGTGTTTTAAGTCATCACTGGTGCAGTGCAGAGAAATGTGAAAAGCTGAGCAGAGCTAGGTCAAACGTGATCTGCATATTAAGAGATGTTTCAACCTCCAAACATTTCTGTCTGTACCAAACAAGGAAGAACCACCATATAGTTTAATACAACCAAAAAACTACACATACAACTTATATTTTATATATAATCTGTACTGTATACATATATATATAATCTCCAACTTATTTACTGTACAATACCTTCTTTTAACTTTGAAGTTGGCCTGAGGCTGGGATGGGCCAGTGAGATTAAGAAGAGGGTTTCCACTCAGAATGTTTTCCATACGAATCCTTTCTTCTTCAGCTTTTTGTTCTTGTTCCTGTCAACAATATGGAAGATTCATAAGTAAAAGATTCATTTACTTATATTAACTCTGGTGTCAATCTTATTATTATAACTCATATTTTAAAAGACTGTCAGGATTTTTAGAGGGAGATGGGATAAGCATTAAGATAGCATTGTTTTCTTTTTTTAAAATATACCAAAAAAGTTCTACTGAAATAATTTGGCACTTTTATTATAAATATTTCATGTTTGTTATTCATTAGTCTCTTTCTGACTTTGAAATTCTTGAGTTGCATATTTATTTAAACATATTTTCTTTCTCGAATTACATACAAAATTACATAACTGCTTAGAGTATATCAATAAACATTCTAATCATTTAAGAACATGTTTAAACATCAAAAAGACACATGAGGCAAAGCAATTTATCTCAATTTCTAAAGAGTTAATATAGCAGATTATAAATAATATTTTGACTCAGTAACAATGTAAACTAGCATCTCTAGGACTTGTGACAAGTTATTATTAACCAAGAACAATTTCCTATTATTTCTTTTAGAGTTACTGGTTGACTGCCACACATAGCACTGGGGGAAAAAGGTGCCAACTCTTTCCATACTCAAGTACCAGGTACACTGTTTCATGACCATAGGTATATAGGAATGGACAGCCTGTGGTTTACTCAAATCCAACCATCCTGTTTCGTAAATAAATTTTACTGGAACAGTCTCATTCATTTATTTATGTTTCCTATGGCTGCTTATCCTACAATCAGCTGAGTTGAAAAGTTGTGACAGAGGCTATGTGGTCTGCAAGCCTAACACAGTTATTATCTAGTCTCTTGCCTGGAAAATCCCATGGACTGAGGAGCCTGGTGGGCTGCCGTCCATGGGGTCGTGAAGAGTCAGACACGACTGAGCGACTTCACTTTCACTTTTCAGTTTCATGCACTGGAGAAGGAAACGGCAACCCACTCCAGTGTTCTTGCCTGGAGAATCCCAGGGACGGGGTAGCCTGGGGGGCTGCCGTCTACGGGGTTGCACAGAATCGGACACGACTGAAGCTACTTAGCAGTAGCAGCAGCAGTCCCTTATAGAAAGTTTCCCAGCCCCTAACATAGGCTGACTGGTCTGAAATGTTTTGAAACACCTCAGCCACTAGAGGTGCCACTAGAAAGCGAGACAGGGAAAAGTCAGCCACTAGAAAGCAAGACAGGGAAATAGGTACAAAGCTGTCATGTGACTCCAAAAAACACCAACAGGTTTGTACAAAGAAATCAGATGCATGTTACAAAATTGCCAAGAATTTCTGTCTGAAATGTTTATGCTCCAAATGCATTTAATTGTCTCTTTCTGTATCCACAGCTGTTAGGAAGGCCAAAAGAATCTGGAATAGAATAACTGCCCTCTTGTGGTGTGCAGATGTAGGAATGGTCCGACACTTCTACTGGAGTTTTGCTATCCCCTACCAAATTTTGACGCGAATTGTATCTTTAATGTTTTTATTCTTCCAATCTGAATTCTAGCTGTCTTCAAAGCCTATCCCCAATTCTACTTCTTTTCTCAATTCTTCCCTGGCCGTTCTGACCCACATGAATTCTACCTCCCTAAGTTCCAAGCATTAACCTACATCAGTCTTTTTCCTTTTTTTAAACAGAACAATTCTTGGTTCAAATAAAATCTTACTCAGAAGCCCACTTAATAAAAAAAAATTTCCTCTATTCTGGTTGAAAGTGGAGGCAGATAGATCTACTTGAGGGTCCCACAGTGTGCCAAATTCAACATGTTCCAAACACAACTCATCATTTCTTTTCTCTCCACTGAAGCATGCCCATCCTCTGTGTTCCCTGAATTAGTGCATGGCACTCACACAGACCCAGGAACTGTTATAGCTAATCGGTCACTCTTCTTTGGTCAATTTTATCTCCCTGATAGTTAACGTCTCTCAAATTCAACTCCTAGCATGCAAGAGTCTCGTCACAGGATATAAGGATTATTGAAACAGCCCTCTAACCAGTTCTTCCTTGCATCCTCCACACTTTGGCCAGAGTAATCTTTCTAAAATGCACCTCCAACCTTACCATCTCCTGCTGAAATCGACTAATTCTGCATATCCTTTGGAACAGAGTTCAAACTCCTTTAGCATTGGTCTAGAAATGGTCAGTGCACTCACTCACTCTTGCTTCCTAAGTTTTCTCTCTTATTGTTACTACTATGGGTAATTATGTAATAAAGGTACATAGGACCATGGATCCTATTTAATTTATCTGTCTCTGAGTTAGACACTCTTTCCTTCCAAATGGAGAGACTGTGGGGACTCAGAAAAGCTAGGTTACATAAAATTTACTGACAGCCTCAGCAAGTACCTGGAAAGAAGGCTGGGGCAGAAGACAAGGACAGAGGTAAAGATGGCTTCATTATATCTGTGGGTTCTTCCTAGGTAATGACTACATCTAGTCATCTTTGATTCTCCTGACACTTGATAGACATTGACTAAATGTCTGTTGAACAAATAAATGAGTGAAGAATAACTTAATGATTAGGCCTAAAGCATGTTTGAACCATTTCAAAAGAATTTTTAACGTAACTAGGAGACTTAGGCTGCCACTGAATTTACCAGATTTATGGACCTACAGGTGCTGTAGTATCTAGACCTGGCAAGGATGATTCCTCATATAAGGTGCTACTACTTAAAAACATTTCTACTGTAGTTTATGTGAGAAGACGTAAAAACATTTAATATGTTGGTTTTACCTTCCTGGCCTGCTCTTCAGCTCTTTCTTTTTTAATTTTTTCCAACTCTGCAAGAAGAGCTGCAGTATCGTCATCATCACTCTCCTCTTCAAAATCTTCATCTTCATCTTCCTCCTAAAAAAGAATGGTGAGGTTAGACATAAGGCATAAGTCGTATGTTTTCCATAAAAATGGCACTTATCGAATCTTTGGAGCAGGAAATTTCCCTGGGAAAGACAAATGTAGCTAAATACAATTAGAATCAGCAACCAAACAAAAAGTAAAATAAAACCTCACAAGTAGCTTATGACTACTTACTAAAATGTATTTTAAAATGTTTTTTAAACATTATAGCAGCAAATAGTATCTTTCAAATTTACATGAACAAGTAAGAATTTATATATGCAAATATTTGTAAAACTAGAAAAAGAACATTTTACAGTGATACACACTAACTACATACTTTGAGGGTCAAAATAGTTTTATATTGCTCAAAACAACTAGGAAATAAGGATAATTGAAAGTACAAAAAAGGGTGTTAAATTCTCAGAGTAAAATAATTTCAAATGAATAATCATTAAATCTAACTTAAAACTGAGTTCCTTATATGAATTACTATGCTAATTTTTAAATTAGTCTATCAATTCTAGAATTACTAACATATATGCTTAATTAGACGCTACCCTTGAAGACTTTTCCCTGTACATAGAAAACTGCAAACCTGGTAGGACCTAAATTTGAATGTTAATGAAAGTGCCAATCCTTAAAAGCCTTCCACTTAGATCACATGTCTCTCTAAACACAGAGGGAGCAATTATGCCCACTGAACATGTGGAAGGGGCATCACTGGTTGAGAATACGGAAAGGTCCCTACGTTCACTGGAGGGGATGCTATCGATGAAGAGCCCAGTCTGAAGAGGCAGAGCTATCCAATTTCCATGGTTTAATACCAGGAATTATTTTTTAGGGAAGCACACCTTTCTGGCTCTCCAGAGATCAAACTTGAAATGTGATTAACAAGATAATGCTTTCTTTGTTTTAAAATAGACTATAAAGTTTAGCACTCAAGTCAGAGCTGTAACTGAATAACAGTACGTAAATACAAATACAAACTGCTTCTTAAAGCTAAAAGAATAAAAAAGTATTTCAGAAAAATGGTAAGTAAATTACTACATGGAGGTAAGAGGAAGAAGTAAACATACATCTGTTAGTGGATCGTCTGCATCAAGGTTGGCAGCAGGAATCTGGTCCAACCGAGGCTTCTTTGACACTGAAGAGGAGGTTGTATGTTCTGGCAGAAAACAAACATTAGTTAACTCACTGAATCAAATCCTGCATTTCTTGTAACATTTTAGGGACTTGTGGGCACCAAGAGCTTAGGTCTTAAACATGACAGTAGGGACTATAACAACAGTGGCAGGCAAATAAGTCCTTGACAAATACCTGCCGAATGAGTTAACAAAAGTATTGATTTTATTATGGGAACTGTAGCCTCAGGAAACTTAGGATATAGTTTACACATGCTAGAAATAAAAATGGAAGAATTTCATAGACAGAAACCATGGGGCCTTAAAAAGTCTGGCTGCTGTAAATAGTCAAAAACTCCTTAATCTGAATTGAAATAACAGTTGCTAAATATCCCCTAGCTCTTTCTAAAACAGAGGCATAATAAGATGAAATTGGTATCAACTTCATTATCATCTCTAATCCAATCCAATATAATCTAATCCAATCAATCCAATCCAATCTAATCTTTCAAGAAACTGCTATAGCTCTCACCCCACATTTAAAAGCAAACAAACAAAAAAAATAATCCATTCCTATTACCACATGAAAGAAAAACTACTGTCAACATAATGTTATGAGAGAGATGTCTAAGGTAGTATTGGTACCTCGGGTTGGCCGATCTCTGTTTTTTTCTCTTGCAGCAGCTCTCTCTCTCTCCTCCAACTCTCTCCTGAAGTCACGGTTTCGAACTTCTTCAGGCGCATCCTGAGTGGTCTGTCTAAAGTAGAAACAAGACAAGGCAAAGTTACTTCTAAAAAACACACGGCTGTAGTAATGGAAGACAATTCAAGAAACACAACTTCATCCTGAGTCCTAAAGCAGAAAACTCCACTAGGGGATCAACAAAATCATTAGTCTAATCCAAAAGTTACTAAGAGGCATCCTGTGATGTCTAAAACCTCACACTAAATCAACATACTTTTAAGAACCTCAAACTAAATCAACAACCTTTAAGAACCTCAAACTAAATCAACATACTTTCCCATAGTAAGGCAGCAGGTTGATCAAAACGCTTATACTTTTTGTTAGTATGCTAACTCAGGGCTTGTTACAGCAACACTTTTAATCTCATACTGATTTGTATTGATAGTGCTTGCTCCTCCTGACAGAATGTATTATTAGTCATTGTTCAATCTACATATAGAAATTCCTGGTTAACTGGAATTTCTGCTTAAGGAATATCTGGTAGCACTTTAAAATCATGGAGCATAATTTTGGGTGTCTGAAACACTACTACATTCTACTCCTATGAAAACAGATAACTTGAGTGATAGTAACCCCAACATGCTACCTCATGACCACATCATTTAACAGACTTGGTCTTGCTTGTGAAACAAAAACTAAAAGGCTTCATTACCTATATTTTATCTTTGTATGAGAGGGTAGGTCTCTGCTTGAATACTGCTTTGAGAGTTGGCTCAAATCACCCTCACCTTTTCCTCTTCCACCTCTTGCAGGTTCAAAAGTTGGCCGAGCTGCTGTTGTCATCTTTTATGCTTTGAAGAAAAACACTGTCAAGTTATTTTCAATATGACAAACTCTCATTTTGAAAAGCATTAATCTATAGCCATCCTTGTGAAATAATTTCCCTAGCTCATTCCCTCAAACATCTGTGACCCCTGGCAAGCCACCAAGTTTAAGTTTCTGTCATCTGTGAAATGGGGATATTCCTCAAAAGGTCATTAAATCAGGAGACGTGACATATCAAAACCTTTATAAAATACAGTACAGCCATGTCTGAATTTAAAACATCTCCACTCAACCTCACGCCACCGGACTCCTTACTCCCATTTCATCTAAACCTCACACAGCAGAACAGGCTAACAACTACAAAAGCAAAGACATCTTAAAAAAAAAAATCACTGACAAAGTTACTGAGTGTTCTAGTAAAAAAAGTGTGTTAAGCTTCAATGACAGTTACATAGGCAAATATCTCCAACAATCTTTTGTTGATCAAATTTCCTCCAGTAGCAGCCAACATAATATAAATTAGATCTTTTCCAAGTTACAATTTAAGAAATGCTGGAAACACAAGAGCCCACCCTCAAAGGACTCTAATAACCAAAAATTAGGGACCCGTTTGTGGTTACTGAAACATCCTCAAGCGTCAGAGAAGCAAGTGTCAGGGAAAAACTGGGGGAAATGATATACTTCTCTAGATTTTCCGGGAAAAAAAAAAAGGGAGAGGGATGTATCCAGAGAGACAGAAACAGGGTTTCAGGTCTCTGGGGAGCATCGCCGCCTCCCCCCCAAAACAGTCATCCCTGGGGCGGGGAGTTCACCTCCGGGCTGTCGCAGGGAACTCGCTGACTCTTCACCCCTATCCCAGGGGGCGAGGGGCGGCCCTCTGCAGAGATGCCTTGGCGCTGCGCTCTCGGGAGCCGATCGGAGACCAGGGACACGCTCGCTAGGCGCGGAGCCCCACCACCAGTTCGCAGCTCCGCCGCCTCCTCCGCATTTACGGGCTCTCTGACTCCGCCCCCAGCTTCCCCTTCCGGCCCCACCGACAGTCGGCTCTCCGGTCTGCAGCTCCTGGGCCTCCGCGGCCTAAACCCGGTTAGCTGACTCCGCCCCCAGCTGCCCCTTCCGGCCCCGCCCACAGGCCGCTTTCCCCGTCAGGCCCCTGTGGGGACCGCTCAGTCAGCACTGGATTCTCTGCCTCCGCCCCCAACTACCCCTTTCCGGCCCCACCCACACTAGACTTTCCTCGTCTGGCGCCTCCAAGGCCCGCACCGAGTTCTCTGCCTCGGCCGCCAACTGCCCCTTACTGTCCAACCCACAGTCTGCTTTCCTCCTGCCGCTCACTTTGGCCGAACTCCAACGCCGCTACCTCCGGAGATCATACAGACGCCATCTTGACTCTCCGCTCCCAGAAACCTCTGCACCCGCGGCCAAAAAAAAAAAAAAAAAAAAAAAAACAAAAAACCCAAGACCCGGAAGCAAACCCTAAGCTCGTCAGGCGCCCGCGGAGGCAAGGACCAGTCAGCGGAGACCAAGGTGGAAGTCGAAGTGACGACGCACGGGGCGGGGCTTAAACGGCCCAGGGGGCGGGCATTTGAAATCAGTGCTTTAGAGTAGACCCTGAACGTTGTTGTGTAGCTTCGAGAGTCAATTAATGTGTGTTCCGTCTTTTCCTTTTCCGACCCCCTCCCAGATTCCTTCATTCCGGTACTGCGTAAACGAAGAGCCCCGAGTAGCCGACACCAAGTCCCCGGCTAGCGAGAGAGCATAGAAAAGGATTACACCAAACTGTTTAAATCCAACGGCTCCTGCTTCCTTACTCCTGAGCTAGACCCAACAAGCCTAGAGAGTTGGGCTACGGAAAGTAGTATTTGCATTTAATTGGATATGAAGAAAGAACAAATATGTACGGGGGCAACCACGATCTTTATAAAGGTACCATTCCTGCAAAAATATTAGTCTTCACAACGAAGGTTGTATTCGTAACGTTCGTTAAAATTTTTACTTTTTATAAAAGCCTAAGTTCTAGTGGGAGGGGAGGTGTCACTGTCGAGATTCATTTATATACTAACAGACATTGAACGTTTAGAACGGTGGCCCAACTGCCAGGAGCCCTAGATGCAGTTACTATTGTAAGATGGCTACTCATGCGTTAGGGAAAGTTTTCATAAGGTAACGAACAGGAAAATTAAAAAATCACCAGTCGTCCTAACTCCTTCCCCCACCAAAAGCCCTCTGGGAGCATGGATTTTGTTTGCCTTTCCAGTTCAACTTGGTATCTAATCACATAATCCTTGGCCACAGTAGATGCTCAGTAGATACTTGTTAAACAAATGAAAATTCAACTCCCCCCACCTTAGTTTCAAATGTAAAGAGCTCATAACATCGAACAGAAAAAAGCTTTCCCCACCAACGCCCCCAGAACTCCTTGAACGTTAAATGAAACAAAGCATAGAAAAAGTCCCTTCCCTCATAAAATTCAAATTGCTAATCTTGATTTTTCTTACCAAAGGTATTAATTACTCTCCTAATCTGCCACATCTCGGTAAAGGACACTACTACCATCAGGCTAGTTACTCAAACCAGAATCCCAGCGCTCCTCTTAAATCCCTTTCCCTTCACTTTTCTCATCTAGTTTACTTGCAAGTCTTCCCAATTCTACTTTCAGCATATACCCCAAATTTCATTCCACTGCCTTAGTCCAAGTCAGCATCATTTTCTACCTGGATTGTAATTGTCCCCTAATGATCTTCTTGCTCCCACTTTTCTCCCACAGTTAACTTTGCCTGTAAAAGTGAGAGTGATCTTTTAAAATCGTGAACCAAGTAGTGTTACTCTCCTGAATAAAAATTCACTGCACTTAGAATAAAAATCAAATTTCTTAATGTGACCTGACCTGAGTTCTTAGGGTTTGGTTCCTACCTACCTCCCTGGCTTCACTTCTGATCATCATCCTACACACTAAGCTCTAGCCGCAGGCAACCCTGCATGTCTGTTTCACAAACTAGATTTCTTTGCACCAGCGTTTCTCTGTCCTGTGTGCGTCAGCATTACCGTTCTTCAAGTCTCAACTCAAAGACGACCTCCTCAGGTTTCCCCTGACATCTGCTTTTACACCCGCATCCCTCCAGTACACAAATAGCATCGCATCACCCTATGTTATTTTATCATAGTACTAAACACTTCCGAATTTATTGTTTCATTGTTTATTTCCTTTTTTCTTGTCTGAGAAGCTGCATAGCAAAGTCATTAAGAGAAAGGAACCTATAGCCAGCCTGTTTTGGTTCTGAAATCTAGGTCTGCCCTTTCCTAACTGTAACTTCAGGCAAGATATTTACCCTTTCTGTGCCCTCAGTTTCCTCATGTATTAAATGGGAATAATTCTAGTTTCCACCTCATGATGTTACAAGAATTAAGTGAATTAATACTAGTGCTTAAAATTCTCAGCAAACAATATTTGCTAAACAAATGTTAATTATTATTATTAACATTTTTATTATTATTGTCTATCTTCCTGTATTAGAACATAAGTTCCAGGAAAGCAGAAAGCTTGTCTCTATTGTTCACTGGTGTATCCTCTGCATATAGAACAGTGCTTGGCACATAATAGGTGCTGAGTAAGTATCTGTTGAATGAATGAATGATTAACGCACTATGAAGTGGAGGAATGACGTAAATGGCAAGGTGGTGACACAAATCTAGAAAACATTCCTGGTTTTTTATTAATATATTCCAACTTATCAGCCCCGAGTCAGTCACCTGGATTCATTTGTCTCCCATTCAACCACATAATCTTTTGGTCGCCAACCATGATTATATAACCACCCCTGTAGTTTCATTAACACCAACTTACAATATAATTAGCCCACAAAATTAAAAGCTTTAGTTTAAATGGTCTGAAAGTATGAATAAGGAAAAGAAACTTAAAAAGTTTGCTTAAATAATTTTAAAGTATTAGTGAAAAGCCAAAACTCTAAAATTTTTTTATTGAAATGACTTGAAAATATTAGATAAAGTAAGATTAACTTAAAAACCTAATTCACCCATTCAGCTGGCAAAAAGCATACATAGCCAAGAATCCTCATTTTGAACCCATTTCCGCAAAAATTTAGGTGAGTCCTTTATTCTACCCAGCAATCCTCTTACATTCTCCTACTTGCTTATTTTCCCACTCTACAATATTATAATTTGCCACATTGCCCTTCAAATCTACTCGACAACTATTCCACCCATCTCTCCCTTATTTTGTTTCCCAGGAATGGATAATCATCTGACTTCCCTGAGGAAATAGAAGCTCTTTTTCTCAGAGGACTCCTCATCTCTCCCCAGCAGATGTACTGAGCTGCTTTTGACTGTGTCCTTACATTGAGCTTTCCATGTATTAGAAGAGGTGAACACACTGTTAGGGAACCCTAATCCTCTCCCTTGTGCTCTGGGTCCAGATCCCTGCAGCCTTCCCTAAAACAGTGCCTGGCACCAATAGGTGCACATAAATATTTTCCAAATGAATGAATGAGTGAATGCAGGAGAGAGTGAGTGAACAAGTTTTAACAGGAAAAAATAATCACATTTTGCTGCAAAAAATTATTAATCTTTATATGTCCTTATACTTTAAAGGAGAAAAAAAGTAATTTTTATTCTGCTAGTCTGAAATCCAAGTTTAAAGTGAAGATACACCAAGACCCAAAAAGATGTTCTTTTTAGGAAAGAATCTCTAAATGAAAAATCAAGTGATTAACAGGCTCTATAAGTACTATCAGAATTTTAATTCAATCAGCCCACCTCTAATTGGATCACAGATCTAATTCAATCAAACTTACCTTCTCTTCCTCAATTCTAGTAAACCCTCTCATTTACAAAGTTACCAGCCCACAAAGTGAAACTTTTGCTTGAAAATGAAGGGAAAAAACCTAGCGGTCACAAGTTAGAAATCACATTTCAAAAATAAAAATATCAATGTAATAATATCAAAAATTTTAAAAATCACATTTAAAAAATAAAGTAATATAAATAATCTGAAAATGGCTGATTTTATAAAAAGGTATTGCTCTAACCTGTTTTGAAAAGTGAAGGGAGTGCTCGCTTCGGCAGCACATATACTAAAATTGGAACGATACAGAGAAGATTAGCATGGCCCCTGCGCAAGGATGACACGCAAATTCGTGAAGCGTTCCATATTTTTTTGGGAATGCATGTAAGAATTAAAGATTTTAAAATTAAAAAAAAAATAAAATAAAATGTTAATACTCATAAAGAAAAAAAATAAATACTAATAAAAAAAAAAAAAAAAAAAAAAAAAAAAAAAAGAAAAGTGAAGGGAATAGAAAAATAAGCTTCCTTTCTATCAACAAAATCCTGTTTTTAAATGCAGATGCTTTGGATACCAGAGAGATGCTTTCCCAGCAGTAACCTCAAGATGAAATTTGCTGATGATCCAGACTAGATTACTGGACCATATTATAGTTGAATCACCTCTTACTTAATCTGAGCACTTTGCTGCTTCACTAGCTAGCCAGTCTGTTATTAATTAAACAATTAAAAACAAACATTAAGAAACAGTCAAACAACTAAAATATATAAAATAAAGGCTAGAAAAAGATATGCCAGGCAAATTCTAAGCAACAATAATAAAGAGCTTTATGTAGCAATATTAATTATAAAAAGTATTCTTTAGTATAGCATTAAGAAGGACACTTACATGGACAGCATATTGCATCACAGATATCTAAGATATTAACAAATTAACGTTGATACACAGAAGACTGTAGAATGTATGCTTATTGCATTTATATATGCATATGTATTTTTATATTGCATATATATTTATATATAAAATCCTTTAACCAAAAAAAAGAATATACATTCTTTTTGATAAACAATGAATATGTACAAAATTTAATTAAGTATAAAGTCCCTGAATAAATTTCAATAAATGCCTATGTATTATCTTTAAATGATAGTATTTAATCTTGCCAGTTTTTAAACTTTATGTAAATGAATCATATATGTTCTTTGGTGTTTTGTTCCTTAATGTCTATTATGTGTAGCTGTGATATATAGAATTTCACTGCATAAAAATGCATCCTATAACTTATTTTAATGGTTATGTTTTCAGTGTATTATAAATAATGCCACCTTGAACATTCTTGGAAATGTGCAGAGCTGTATGTGTATACTTTTCATATATATATAATCCCGTCATCAAGATAAGAATTCTCCTTGTCCCATAATCCCACTTGATACTGTACACTTGATATTGGCCAGCTTTTCAATTTTAGCTCATCTGGTGAATGCATAGTGATATCTTACTGGGGTCTTAATTTGCATTTCCTTGAGTACTAATTACCTTTCATATGTTTATTGTTCATTTGGATTTCTTTTGAGGTGTCTGTTCAGTCTGTTGAAATGTTTTTTTCTTATTGATTTTTGTGAGTTCTTAATACTTTGGGCAACAGTTCTCTGTCACTTATTTGTGTTGTACATAAATTTTTCATTCTTTTTCACAAGGAGCTTTATGTAGCAGTATTATCAAAAGCATTCATTAAGTAGTAAAGCATTAAGAAGGACACAAAGATAGGCATCTTACTGCATCACAGAAATCCAGTAGGAAATTAACTCCAAATTAACAACATTGATACACAGAAACAATATGTGTATAGACATTTATGTGTATTGCATTTGGCTTTTTGGTATATTTTAACATATAAAAATTAATACCAGGGCAGTTCAATTTATTAATTTTTTTTCCTTTTTGTTTAGTGCATGGTATTTCTTTGTTAAAAAATTCTTCCCTACTTTGAGATTACATTGATATTCCCAGATATTATCTTCTGAAAATTTTATACTTGGGCCTTTCACAGTTCTACCAGGAATTCATTTTTGTATATGGTATAATAGAAGAGTCTTAGAATTTGATAAAGCAAGTCTTCTCACCTTGTCCTTCTTTTATGAGCGCTTTGCTGTTCTCTGCCTTTTGCACTTTAAACTTTAAGTTGTCTTATTCTACGAAAATACTTTTGGGATTTTGATTGGGATAATGTTGGATCTGTAGATAAGTTTAAAACCTGATGTTTACAAAATTGAGTCTTCAAATCTATTATCAGGTTATGTCTTTTCCATTTATTTAAGTCTTCTTTAAGTTCCCTTAAGTAAATCTATATTATCTTCATAGAAGTCTTGCAAATTTTTGTTAGCTTTAGCCTTAGATACTGTTTAATTTTTAATGCTATTGTAAATACCATCTTTCTTAAATTTTAGTTGTCTAATTGTTAGTTGCTGGTATATATAAAGATAATTGTTTTTATATTATTGCTGTTTTAAATTCAGAGACTGTTCTAAGCTGTTTTATTAAGATAGTTCATTCATAGATCTTTTGGATTTTTTACATACACAGTCATTTCTAGGAATAACAACAGCTTTGTTTCGCCCCCTCCCCCCTTCCCTTTTTTTCCTTGCTTTCTTACATCGCATATGACATCCAGGACATACTGAGTAAAAGAGGTGGTCACAGGCATCCTTGTCTTTTTCCTGCTTTGAAAGAGAAAACTTTGAACTTTTAATTACTGAGTGTGATGTTTACTGAAGGTTTGGGGTAGATGCACTTTATTCAGTTAGAAATTTCCCTACAATTTATAGTTTGCTAAATGAATGGCAGAGTTTATCAAATACTTCTCTGCACCTAATAAGATTATTTTTTAATCTTAGTGTGTGTTATTATATTAATTTAAGTATCAACTAACCTTGCATTCCTGGAATCAACCCACCTTGGTCATGATGAATATATTATAGGGATCCGTTTACTCAGTTTGTATTTAGGACTTTTGCATCTATGCTCATCAGTGAGATTAGCCTTTTATTTTCCTTTCTCATAATGTCCTTGTTGGAGACATGTACATACAGTTTGTATCATAAGATTTGTTGGGAAATAGTCTTTTTCTATTCTTCAGGAAAATTTGTCTAAGATCAGAATTACTTCTTCTTTGAATATTTGGTAAAAGTTGGTGGTGTAGCCATTTAGAATATAGAGTTTTCTTTGGGAAAAGAGTTTTGATTACTGCTTCAGTTTCCTTGCTGGTTATGGATATACTCAGTATTCTGTTGCTTTTTGTGTCAATTTTGCTATTTATATTTTTATAGGAATTTTTTTATCTGAATTTTAAAATATGTTGGCTTAAAGTTGTTTTTACTGTCTTTATTTTCTTTTTTATGTCTGCAGCATCTATAGAGATGACTTCTTTGTCTTTCCTAATATTCATTATTTGTGCCTTCTGTTTCTGGTCCTTACCGTTTTCACCAGGGGTTTGTTGTTTTTATTAGACTTTTCACAGAAAAACTAGCATTGGTTTGTTCATCTTCTTTATATTGGTTTTCTCTTTCATCAATTTCTGGTCTTATTTTTACTATTTCCTTTGTTCTACTTTCTTTGCTATACTTCTGACTTTCTGCAGTGGATTCTGAGTTCATTTAATTTTCCAGTCTTTTTTCTTTTCTTATAGTGAAGTCGCTCAATCATGAAGTCGCTCAATCATGTCCAACTCTTTGCGACCCCATGGACTGTATAGCCTACCAGGCTCCTCTGTCTATGGGATTTTCCAGGCAATAGTCCTGGAGTGGATTGCCATTTCCTTCTCCAGGGCATCTTTCCAACCCAGGGATCGAACCCAGGTCTCCCACATTGTAGACAGACACTTTACCGTCTGAGCCACCAAGCCTATAAATCTTCCTTTTAATACTGTTCACTAGTATCCCTGTAGATTTTAAATGTAGGATATTCATTTCTTTAGGATTTCATTTACTTTAAAGTATTTTTAAATTTTATTTATTTCTTTATGATTACAAGTTTTATTTAGAAATGTATTTTTAATTTTACAAAATACAGAGCTTTTGCTATCATTTTAATATTAATTTTTAACTTTATTGTTTTGTAGTCAGAGGACACGTTCTGCCTACTTTGACATTTGTTAAAACTTGTTTTATGGACAGAGCTTTATAGTCAATTTTGCAAAATTTCCATAGTACTCAAAAAAATCATATTCTGCAGTTTGGAAGACAATATAGATCCCTACCGCCAACAAAAATGTTCTAAATGGTTGAAACAAATAAATATGAAAAAGAGAAACTAAAATAAAATCTTTGTTACTCCAAAATAAGTGAATACTTTAACAAGATATAAGGGAACAAACCATAATGGAAAATAGTAATAAATTAGGCTACATTTAAATTTTGAAATCACCTGAAAAATACACCATAAACAGATTGAAATGGAGGTGGTGCCTAGGATAAGATATTTCAAATCATACAATAGACACAGAATTAGTATCTCAAACATTTAAAACATTTAAAGAACTTTTACAAATCATTAAAGGAAAACACTGAAAAATGGCCAAAGGATATAATGTAATTGTCAAAACCCACAAAAAGCCAATAAATCAATGAAAAAGCGTGAGTCACACAACACTAATATTAACAAAAATATAAAGGTGATAAGTTCCTTTGCCAATCCAATCACCAACAAGTAAAAATCTGACATATCAAATATATCTGGGGATACAGAGAAATAAACTCTCCTACTCTGCTAGTGACCGTGCTAATTAGGAAAATCCACAGGTAAGCAACTTGACATTGCCTAATAAACTACAAAGTATAGTTTCTATATCATTAATAAATAAGACCAAAATATCTAAACTAAATAAATTCTCACATATAATTACTAAGACACTTGTAAATAAGATTTTTAATGTAGCATTGTTTATAATAAAAAACAGTAATCTGAATATTCAATAGAGAAATGCATTAAAAAAATTTTTATGACAGACTGTGTACATCGATGAATGCATCTTGAAGCTGTTAATGTTGAATTTAAAAATTACAAAAATTAGTATATTTGGTATAAAATCATTTATGCAAAATTAAAATAGCAAGCCCACGAAATAATACTGTATATGTGGATACACA
The DNA here is from genome assembly GCF_042477335.2 of Ovis canadensis. NCBI lineage: Eukaryota > Metazoa > Chordata > Mammalia > Artiodactyla > Bovidae > Ovis > Ovis canadensis. Next base: position 23,194,377 of record NC_091259.1, on the reverse strand, counting down.
ACAGACACACACATGTGCGTGTGTGCTCAGTTGCTCAGCCACGTTCAACTCTTTGTGATCCCATGGACTGTAGCCTGCCAGTCCATGGATTGTCCATGGACAATCTCCTTTGTCCATGGGATTATTCCAGCAGGAATACTGAAGTGGGCAGCCATTTCTGACTTCAGGGAATCTTCCTGACCCAGGGATCATTACTGCATCTCCTGTATTGGCGGGTGGATTCTTTACCACTGAACCACCTGGACACACACACACACAAGACATCCACAGATAGAAAATGCACCAAATTCATGATAGCTGTTGTTTTGAGGTTGGGGAGGAGAGGGAGATTAGGATTTGGGATTTAAATCTGAAAACGATTTCCACTTCATCTGAAATATTTATTCTATTTAAAAATGCTTGAACCAGGAAGAAGACCCTGTAGGATGTCTGTTCAACATTACACTGGAGATTCTGGTCAAGGCAGTTAGGAAAGAAAAATAAAAGGTATCCAAGTTGAAAGCAATAAAACTATCTTTATTGACAGATAGCTTGATTTTATATAGAGAAAATCTTCAGTCAGTTCAGTTCAGTTCAGTCGCTCAGTTGTGTCTGACTCTTTTCGACCCCATGGACTGCAGCATGCCAGGCCTCCCTGTCCATCACCAACTCTGGCAGTTCACTCAAACTCACGTCCATTGAGTCGGTGATGCCATCCAGCCATCTCATCCTCTTGTCGTCCCCTTCTCCTCCTGCCCCCAAATCCCTCCCAGCATAAGAGACTTTTCCAGTGAGTCAACTCTTTGCATGAGGTGGCCAAAGTATTAGAGTTTCAGCTTTAGCATCACTTCCTTCCAAAGAAATCCCAGGGCTGATCTCCTTCAGAATGGACTGGTTGGATCTCCTCGCAGTCCAAGGGACTCTCAAGAGTCTTCAACACCACAGTTCAAAAGCATCAGTTCTTTGGCGCTCAGCTTTCTTCACAGTCCAACTCTCACATTCACACATGACCACTGGAAAAACCATAGCCTTGACTAGACGGACCTTTGTTGGCAAAGTAATGTCTCTGCTTTTCAATATGCTATCTAGGTTGGTCATAACTCTTTTTTCTAAGGAGAGTAAGTGTCTTTTAATTTCATGGCTGCAGTCACCATCTGCAGTGATTTTGGAGCCCAAAAAAGTAAAGTCTGACACTGTTTCCACTGTTTTCCCATCTATTTGCCATGAAGTGATGGGACCAGATGCCATGATCTTTGTTTTCTGAATGTTGAGCTTTAAGCCAACTTTTTCGCTCTTCAGTCTTAGGAAATGATTAAACTACTATAACAAATAAGTTCAAGTTTGCACGATACACGAGATGCTGCTGCTGCTGCTGCTGCTAAGTCGCTCCAGTCGTGTCCAACTCTGTGCGACCCCATAGACGGCAGCCCCCCAGGCTCTGCCATCCCTGGGATTCTCCAGGCAAGAACACTGGACTGGGTTTCCATTTCCTTCTCCAGTGCATGAAAGTGAAAGTGAAGTCGGTCAGTTGTGTCCCACTCTTAGCGACCCCAAGGACTGCAGCCCACCAGGCTCCTCCATCCATGGGATTTTCCAGGCAAGAGTACTGGAGTGGGGTGTCATTGCCTTCTCCAAATACACAAGATAAACATACATAAATCAGTTGATTTCTATACATCAGCAAGATCTGAAAATTTAAGAAAACATTCCATTAACAATATCATCAAAAAGAATAAAATGTTTAAGAATAAATTCAGCAAAAAACACATGAGACTTCTACACTGGAAACTATAAAACATTGTTAAAGAAGATCTAAATAAATGGTAAAACATTCCATATTCATTGATCAGAAATGCTATTGTTAAGATGTCAGTACTCCCCCAATTGTTCCATGGGTCCAGTGCATTCCCTATTGAAATTCCTGCTGGCTTTTTTCCCCCAGGAAAAAAGTTTATCCTGAAAAAGGCATATAAGTACTAAAGACCCAAAATAGCCAAAACAGTCTTGAAAAATAATAAAAAATTTGGAGAACTCATACTCCCCCATTTCAAAACTTCACTGCAAAGTTTCAATTATCAAGCCATTGGTATAGGGACAGCTAGATATAGTTTAATGACTAACTGTAAACTTGAATAGAATCAACAAAACTTTCAAGACATTTTCAACAGTGAAAGAATAATCTTTTCAATGCATGTTGCTGGAATAATGGATATCCTTAAACAAAAGTCTGAATCTGGATCCCTACCTCACACCATATTTGGAGAAGGAAATGGCAATCCTCTCCAGTACTCTTGCCTGGAAAATCCCATGGATGGAGGAACCTGGTAGGCTACAGTCCATGGGGTCGCAAAGAGTCAGACATGACTAAGCAAGTTCACTTTCACTTTTTTCACCTCACACCATACACAAAAGCTAAGTCAAAATTAATCATGGACCTAAATGTAAGCTAAAACTATAAAACGCTTAAAACATAGAAATGTATCTCCATAATCTTGAGCTAGGCAATAATTTCTTAGGTAAAACACCAAAGGCACAAGCGATAAAGAAAACTGATGACTTGGATTCATCAAAATTAAAAACTTGTGCACTTCAAAAGATGCAGTTAAGAAAGTGAAAAGATAACCACAGACTGGGAGAAAATATTTGCAAATCATATATTTAAAAAAGAACTTACAATTAGGACATATAAAGATCTCTTGCAACTCAATTAATTATAACATGCAAATATGACCAAGGGATTTGAACAGAAATTTCTTCAAAAAGATATGCTGAGCATTTGTCACTATGCTTATTGGCCACTCATCTTTTTTTTTTTTTTTTGGCAAAACCAATACAGTATTGTAAAAAAAAAATTAAAAATTAAAAAAAATAATTTGATGACTAAAATAAATGTAAATATAAATATGTAAAAAAAAAAGATGAGTTGCCAATAAGCATAGTGACAAGTGCTCAGCATCATACATTGTTAAGGAAATGCAAATCAAAATGAGATACAATGTCATACTAAAGTGCTATTAAAAAAAAAAAAGACAATTACAGATGTTGGTGAGGATTTTGAAGCATTGGAACCGTCATATGGTTGATGGAAACTGAAAATGTTGCAGGCACTTTGGAAAAATAGTATAGCAGTTTCTCAGTATCATCATTCAGTTGCTCAGTCGTGTCTCACTCTTTGTTACCCCCTGGACTGCAGCACGCCAGGCTTCCCTGTCCTTCATCATCTCCCAGAGCTTGCTCAAACTCATGTTCATTGAGTTGGTGATGCCATCCAACCATCTCCTGTTGTCCCCGTCTCCTCCTGCCTTCAATCTTTCCCAGCATCAGAGTCTTTTCCAATGAGTTGGCTCTTTGCATCAGGTGGCCAAAATATTGGAGCTTCAGCATCAGTCCTTCCAATGAATATTCAGGATTTATGTCCTTTAGGATTGACTGGTTTGATCTCCTTGCTGTCCAAGGGACTCTCAAGAGTCTTCTCCAATACCACAGTTCAAAAGCATCAATTCTTCTGTGCTCAGCTTTATGGTGCAACTCTCACATCCATATATGACTACTGGAAAAACCATACCTTTGACTATACAGACCTTTGTCAGCAAAGTAATGTCTCTGCATTTTAATATGCTGTCTGTGTTTTGTCATAGCTTTCCTTCCAAGGGGCAAATGTCTTTTAATTTCATGGCCATATTCACCATCAGCTGTGATTTTGGAGCCCAAGAAAATTAAGTCTGTCACTGTTTCTATTGTTTCCCCATCTGTTTGCCATGAAGTGATGGGACCAGATGCCATGATCTTCATTTTCTCAATGTTGAATGTTAAGCCAGCTTCTTTACTCTCCTCTTTCACTTTCATCAAGAGGCTCTTTAGTTCCTCTTCATTTTCTGCCATGAGGGTGGTATTGTCTGCATATCTCAGATTATTGATATTTCTCCTGGCAATCTTGATTCCAGCTTGTGCTTCATCCAGCCCGGAATTTTGTGTGATGGACTCTGTGTATAAGTTCAATAAGCTGGGTGACAATATACAACATTGACATACTCTTTTCCCAGTTTGTAACCAGTCTGTTGTTCCATGTCCAGTTCTAACTGCTTCTTCTTGACCCGAATACAGGTTTCTCAGGAGACAGGTAAAGTGATCTGGTGGTATTCCCATCTCTTATAAGAATTTTCCACAGTTTGTTGTGATTCACACCATCAAAGGCTTTAGTGTAATCAATGAAGCAAAGTAGATGTTTTTCTGGAATTCTCTTACTTTTTCTATGATGTAGTGGATGTTGGCAATTTGATCTCTGGATCCTCCGCCTTTTCTAAACCTAGCTTGAACATCCAAATCCAGCTTGAATTGGAAGTTCTCAGTTCAGGAACTGTTGAAGCCTAGCTTGGAGAATTTTGAGCATGACTTTGCTAGCATGTGAAATGAGTGCAATTTTATGGTGGTTTGAACATTCTTTGGGGTTGGAAGGAGAACTGACCTTTTCCAGTCCTGTGGCCACTGCTGAGTTTTCCAAATTTGCTGACATATTGAGTGCAGTACTTTCACAGCATCATGTTTTAGGATTTGAAAGAGCTCATCTGGAATTCCATCACCTCCACTAGCTTTGTTACTGTATGACCCAGCAATTCCACTTCTAGGTATCTATACAAAGAAAATATAAAAACATGTCTACTCAATATGAATGTTCATAATTGTATTATTCATAAGAGCCAAAAGAGTACAACCCAAACGTTATCACCTGATGGATGGATAAATAAAATATGGTATATTCATAACAATGGAATATTATTCAACCATAAAAAGAAGAAACATGCCTACAACATGAATGAACCTCAAAAACATGCTGAGTGAAACAAGCCAGACACAAACTATCACATATTCCATTTATATGAAATGTCCAGAATAGGTTAATCTACAAAGACAGAAAGTCATTTAGTAGTTGCCTGGAGCTGAGAATGGAAATAGGCTGTGACTGCAAATGGGCATGAGGTTTATATGTGGAATGATAGAAATGTTCTAAAAGTACATTGTGATGATGGCTGCACAGCTCTGTAAATATACCAAAAAAATCATTCAATTGTACACTTAAAATGGGTGAAATATTTGTTATGTAAATTACATCTCAATAAAGCTGTTTTAAAAAACCACTTGAAGCAAATATGACAAAATATTAAGATGTCAATTCTGGCTGGTTGGAATGCAGGTTTTGCTATATATTCTATCTATTTTTACTGTTTCTCAGAAACAAAAAATTAAGACACCATAAATTCTTAGGCCCCAATTTCAAATGAGATAGATGCATTAATTTACAGTCTTTTGATTATACTCTCACCTTCAGACACTGTCAGTTGCCCCCATTCCCAGAGGAAATTACTTAGAACATTCTCAGCAAATCTTACCAGTCATATATAGCAAACCCAACTCTCTAGTGCCTAACTCTTATTTAAATATAAGCCAAGGGTAATTAGATGTATGAGGAAAGCATTTAACATGAAAAAATAGAAACCAAAGCATCCTGGAAGGGTGAATTCAGAGGGAAGCTGACATAATGTAGAGAATAAATGAAACTTAAAAAAAAACCCTATTAATATTTCAAAAACAGAAAAATCTGCAGCCATGAAAAATATTGGAAATATAAAAGGAATTCAGAGAACCAAAAGAATTTCTAAAAATTAAAAATAATTGCTAGAAGGCTTGGAAAATAAAAGAACAAAGATGGAAAATAAGAGAAAAATAAGAAAATTAGAGGATCAGCCTAGGAGGTCTCATATCCAACAAATTATATTTCCAGAGAGAGAAAACTGAAAATATAGCAGAAAGAAATAAAGATGGAATAAGAAAATTCTCAGCAATGACGAATTTACATCAGAAGATCTAACAATAACTGGCAAAAAAAGACAACCATATTTTGATGAAATCTCAGAAAACAAGGAGCAAAGAAATAATCATCAAAGTGTTCAAAGAAGATAGGTTATACAAAAAGCATCAGAAAGCAGATTGGTTTTGGATTTCTAGAAGCTGTAATTCAATGGAACATTGTCTCCAGAATCTTGAAAGAAAAAGGTAGAGCACAGACATTTTCAGACAAGATTCTGGTAGACAGTTGTTATATTTGTGGCCAGTAACGTTAGAATTCTGGTTTTGTATCTGAGGAAATTTGTACATTATAACCCCCGCCTTGCGAAGTGTAAGTCACTTATCCAGTATCTGTTATAGCAAAGACGTAAGCACATGACCTTAGCTCTTCCAATCAGACATTTCCGTGGAACCACTCAATTTGAAGAAATGTGTGGAAGTCAGTTTTGTACAAGATGTGTCCCTGGAGGAGGATGGTGAGAGGCTGAGCTTTCAGAGGCAGCAGTGGCATAGGTTTTAGTTAGTGATGTCCCTTGCTCCGGGTCTTTGACCAGAAAAGGTATAGAATATATAGATGGTTGGATAATAGGGTTGGACCCTATTCTCTGGTCCTCCTGGAGATTCTGTGAGCTACTTCATAATGTGTAAAGATGCTTCCAAGGATGCTCCTGATGGATACTCCACCAATCCAAGAAAACAAACCAGGAAAGATTGAGATGTGTGTGTGTGTGGGGGGGGGGTGGCGGGGTGGGGGAAGGGTGGGAGGGGGGTAGCTAGATTAGAGGATCTAACATAATAGAGAAAAAGAGCACCCAGAATTTCAGTAAATAGAAACCCCAGGATACAGTCTCTGCAACAGCCTAAAGACTAACCAGTCCAGATTCAAGTAAGCATATGGAGGGCTCCAGGAAGAATATTTCTGAAAAGAGAAATTAGATTTGGTACCTGAAGTATTTTATGTATTTAGAAGAGATTTACACTACTGGGAATTAATTGGGTGATGAATTAATATGTATAAAACTAGGCAAATGAAATAAAGTATTAATTAACTATAGGATAACATTTCATACATGAAAGGCAGTGCAATCATGGTACACTACATGATTCAGCTGTATCTAAGTTGTGTGGTAAAACTTCAGACTTGACTTAACCAAAATATTGGTTAATAGTTATAACCAATTATATATGAGAGGATGGGGTAGGGGAAGTCTGTGTGTGCTAGGATGGAGCAAAAGAGAACTAGATCCATGTCTTTTATAGTTTATGTCCACAATATCTAAAACTGCAAAGTCTAGAAATACTGGATATACAGAATACCAGAAGCAGCTAAAATATGTAAGAGTAAGCCTCTGAGGAGTGGGAATAAGGGATAGGAAGTATATTTGTCAGGGTTCTTTATTGCCTAGAGAATTTACCCTTAGGCAAAGGAGATTGGTTCTGTTTTGGGTTTAGTTTGTTTTTCAGTGGTTTTATGGAATCTCTGGGAGAATCAAGAATTAGGATTATATACTACTCAAGAAATATATTACAAATTTATTGGCAATTCAAAGAGGCCTGTGTTAGAATTAAAATTCGAGTGGCTGTGTCATGGAGATATAAGTTCAAGAAGACTTCCACCTGACTGCCAGATACCGCTGTGATTGCCACAGCATCCATGTAAGAGCAAAGTAAAGAGAGACGTCTCTGAGGTTAATATCCCCACATTCAATTTATTACATGTCACAATGAAATCATTACAAGACATTTAAGTTGCTGATTTAAAGGCCAAGTCATTGTCTTTGTCATGATTTAATTTCTGCTGTTTGACTGGATCAGTATTTAAGCCATGCTCTTCATGCCTGACACTTCCCATCATGTGTCATTCTCCTTTATGTCCACACTCCTGGATGTTCCTTACTAGGGAGCCCACATCAAACATTGGCATTTGAGATTAAAAGGGTCTAGGAAAAGATGTCTTTTCATCTTCTCTTTTCCACACAACTTCTCAAGAAGAGAATGTTGAAGCTTGTGGAGCAGAAACATGCAGGTATCTCAGAGAAAGAAGCAAGCACATCTCATAGAAGGGATTTATTACTTAAGTGCCCATTGAAGGTGCAAGCTAGCTTCAAGTAAAACAGTTTGGAGAGTTCGCATGTCAACAGTTTGTTTTAAGCACCAAATAAATGGTGCAGGCAAACAGTGCTCATGGAGTGTAGAGGACAGTCTTTACCAACACCTAGGGTTTGCAGGTTTGGAGCATCCCAGGTGGCACTAGTGGTTAAAGAACCCACCTGCCAATTCAGGAGACAAAAAACACTGGTTCAATCCCTGGGTCAGGAAGATGCCCTGGAGAAGGACATGGCAATCCACTCCAGTATTCTTGTTTGGAGAAACCCATGGACAGAGGAGCCTGGCAGGCTATAGCTCATAGGGTCGCATAGAGTTGGACACAGCTGAAGTGATGAGCACACACACAGAAGGATCCTTCAAGCAGGAGACTTGTCTGGAAGGCAGAGGTCATAATTTAGGTAACAGTGAGAGAATAAAATGGGGCTTTCCTGGTGGCTCAGACAGAATCCACGTAAAATATGGGAGACTTGCGTTCGATCCCTGGGTTGGGAAGATCCGCTGAAGGAAGGAATGGCAATCCGATCCCATGGGCAGAGGAGTCTGATGGGCCACAGTCCATGGGTTCACAAAGAGTCAGACATAACTGAGCGACTAAGCATTGCATTGAGAGAAGAAAGGCGAGAGCCAAAGTGCGTGTATTTGAAGCTGGGAGTTAGTTTTAGGAACTATTGGGAGAGACAGTTGGGAAAACGAGATAAAGATGGTGCTTTAAAAACATTTACTTTGTTCCCTCCAAAACTCCACTGGAGTGACAATAACAGGATCTTTGTTTTAAGAAGTAATAAACAGGGCTTCCCTGGTGGCTCAGTGGTAAGGAATCTGCCTGCCAATGCAGGAGATATGGGTTTATCCCTGGTCTGGGAAGATCCTGTATGGCCTCGGAGCAACTATAAGCCCTTATGCCACAATTACTGATACCTGTTTACCTGAGAACCCACAACAAGAGAAGCTACTGCAATAAGACACCTTAGGCACCACAACTAGGAAGTAACCCCTGCTTTCCGCAATGAAAGAGCCCATGCAGCACGGAAGACCTGGCACAGCCAAAAACAAAAAAACAAAAAAAACAACACTAAAATTATAAAATGTGTGCATACATATATAAATAATATACAAAGAAAATGGTAACGGAGATAATATAGAAGCAAAATTTGAAAACAGAAGGACTAGTAGAAACTGATTTGTCAAACCTTGGAAAGCTGAATCCTAAATTGGCAGTGAAAGTCCAGAAGCAGCTCACTTGTCTCTAAGAACCCCAAAGGCACCAGGAATTCATGGCACCGGGTACCTCTGGATGTGACAGTTAAAATGGGGCTAAGGAGGATCTGTTGGAAGTCTGTCTCAGAAGCAGTTAAGATTAAGCAATTAACATTCCGCCCCTCCCCCTCTGCGCAGCAGAGTAAACTGCTATCTCACCCTGACAGAAAACAGCTTCATTGTCTAGAGTGGCTAAAAAGGATGTTCTCTGGACTGGGGATTTTGGGGAACCACTGGGAGTATGGCTGTCAAAGGGGAAACTGGTTGATTTACTGAACCTCCGCAGCTGGATATTAGAAAATTCAAGACCTATTTTCTGTGTGGTTGGGGAAACCAGGCCTGTCCCCTCAGGGGGAAGATTAGAAGATTCTTTACTGTTGAGTATCGCCAGCATCAGAGCTTCAGTCAGGAAACAGCCCAGCCAGATCACCATACGGGGAAGTCACCAAAACCATCCACACACCCAGAGCTTCTAATAAGTTCCTTGTGCCATACATACCTTTATATTTGAACCTATTACTAAGGATCACTAAACATTTGAGGAAAGCCTTGAACCTGAAAAAAGCCAAAACAAACATAGAAAAAGAAGTTACAAAGAACCAGACTATGCAGGAGGGGAAAGTACCTCCAAAAGTCAATGACAATTTAGTATTTTCTGAGAGATGAAATAATGCTCAAAGTTCTCCAATACTGATGAAGCCAGGCTTCAACAGTACATGAACTGAAAACTTCCAGATGTTCAAGCTGGATTTAGAAAGGGAGAGGAAGCAGAGATCAAATCGCCAACATCCATTGGATCATAGAAAAAACAACAGAATTCCAGAAAAACATCTACTTCTGCTTCGTTGACTACGCTAAAGCCTTTGACAGTATGGATCACAATGGGAATATCAACCCCCTTACCTACCTCCTGAGAAACCTGTATGCAGGTCAAGAAGCAACAGAACAGGATATGGAACAACAGACTGGTTCAAAATTGGGAAAGCAGTATGTCAAGACTGTATTTGTCACTCTGCTTATTAAGCTTATATGCAGAGTACATCATGAGAAATGTTGGGCTGGATGAAGCACAAGTCAGAATCAAGATTACCAGGAGAAATATCAGTAACTTCAGATATGCAGATGATACCACCGTTATGGTAGACAGAAAGTGAGGAGGAAATAAAGATCTTCTTGATGAAAGTGAAAGAGTAGAGTGAAAAAGCTGGCTTAAACTCAACATTCAAAAAATGAAGATCATGGCATCTGGTCCCATCATTTCATGGCAAATAGTTGGGGTAAAAATGGAAACAGTGACAGACTTAATTTTCTTGGGCTCAAAAATCACAGCAGATGGTAAATGCAGTCATGAAATTAAAAGATGGTTGTTCCTTGGAAGAAAAGCTATGATAAAACTAGACAGCATATTAAAAAGTAGAGACATTGCTTTGCCAACAGAGGTCTGTCTAGTCAAAGCTATGGTTTTTTCCAGTAGTCTTGTATGGATATGAGAGCTGGACCATAAAGAAAGCTGAGTGCCGAAGAACTGATACTCTTGAACTGTGGTATTGGAGAAGAATCTTGAGAGTCCCTTGGACTGCAAGGAGATCAAACCAGTCAATCCTAAAGAAAATCAATCCTGAATATTCATTGGAAAGACTAATACTGAAGCTGAAACTCCAATATTTTAGCCAACTGATGCAAAGAACTGACTCATTTGAAATGACCCTGATGCTGGGAAAGATTGAGGGCAGGAGGAGAAAGGGATGACAGAGGATGAAATGTTTGGATGGCATCACCGACACAATGGATATAAGTTTGGGGAAACTCCAGGAGATGGTGAAATACAGGGAAGCCTGGCATGCTGCAGTCCATGGGGTCACAAAGAGTTGGACATGACTGAGTGACTGAACTTAACCAAGAGATTAAATAACTGTACCCATGAAACAAGAACAGGATCATGGGGACAGTGGGGGTAAGGAAGCTATATACACAGAAAAGAGCTAAAGGAGCAGAAATGAATTGTTGAAAATGAAAAATGTGATAAAAGATATGAACAAGACAGTAGAAGTAGGTTTGGAAAATAAAGATGAGAAAAAAATTTCAGAATATAGTGATAAAGAGAAAATTGAAAGAAGAAAAGACATAAAAATTAGAGATTGAATCCATGAGGTCTGGTATCCAAATACAGGTGTTAATGTATGGAGGGAATAACTATAGGAAATTGTCAAAGAGGCAACTAAAAAGTTTTCCTAAAACTAAAGAACCTGAATTTTGAGATGGAAAAGATTTTAGAACGCTGGAACAAATAAAAGCTGTAAACTAAGAGGGAAAAAGGAAAACACAGCAAACTAAGACAAGGAATCATATTTGCAACTCCCTTACTCCTCATGTCATACTCACAAAATGAGAATAAGTTAAAAAGAAAGAAATAAAACCCATTAGTATCAAAGGCATAGTTAAAATCAGAAATGGAGTCGCCCTCATAGTCAACGAAAGAGTCCGAAATGCAGTGCTTAGATGCAATCTCAAAAATGACAGAATGATCTCTGTTGGTTTACAAGACAAACCAATCAATATCACAGTAATCCAAGTCTATGCCCTGACCAGTAATGCTGAAGAAGCTAAAGTTGAATCATTCTATGAAAACCTACAAGACCTTCTAGAACTAACACCCCAAAAAAGATGTCCTTTTCCTTATAGGGAACTGGAATGCAAAAGCAGGAACTCAAGAGATACCTGGAGTAACAGGCAAATTCGGCCTTGGAGTACAGAATGAAGCAGGGCAAAGGCTAATAGAGTTTTGCCAAGAGAACGAACTGGTCATAGCAAACACCCTCTTCCAACAACACAGGAGAAGACTCTATACATGGACATCATCAGATGGTCAATACCAAAATCAGACTATATTCTTTGCAGCCAAAGAGGGAGAAGTTCTGTACAATCAGCAAAAACTTAAGACTGGGAGCCGACTGTGGCACAGACCATGTACTCTTTATTGCCAAATTCAAACTTAAATTGAAGAAAGTAGTGAAAACCATTAGACCATGCAAGTATGACCTAAACCAAATCCCTTATGATTATACAGTGGAATTGGGAAATAGATTTAAGGGACGAGATCTGATAGAGTGCCTGAAGAACTATGGACGGAGGTTCGTGACATTGTACAGGAGACAGGGATCAAGACCATCCTCATGGAAAATAAGTGCAAAAAGGCAAAATGGTTGTCTGAGGAGGCCTTACAAATAGCTGTGAATAGAAGATAAGTGAAAAGCAAAGGAGAAAAGGAAAGATATACCCATTTAAATGCAGAGTTCCAAAGAATAGCAAGAAGAGATGAGAAAACCTTCCTCAGTGATCAGTACAAAGAAATAGAGGAAAACAACATAATGGGAAAGTCTAGAGATCTCTTCAAGAAAATTAGAGATATCAAGGGAACATTTCATGCAAAGATGACCACAATAAAGGACAGAAATGGTATGGACCTAACAGAAGCAGAAGATATTAAGAAGAGGTGGCAGAAATACACAGAAGAACTGTACAAAAAATATCTTCATGACCCAGATAATCACGACGGTGTGATCACCAGCCTAGAACCAGACATCCTAGAATCTGAAGTCAAGTGCGCCTTAGAAAGCATCACTATGAACAGAGCTAGTGGAGGTGATGGAATTCCAGGTGAGCTATTTCAAATCCTAAAAGATGATGCTGTGAAAGTGCTGCACTCATGCCAGAAAATTTGGAAAACTCAGCAGTGGCCACAGGACTGGAAAAGGTCAGTTTTCATTCCAAGCCCAAAGAAAGGCAATGCCAAAGAATGTTCAAACTACTGCACAATTGCACTCATCTCACACAGTAGTAAAGAAATGCTCAAAATTCTCCAAGCGAGGCTTCAACAGTATGTGAATCGTGAACTTCCAGATCTTCAAGGTGGTTTTAGAAAAGGCAGAGGAACCAAAGATCAAATTGCCAACATCCGCTAGATTATCAAAAAAGCAAGAGAGTTCCAGAAAAACATCTACTTCAGCTTTATTGACTATGCCAAAGCCTTTAACTGTGGATCACAACAAACTCTGGAAAATTCTTTGAGATGGGAATACCATACCACCTGATCTGCCTCTTGAGAAATCTGTATGCATGTCAAGAAGCAACAGTTAGAACTGGATATGGAACAACAGACTGGTTCCAAATTGGGAAAGGAGTACTTCAAGGCTGTATATTGTCACCCTGCTTATTTAACTTATGTGCAGAGTACATCATGAGAAATGCTGGGCTGGAAGAAACACAAGCTGGAATCAAGATTGCTGGGAGAAATATCAATAAGCTCAGATATGCAAATGACCCCTCCCTTATGACAGAAAGTGAAGAAGAACTAAAGAGTCTCTTGTTGAAAGTGAAAGAAGAGAGTGAAAAAGTTAGCTCAAAGCTCAACATTCAGAAAACTAAGATCATGGCATCTGCTCCCATCATTTCATGGCAAATAGATCGGGAAACAGTGGAAACAGTAAGAGACTATTTTTGAGGGCTCCCAAATCACTGCAGGTGGTGACTGCAGCCATGAAATTAAAAGATGTTTGCTCTTTGGAAGAAAAGTTATGACCAACCTAGACAGCATATTAAAAAGCAGAGACATTACTTTGCCTACAAAGGGCCATCTAGTCAAAGCTATGGTTTTTCCAGTGATCATGTATGGATGTGAGAGTTGAACTATAAAGAAAGCTGAACACTGAAGAATTGATGTTTTTGAACTGTGGTGTTGGAGAAGACTCTTGAGAGTCCCTTGGACTGCAAGGAGATCCAACCAGTCTATCCTAAAGGAAATTAGTCCTGAAAATTCATTGGAAGGACTGGTGCTGAAGTGCAAACTCCAATACTTTGGCCACCTGATGTGAAGAACTGACTCACTGGAAAAGACCCTGATGCTGGGAAAGACTGAAGGTGAGAATAGGGGTCGACAGAGGATGAGATGGTTGGATGGCATCACTGACTCAATGGACCTGAGTTTGAGCAAGTTCCAGGAGTCGGTGTTGGACAGGGAGGCCTGGCGTGCTGCAGTCCATGGGATTGCAAAGTGTTGGACATGACTGAACGACTCAACTGAACTGAACTAACATACAAAAGGGAAAAAACTCATAAGGCGATATTTATCTGCCTCTGGATGGGGAAATAACTTTCTAAACTTAAAAGCCATGAAAGGCATTACGTAGGAAAAACAGACTCAACTTTTTAATAAGACTGAAATGAATGTCAAAAATCATTTAAAACTAAATATAAATTTAAGAACTGGCAAACTGGGAAAAAACTAACTAGATTAAACAAGAGATTTAATATGTAAAATATTCATATATAATGTAAAATATGTGAAATAGTCACATAATATGTAAAATGTTCACATAAGTAGATGAGGCAAAACACTAAAAGCATATTAGAGAAAAATGAGCAAAGGATGTGAACCAATGCATATGATAAAATCCAAATGGCTAACATTCATTGAAGAAAAACAAATCAATCTTAGTAGTAATCCAAGAAGTATAATTTAAAACTTGAGCTACTCTTTTTCACTTACAAATGATTAAAATATTTTTTTCAGAGCAAAGTTAATAGTAAGGATGTAAAGTGATATCTTTCTGGAAAATTTTGGCAATATGAGTTAAGGATCTTAAAATATTGAAACTTTGCAATGTGGTAATTCCATTTCTAAATATCTAATCCAAGGAATATCATTGTTTAGCTGATATTTTACTTTATATATTGATCTAAGTACTTAAATATATTTATAAATGAGTAATAATTATGGAAAAGTAAAAAATAATAACTGTACAACAATAGGAGGAAAGTTGAGTCACTTATCTCCATCAAATAGAGCTTATTGAGCTGTCAAATATTATGGTTATAATTATTTTCAATAAATGGTTAGTAGACATTATAACAAGAAGAAATTTATTAAACACACCATTAAAAAAAATAAACACACCATTTAGATATTGACTGTCAGCAGAAACAATGGCTACTGCTTGAGGCATTTTGTCAACAGTCCTCATCTGGAATAATAACTTTGAAATATGCATGTAACATGAAAGACAAGAAGTCTTTCCTGCTGTCTTTAAATTGTTGTGAGCATTCTAGACAGTGGCCACAGTGAGAGGGATTTTTAAACTTCATTTCTCACCTTCTTAGTTTAAAACACACACACACAACCCCCAGGAAATCTTGGAGAAATTATTATTATTATTTTTTTAAGAGTGCATGAAAACAATTCTTTTTTTTTAAATTTTTACTTTATTTTACTTTACAATACTGTATTGGTTTTGCCATACATTGACATGAATCCACCACGGGTGTACATGTGTTCCCAAACATGAACCCCCCTCCCACCTCCCTCCCTACAACATCCCTCTGGGTCATCCCCATGCACCAGCCCCAAGCATGCTGTATCCTGCATCGGACATAGATTGGCAATTCGATTCTTACATGATAGTATACATGTTTCAATGCCATTCTCCCAAATCATCCCACCCTCTTCCTCTCCCTCTGAGTCCAAAAGTCCGCTATACACATCTGTGTCTTTTTTGCTGTCTTACATACAGGGTCATCATTGCCATCTTTCTAAATTCCATATATATGTGTTAGTATACTGTATTGGTGTTTTTCTTTCTGGCTTACTTCACTCTGTATAATCGGTTCCAGTTTCATCCATCTCATCAGAACTGATTCAAATGTATTCTTTTTAACGGCTGAGTAATACTCCATTGTGTATATGTACCACAGCTTTCTTATCCATTCATCTGCTGATGGGCATCTAGGTTGTTTCCATGTCCTGGCTATTATAAACAGTGCTGTGATGAACATTGGGGTACATGTGTCTCTTTCAATTCTGGTTTCCTCGGTGTGTATGCCCAGCAGTGGGATTGCAGGGTCATATGGCAGTTCTATTTGCAATTTTTTAAGGAATCTCCACACTGTTTTCCATAGTGGTTGTACTAGTTTGCATTCCCACCAACAGTGTAGGAGGGTTCCCTTTTCTCCACACCCTCTCCAGCATTTATTGCTTGCAGATTTTTGGATCGCAGACATACACAAGCAACTTATGCAACTCAATTCCAGAAAAATAAATGACCCAATCAAAAAATGGGCCAAAGAACTAAATAGACATTTCTCCAAAGAAGACATATGGATGGCTAACAAACACATGAAAAGATGCTCAACATCACTCATCATTAGAGAAATGCAGATCAAAACCACAATGAGGTACCACTTCACACCAGTCAGAATGTCTGCGATCCAAAAATCTGCAAGCGAGAAATTATTTTTTAAAGACTTCCTAAGTTCCAGAAATCCATTAAGTCTAATTATTCTGATAAAAATATTCTTCTTCAATTGTCAGAATTGTCAAGTTTCCTTAGATGAAGAATTTCTGTGTTACTTGGAAATACCATGAATAAGGGTAAAATGGAAGAGTATCTGAAATGAAAAGGTCTATATTCACCTAGTACTTGTGATTCCAACTGAAGGAAACATGGAGGCAGTCTCACAGTAAAGGCAGTCATCTGAGACCCATAGAGAAAGCATATGTCTGGAGCACAGAAGGATCACTGTCATTGTACTTGCAAATTCTGAGAAGTTTTGATTTGAGCACAGAGTTACACTTACAAAATCAGAGTGTTTCCTTTGGATGCTCAATAGCTGAAGACTAACGTTTACATAGATGGTTTTATATAGATGGTAGCCCAGCCTTATACCTCCTAGGATCCTTAGAAATATAAAAAAGGAAATAACTTATAAAACAAATAGAGCGGACATCCCTGGTAGTCCAGTGGTTAGGACTCTAAGCTTCCTTTGCAGGGGCACAGGTTCAGTCCCTGGTCAGGGAACTAAGATCCTGCATGCCTTGTGGCAGGCTTCTCAGCTGGCCTTAGGGGTAAGGAGCCTGCCTGCCAGTGCAGGAGTCATAAGAGACGGGGGTTCGATCCTTGGATTGGGAAGATCCCCTGGAGAAGAGAATGGCAACCCGCTCCAGTATTCTTGCCTGGAGGATCCCAATGGACAGAGGAGCCTGGTGGGCTACAGTCCATAGGGTTGCAAAGAGTCGGATGCGACTGAAGTGACTAAGCACACACACCTACATGCCTCGTGGCACAGCCAAAAAAATAGAAACAAATACAGAGCAATCAAAGCTTATTTTGGCTGTCTATTAATAATTCAATAAGAAATGAGGGCCTGTGTGATACTCATAATCAGCATTTTATTGTTTATTAGCGGAAAGACACTTAACATGGTATTTAAATATTTGACATTAATTCTTCTTCTAAATTGTTTCAGTTTTCTCTTTTCATTTCTTTAGAGGAACTTTTCAGAGAGAATGAAATATTTGACTATATATTCATAAAAACATACCAAGAGTTTTAAATAAAATCACTGTAGAAAAATTTTTAAGATTAAAAAGTTAGGGTGAAAACTTCCCTGGGAGTCCAGTGGTTAAGACTCTGCCTTCCAATGCAGGGAGCACTAGTTCGATCCCTGGTCAAGGAACTAAGATCCCACATGCTGTAGAGCGCAACCAAAAATTGAACAAAAAACCTGGCATGAGATGGGGAGATGATCATGTGATACAGGTAATGTTGGTACTTCTAGATCCTCAGAGTTCAGCTGGAGTGGTGACAGCTGTAAGTAGGAGAGGAAGGCAAGCTGGGTCCTTGGGGTCTTATACAAGGAAGGAGAGCGCAGGAAGCTTCCCCGGGGTATACAGATGTCCCTAAGGCTTTATAGTAGACTATCCGAGGGTCCCCTGACATCATTGACTGTATGTCTGGGGAAGGGGAGATGAAATAGCCAACAGTAACTAGGATAATTGTATTACCATCCCGGGAAAAAATGACTTCTAAAGGGGGAAGTTAGTTTCAGGAGAAAGATGATCAGTTTGTACTAAACGAGTTGATTTTCAGGTGTTCAGTGGCAGGAGAAGCAAATCAGAACCTTAGGAGAAAGTCAATGCTCTTAGAGAAAGCTATGGCAATAAATAATATCTTTAAAGATAGGGAGAGCAATACTAAGGAAAGCCATGAACATAAAAAGGAAGTTTAAAGGGGGAAATAAAAGGAGTTAAAAGAGAGATGAGAATTGAGTTTTGAAATAAGTCTGCATTTGTGTAGTATAAAAGGTAGAACCAAGCAGAAAGAAAAAAAAGAGAGTTAAGAGGATTATCAGTGCCCTGGAGGTCAAAGATATTCTAGGAGGAAGAAGGAGGTGTTTCTCTAATGATGAGTGAATCAGTGATGTAGAGAGATAAACTGTAACTCTTGGAGCAGTATTTGGGAGACAATTTGATGATTTATAGAGATGGATTCCAGTGGAGAAGTGGGGTTACAATCAGAAGACAAGAAAGATGAGGAAATGTGTTTGTGAACGTAGATTATTTTTGTTTATATTTTGGTATTGAAAGGAAGAGTTGGACATGACTAAGCAACAGAACAACAATTGAAAGGAAGGTGAAAGGACAGTAGCCTAAATCAGGAAAGAGACTGATGATTAAGAAAGACAAAGGTGATGGTGATTATTTATTTAGTTTTGGAATGAGTTCAGTTCAGTTCAGTGGCTCAGTCGCGTCTGACTCTTTGTGACCCCATGGACTGCAGCACGCCAGGCTTCCCTGTCCATCATCAACTCCCGGAGTTTACTCAAACTCACATCCGTTGAGTTGGTGATGCCATCCACCATCTCATCCTCTGTCATCCCCTTCTCTTCCCACCTTCAATCTTTCCCAGCATCAGGGTCTTTTCCAGTGAGTCAGTTCTTCACATCAGGTGGCCAAAGTACTGGAGTTTCAGCTTCAGCATCACTCCTTCGAATGAACACTCAGGACTGATCTCCTTTAGGATGGACTGGTTGGATCTCCTTGAAGTCCAAGGGACTCTCAAGAGTCTTCTCCAACACCAAACTTCAAAAGCATCAATTCTTTGGTGCTCAACTTTCCTTATAGTCCAACTCTCACATCCATACATGACTGGAAAAACCATAGCTTTAATTAGACCTTTGTTGGCAAGGTAATATCTCTTCTTTTTAATATGCTGTCTAGGTTTGTCATAGCTTTTCTTCCAAGGAGCAAGCGTCTTTTAATTTCATGGCTGCAGTCACCATCTGCAGTGATTTGGGAGCCCCCCCAAAAAAGTCTGTCACTGTTTCCACTGTTTCCCCATCTATTTGCCATGAAGTGATGGGACCAGATGCCATGATCTTAGTTTTCTGAATGTTGAGTTTTAAGCCAACTTTTTCACTCTCCTCTTTCTCTTTCATCAAGAGGCTCTTTAGTTCCTCTTCACTTTCTGCTATAAGGGTGGTGTCATCTGCCTATCTGAGCTTATTGCTATTTCTCCCGGCAATCTTGATTCCAGCTTGTGCTTCATCGAGCCCAGCATTTCTCATGATGTACTCTTCATATTAGTTAAATAAACAGGGTGACAATATACAGCCTTGATGTACTCCTTTCCCTATTTGGAACCAGTCTGTTATTCCATCTCTACTTCTAACTATTGCTTCTTGACCTGCGTACAGATTTCTCAAGAAGCAGGTCAGGTGGTCTGGTATTCCCATCTCTTTAAGAATTTTCCACAGTTTGTTGTGATCCATACAACAAATGAGTGGGAGGTGTCAATTTAAGGAGTTTAAATAGCAACATTAACTCTGGAAAGGGAGAGTATCTTCTCTTCCACTGAGATGCAAGAGTATGAAGAAAGATGGTATGCAAGTAAGAGGAGAAAGGTTGCAATGTGTGCCAATGATTTTACTTCTTTTTTGAATACAAATTTTTGGGGTGTGCCTTATGTAAAGTACCAAGATCCTTTGGAAAATATGATGATGATCAAGACATAGACAATGCTCTCAAAATATTTTCCTATGGAAGATAAGACAAGTATAGAAATAACTGTAGAGATTGAGAATACAAACTAGTAAGTTAAATAGAAATTTTTCTACATCTTGGTTTTTTTCCTCCATAAATTGGGGATAATGATAATACCAGTTTGATAGACTAGTTGTGAGGTTTGAATGAGAAACTATAGAGAATGTGCTTAATAAAGAGCATGACAAAATGAAGTGCAAATAAAGGTGATGCTTGCTGTTGTAGAAATGATAAATGCTGAAAGAGAACTATAGAAAATCAAAGAAGAGATTGTGCTTTGTTGGGAGCAGTAAAGGAAGATAAGGAGTCAAGTTCATCCACTTAGGAAGCAGTGGAATTTAGGGACTGAGAAGTAAGGAGATTTTGGAAGAGAGAAATGGGAAGAAGGAGACAGTTTGACATTTAACATCGTTGTTTTAGTTGCTAAGTCGTGTCTGACTCTTCCCACAGCCAAGCTCCTGTGCCTGTGTCCGTGGGATTTTCCAGGCAAGAATACTGGAGTGAGTTCCTTTTCCAGGGGAGAAGCCAGGAGTATACTGGCATTTTTCTGAGACACAGCCAGGAATGTGTTTGGAACAAAGAGAGCAAGGAGTAAGACAGAAAGGGGTAAGGTCAGAAGGTGATGGTGGGCCAGATCACGTAGGGACTTTTAGGACATTCCAAGGATTCTAAGTGGGGTGGAGTAGGTATGCCTGAAGTTTGAGGGCAGGGAAGGTGACATAGAATATTTAGAGGGTGGAAATTATGGGGAGTATCAGAGGATTAGGCATATTAAAAAGCAGAGACATTACTTTGCCAACAAAGGTCCATCTAGTCAAAGCTATGGTTTTTCCAGTAGTCATGTATGGATGTGAGAGTTGGACTATAAAGAAAGCTGAGCACCGAAGAATTGATGCTTTTGAAGTGTGGTGTTGGAGAAGACTCTTGAGAGTCCCTTGGACTGCAAGGGGGTCCAACCAGTTCATCCTAAAGGAGATCAGTCCTGGGTATTCATTGGAAGGACTAATGCTGAAGCTGAAACTCCAATACTTTGGCCACCTTATGTGAAGAACTGACTCATTTGAAAAGACCCTGATGCTGGGAGAGATAGAGGGCAGGAGGAGAAGGGGACGATAGAGGATGAGATGGTTGGATGGCGTCACCAACTCAATGGAGATGAGTTCGGGTAAACTCCAGGAGTTGGCGATGGACAGGGAGGCCTGGTGTGCTGCAGTCCATAGGGTCACAAAGAGTTGGACACGACTGAGCGACTGAACTAAACTGAACTGAAGAGGATTAGGAAACAGAGAGAGCACTTGAAATTGAGTTAATGAAATAGTTTGCTGATACATCTTTTTATTTTCTTCTAAATTTAATGAGAAGAATTTACTGTGAAGAATGATCCTTGCTATTTTTTACATTAAAATTACATTAAAATTCTTTATCTTGCAAAAGAAGTTTCCCTTGATGCTTTGCAAGTAAGAATTTTAAAATCATGAATGGATGTTGCATTTCATCAAATGCTTTTTTTTTTTGGATACCTACAATATGATGATATGTTTCATTCCCTTTGTTAATATTCTGAATTATACCATTAGATTTTCCAGTGCTGAATAATTCTTTCATTCTATTTAGTCATGATGTATTATTATTTTACTGTATTGCTATAGCATTTCATTGAATAACATTCCATTTTATGCTTTTATCTATGCTTAAACAAAGATAGCCCATAGCTTTATTTTCTATTGTCCTTTATTTAATTTTGCTCTCAGAGATGACAATAGCCTCATCTGAATAGCTTACCACCTTTTTCTATATTCTGAAACAACTTGAATAATAAGAGTTAACTGTTTCTTGAAAATTTTCTAGATTCACATATAAAATGATGTGTCTCCTGGACTTTCAAGGGTCATACTTTGAACCAGATCTTTATACTGGGATATTGAAGCTTTCTAGTTTTTCTTGGATCCATTTTGGATATGTTTCCTCCCTAGAAAATTATTTTTCTCTCTTATCTTTGGAAACTTTTGCTGTCGTGTTGCTCCTAATATTCTCTTTTGAGATTTTAAAAATTCTCTGCTGTTGCTAGCTTTGTGCCCTATTTCATTCTTAGTAACTTATTTTTCCCTTCTTCCTTTTTAAAAAGTTATTTATTTTCTTTTTGGTGGCTCTGAGTCTTCGCTGCTGCGTGCGGGCTTTCTCTAGTCTTGGAGAGCTGGGGCTCCACTCTAGCTGCGGCGTGCCGGCTTCTCTTTGCGGTGGCTTCTCCTGTCGTGGAGCTCCAGCTCTAGGCACGTGGGCTCCGCTTGTTGAAGCAGGCAGGCTCACTAGTTGTGGTGCATGGGCTTAGGCGTTCTGAGGCGTGTGCAGTCTTCTGAGACCAGGGATTGAACCTGTGTCCCCTGCATTTACAGGTGGATTCTTATCCATTGTACCACCAGGGAAGCCCCCTTCTTCCTTTTTTCATGCTCAGTTATTCCCATGATTCGTTGCTCTGATTAATTTCTTCAAAGAATATTTTTGGTCATCAGCTTTCTGTTTTGTATGTGTTATTGCTCATTAATTTCATCTTTCTTCTTTGTTACTTTTTCATTCTCCTTCCTCTTTTTTTTAATTTTTAAATATACTTTTTTAGTTTTTTCTCTTCTCATTTTTAGCTTCTTCAATTGAATGTTTAGTTCGTTTATTTTCAATCACTCTTCCTTTTCCATTTGTTATAATAATATATCTCTGACTCCTTTGATGCTTTTCACCCTAAACTCTATTTTTAAATATATTTATTTCACTAATTCAAGTAAATTTTAAAAAATCTAGTTCACAGAAATCTGTGAAAATCATTATAGCTTGATGAATTATGACAATGAACCATTCTGATGGCTGTGTTTACCTATGTTCCAAACAGAATATTTATATTACTCTGGAAACGTCCTCATAACTCCACTCATAACCTCTCTCCTTCACAAAGGTAACCACTATTATGACTTCTAACATAGATTACTTTGCCTCCTTTTTATCTTTGTATAAATGGAAGCATAGAATAGATATTCTTTTCAGCCTAGATAATTAGTTTTATGTTTATAGAATTACGCCTATATTTTCATGTAATTCTTGTTTTGTCTGCATTGCTGTATTGTATTACGCTGAATGAATATACTACCATGTGTTTATCCATTCTACTGTTGATTGACATTTGGGTTGTTTCCAGTGTTTCAGTTCAGTCGATCAGTCCTGTCCAACTCTTTGCCACCCTATGGACTGCAGCATGCCAGGCTTCCCTGTCCATCACCAACTCCTGCAGTTCACTCAAACTCATCTCCATTGAGTCAGTGATGCCATCCACCATCTCATCCTCTGTCATCCCCTTCTCCTCCTGCCCCCAATCCCTCCCAACATCAGGGTCTTTTCCAAAGTGTCAACTCTTCGCATGAGGTGGCCACAGTATTGGAGTTTCAGCTTCAGCATTAGTCCTTCCAATGAACACCCAGGACTGATCTCCTTTAGGATGGACTGGTTGGACCTCCTTGCAGTCCAAGGGACTCTCAAGAGTCTTCTCCAACACCACACTTCAAAAGCATCAATTCTTTGGTGCTCAACTTTCCTTATAGTCCAACTCTCACATCCATACATGACTGGAAAAACCATAGCTTTAATTAGACCTTTGTTGGCAAGGTAATGTCTCTGCTTTTTAATATGCTGTCTAGGTTTGTCATAGCTTTTCTTCCAAGGAGCAAGCGTCTTTTAATTTCATGGCTGCAGTCACCATCTGCAATGATTTGGGAGCCCCCCAAAAAAGTCTGTCACTGTTTCCACTGTTTCCCCATGTATTTGCCATGGAGTGATGGACCAGATGCCATGATCTTCGTTTTCTGAATGTTGAGCTTTAAGCCAACTTTTTCACTCTCCTCTTTCACTTTCATCGAGAGGCTTTTTAGTTCCTCTTCACTTTCTGCCATAAGGGTGGTGTCATCTGCATATCTGAGGTTATTGCCATTTCTCCTGGCAATCTTGATTCCAGCTTGTGCTTCCTCCAGCCCAGCGTTTCTCATGATGTACTCTGCATAGAAGTTAAATAAACAGGGTAACAATATACAGCCTTGACGTACTCCTTTCCCTATTTGGAACCAGTCTGTTGTTCCATGTCCAGTTCTAACTGTTGCTTCCTGGCCTGCATATAGGTTTCTCAAGAGGCAGGTCAGGTGGTCTAGTATTCCCATCTCTTTCAGAATTCCCCACAGTTTATTGTGATCCACACAGTCAAAGGCTTTGGCATAGTCAATAAGGCAGAAATAGATGTTTTTCTGGAACTCTCTTGCTTTTTTGATGATCCAGTGGATGTTGGCAATTTGATCTCTGGTTCCTCTGCCTTTTCTAAAACCAGCCTGAACATCTGGAAGTTCACAGTTCACGTATTGCTGAAGCCTGGCTTGGAGAATTTCGAGCATTACTTTACTAGCATGTGAGATGAGTGCAATTGTGCAGTAGTTTGAGCATTCTTTGGCCTTGCCTTTCTTTGGGATTGGAATGAAAAGTGACCTTTTCCAGTGTTTAGTTACTAGAAATGATGTTGTTTTGAACATTCTTGGACTTGACTTTCAGTGCATAGGCATACACATATCCTAGGCACGTGGTAACAGTTGAATCATAGCAAAAGGTAAACTCAGTACATATAATACTGTTCAAATTGTTTTTCAAAGTGAGTGTAGTGATCTACATTCTCCTTACTAGAATATACGAATTTCCATTGTTCCACATCAATACCATTTCTTGTATTGTCAGTTTTGTGAAATTTCAGCCTTTTATATTCCATGATAGTTTTATCTGTAGTTTTCTATTAACATTTTCCAAACATTAGTTTTCAGCCTTTCTGTATTATATATATATATCTTTAGGTTTTGTTTTCAATACCACCCTGAAGACACTACATTTGAGATATCTGTCCAAGACTGCGTAATTCAATATACCTCAAGAGGACAGAGCCAAAGGTCAACTGAGGAACATCATAGACTTGCAGGCTCAGCCACCATTAGTCCTGATCAAAGCTTCTTGTCCAGACTGGATTCCCCTGGAGAAGCAGCAGGCCTGAGCAGTAGCTCATTGTATTAAACTCCACTGGGCATTCCTTCTGACTCACAGATCCTCAAACCGTTTTTGAAAAAGTAACATTTTCCAGCATCCTCACATATCCGGAATATACAGAAAAACTTGGCAGTTTGTTTCTTATTAATGGAAGCTATGAAGCCCAGTTGTGCTCAGAACCCAAGTTGTAGCATAATGATATTTCATCCAACCAAAGAAGAATTTACTGATTTTGATAAATACATTGCTTACATAGAATCGCAAGGGGCCCACCGAGCAGGCTTGGCTAAGATAGTTCCACCCAAAGAATGGAAAGCCAGACAGACCTACGAGGATATCGATGACATCCTAATAGCCGCTCCGCTCCAGCAGGTGGTCTCTGGGCGGGCAGGTGTGTTTACTCAATACCACAAAAAGAAGAAGGCCATGACCGTGGCACAGTACCGCCGCTTAGCAAACACTGAAAAATACCAGACTCCATCACACTTAGATTTTGAAGAACTGGAGCGAAAATATTGGAAAACCCGCCTCTATGACTCCCCAATATACGGCGCGGACATCAGTGGCTCTTTATTTGATGAAAACACGAAGCAGTGGAACCTGGGACACCTGGGGACCATCCAGGACCTGCTGGAGCAGGAGTGCGGGGTGGTCATCGAGGGCGTCAACACCCCCTACCTGTACTTCGGCATGTGGAAGACCGCCTTCGCCTGGCACACGGAGGACATGGACCTTTACAGCATCAACTTCCTGCACTTCGGGGAGCCCAAGACGTGGTACGCGGTGCCGCCCGAGCACGGCCGGCGCCTGGAACGCCTGGCCGGCGCGCTCTTCCCGGGCAGCTCGCGGGGCTGCGACGCCTTCCTGCGCCACAAGGCGGCGCTCATCTCGCCCACGGTGCTCCGGGACAACGGCATCCCCTTCGGTCGGGTCACGCAGGAGGCGGGCGAGTTCATGGTGACCTTCCCCTACGGCTACCACTCGGGCTTCAACCACGGCTTCAACTGCGCCGAGGCCATCAATTTCGCCACCGCGCGCTGGATCGATTACGGCAAAGCGGCCTCGCAGTGCAGCTGCGGCGAGGCGCAGGTGGCCTTCTCCATGGACGCCTTCGTGCGCATCCTGCAGCCCGAGCGCTATGAGCTGTGGAAGCGCGGGCAGGACCGGGCGGTGGTGAACCACGCCGAGCCTGCGGCGCCGGGCGGCCGGGAGCTGAGCGCCTGGAAGGAGGTGCAAACGCTGGGCCCCAACTACTTCCCGCCTCGCCGCACCGCCCGCCTGCGTCATCCCGTGTCCTCAAGCGAGGGCACCGACCCCAGAGCCCCTGTGCGGGCCATGTCCCTGCGCCCCTTGCCTGCCCGGGGTTCCTGCTCGGCCTCCCAGTCTGACGCTGTCGCCGGCAGCAGCTCACGGAAGCCCAGCCAGACCCCTCCGCTGTCACCAGGTCCGTCGGTGGCGTCGTGTCTCCACCCAGTTGGCAGATGTGGTTCTCGTCGTCGCCCTCGGGAAAAGGGCACTCAAGAGCCGACTGCCCCCGTCGGAGCTAAGAGGGGCCTCGCCTTAGACCGCAAGCCTCAAGACCCCAAGGCTGAACCGCTGTCTGCAGAGGGACGGATGGACAACCCTGCCCCATCGTATCCTGGACTCTAGCCTCCTGCTAAGGCCTCCAGGTATGATTGTGGCCTTGTCCCATAATCCAGCCTTTGTACACCCTGCTCTTGGGTGTGGAGGATCCTCAAGAGTGGTCACATTGACATTTCAGAGGTTTGGGTATTTGCATGGGGGCTTTCCAGGTGGCTAGTGGCACAGAACCCACTTACCAACATAGGAGACCCAGGAGACATGGGTTCGATTCCTAGGTAGGGAAGATGCCTGGGGGAGGGTGTAGCAAACCCACTCCAGTATTCTTGCCATGAAAAATCCCATGCATGGAGGAGCCTGGTGAGCTAGGATCCATAGGGCTGCAAAGAGCTGGACATGACGGAAGTGAGTGAGCACACGCGCAGTCTCGCATGAGGGTCCCTCCTGTGTTGCCCCTGGAAGTGCTGGGTCCATGGTGCTTACCCAGTTCTCCAATGCTTGTTCTTTCTCCCAGAACCTGGAGTCTTCAGACACTGCTAACTCCCGTGTCACCAGCTGAAGCTTCATCCACTGGACCCTCTAGTGACCCTGTGAACTAGGTCCTGCTATGGTCACCAGAGCCGATCTACCTCAGAGCCCATCCTGTGGGCCAACTCTGGATGCTGCATACCTTCTGAAGAATCCTGGACTTTGAGTTACTCTCCAACGTTTCTCCTTGTCTTCTTCCTACTTCCTTTTCACCCACCCCTTGCATCTGCCACACAAAGCTCTTTTGACCAATTAGGTCAGTAGAGGCTCAGATAATAATATATATTTCTGAGTCTTTAATGTATTGAAAAAGTGTTCTTTGCCAGTATTTGTTTGCAACTATATTAAAGGCAACCAAAAAGTTAACATCTGACTTGATTTCTGGGATTGTTCATTCAATCATTTGAGAGGTGGTAATGCTGGATGGCATCACTGACTGGATGGATGTGAGTTTGAGTGAACTCCGGGAGTTGGTGATGGACATGGAGGCCTGGCATGTTGCAATTCATGAGGTCGCAAAGAGCTGGACACGACTGAGTGAGTGAACTGAACTGAACTGAACTGAGTGCTTTTATGCACTTTTCTGAATAGTTATATCAAAACATTTAAAGCAAAACTTATTTTATGAGCTTGTTGCATTGTATGGTGTTGATGAATGAGTTGGGGATTGATTGTTGGGTTCTGGCTGACTGGCTGGGTTGGGGGATTTGGTTTGCAGCCATATCTTAAGGATGACTTGGTGGAAATCACCTGGGAGAGATGAGCCAACATGGGACAAGGAGTGCTGGCTCTCCACTGTCTCCTCGATGTTGTGAGTCTATTTCACATGGTTAAGTCATGGATACATCCCAATAAATGAATCCACACATAAATGAACAAGAATTTCAAGTGGGCATATGTTCTGTGAAGCAATGAAAGGGGGTGGGATGAGACAGCGGAATGGGTAGCCTGGTTCCAGTGGTCAGGAAATGCTTCCTAGAGCAGGAGATCTTTCCCAGTCCCAAATGACAAGAAGGGATGTCCAGAGCTGATTTCCCCTTGGAAGAAACAGCGAGTGTAACAGATGTAACCTAGAGCTTGGGGTTGTTGTTTTTGCAGAGATAGAAAGGAAGCTCCTTTGTGTCTGGGGCATAGAAAGGGGAGAGACAGGGTGAAAGGTATATAGGACCTTGTAGCTCATGATGAGTATTTGAGTTTGTTCAACTTGAAATGAGAAGGCTTTGGAAGTTTGAAACAGCACTTGACATGATACAATTTGCATATTTAAATACCACCTCCATTGTTCTGTGCACCACGTGGGAACAAAAAAAATAGTTAAAACAGGTGAGAGTTAGTCACTCAGTCATGTCCGACTCTTTGCAACTGCATGGACTGGAGCCCACAAGGTTCCTCTGTCTATGGAATTCTCCAGGCAAGAATACTGGAGTGGGTTGCCATTCCCTTCTCCAGGGTATCTTCCTGACGCAGGGATCGAACTCGTGTCTGCTGCCTTGCAGGTGGATTCTTTACTGTCTGAGCCACCAGAGAAGTCCCAAAACAGGTGAGAGTTGATGGTTATTGACTCAGGCCTTAGTGTTGAAAATGCACACAAGTGGCCAAACAATAAATTTCGATAACTGGATGCAGAAGGAAACATTTCAGAGATACAAAGCACATCTCTCTTCCCTCCAGCTCTGCCCCCACAGAATTTCCAGAAGACTTTGGAATCTGAAGCACCATATAAGACAAAACAAGTTATGAACAAGTAAGGCTTCTTTGAAGTTCTGATTGAGGAATGGCAAAAGCTTGCGTCTCATTCCTGTCACCATGCAGCGAGGCAAATTCATGGTAGCGTATTCTGTGGAAAATTGAAATTGAGAAATTGAACTTAGGGATTCCAGGCACAGTGGAGGATGGCAGTGAAGTACTTGGCTGAAAAGATAATTAAGTCCTGTATGGAGATGGTGGAACCACAGGATGGAAGCTGACTGGGATTACTGGGCAGGTAGCAGCCCTAGAGAGCACTTGCACAATGATAGTAGATATTATACAAGCAGGGGGTAACTTTTAGTGACTAAGATGTTGGGGGGTTTTGGTCCTTTAATATAGGTCAGTTGCGGGTATGGTAATGCAGAGAAATAAAATAACTCTGAAAAGTCTCTATGAAGACAGTGAAAGTGAAAGTGAAGTCGCTCAGTCTTGTCCAACTCTTTGGAGACCCCATGGACTGTAGCCTATCAGGTTCCTCCGTCCATGGGATTTTCCAGGCAAGCGTGCTGGAGTGGATTGCCATTTCCTTCTCCAGGGGATCTTCTTGACCCAGGAATCGAGCCCAGGTCTCCTGCATTGCAGGCAGACGCTTTACCATCTGAGCCACCAGGAAAGCTCATGAAGACAGTAGCTTGGCTCCTATTGGTATTTTCAATTTTACAAACAGAAGTTCTCCTTGTTATATTTCAGGACTAGCACAGTCTCCTCTCTGGCATATAGATGTCCTGGAGAGCCTAGGATAACAGAGTTGAGGGATGGAAGAAAAAGAAACAAAAGCAGTTTTCAGAAAATCTTGCTCCCATTGTACTCCTTATGTTTTCACCCAGTTACTTGCACACTTAAAATATTTCCCAGGCTTCCCTAATGACTCAGGGGTAAAGAGTCTCCCTGATGATGCAGGAGACTTGAGTTCAATTTCTGATCCAGGAAGATCCCACATGCCTTGGAGCAACCCAACCTGTGTGCCACAACTATTGAGTCTGTGCTCTAGAGCCCGGGAATGTCAACTATGAAGCCCGGAGCCCTAGATCCTGTGCTTAGCAACAAGAGAAGTCATCCCTATGAGAAGCCTGGGCACCACAGCTAGAGAGTAGCCCCCATTTGCTGCAACTACCAGAAAAGCTTGTGTAGCAATGAAGACCCAGCACATGCAAAAATAAATAAGTAAAATAAAGAAATCTTTTTTAAAAAAAGTGTTATGCTTTAAAAAAAAAAAAAGCTAACCTGTATACTTAACACTGCTTGTCCTGACTGGGTAAGGAAAATTTTTCATTAAAAAAAAAAAAAAGCATAACACTTTTTAAAAAAGATTTATTTATTTTACTTATTTATTTTTCCATGTGAAAAATTTTCCTTACCCAATCAGGACAAGTAGTGTTAAGTATACAGGTTAGCTGTACCAATAAACTGGTTTCTAATTAGTCTTCTTGTCCTAAGTAGGCATTTCTCCAAAGAAAATATACAAATGGCCAATAGGCACATGAAGATTCTCAACACTGCTAATTATTAGAGAAATGCAAATCAAAACCACAATGACATCACCTCACACTTTTCAGAATGGCCATCTCAGAAAGTATACAAATAAATGCTGCAGAGGGTATGGATAAAAGGGAACCTTTTTACACCTTGAGGGGGAATGTAAATTGGTGCAGCCACTATGGAGAACAGTATGGAGGTATTTTTAAAAAACTAAAATAATAGAGCTGCCATATGATCCAACATAAAATGGATGGGAATGGGCTAATTTAATTCAGATGACCATTATATCTACCATTGTGGGCAAGATTCCCTTAGAAAAAAATGGAGTAGTCCTCATAGCCAACAGAAGAGTCCGAAATGCAGTACTTGGGTGCAATCTCAGAAGCGACAGAATGATCTCTGTTTGTTTTGAAGGCAAACGATTCAATATCACAGTAATCCAAGTCTATGTCCCAACCACTAATGCTAAAGAAGCTTCAGTTGACCAGATCTATGAAGACCTAACACCAAAAATACATGTCCTTTTTATCATAGGAGATTGGAATGTCAAAGCGGGAAGTTGAGAGATAGCTGGAATAATAGGCAAGTTTGGCCTTGAAGTACAAAATGAAGCAGGGCATTGGCTAACAGAGTTTTGTCAAGAGCACATGCTGGTCATAGCAAACATCCTTTTCTAACAATCCAACAGATGACTCTACACATGGACATGTTCAGATGGTCAATACCGAAATGAGATAATACACTTTGCAGCCAAAGATGAAGAAGCCCTATCAGTTCAGTTCAGTTCAGTCGCTCAGTCATGTCTGACTCTTTGTGACCCCATGAATCGCAGCACGCCAGGCCTCCCTGTCCATCACCAACTTCCAGAGTTCACTCAGACTCATGTCCATTGGGTCAGTGATGCCATCCAGCCATCTCATCCTCGGTCGTCCCCTTCTGCTCCTGCCCCCAAATCCCTCCCAGCATCAGAGTCTTTTCCAGTGAGTCAACTCTTCGAATGAGGTGGCCAAAGTACTGGAGTTTCAGCTTTAGCATCACTTCCTTCCAAAGAAGTCCCAGGGCTGATCTCCTTCAGAATGGACTGGTTGGATTTCCTTGCAGTCCAAGGGACTCTCAAGAGTCTTCTCCAACACCACAGTTCAAAAGCATCAATTCTTCGACGCTCAGCTTTCTTCACAGTCCAACTGTCACATCCATACATGACCACAGGAAAAACCATAGCCTTGACTAGACAGACCTTAGTCAGCAAAGTAATGTCTCTGCTTTTGAATATGCTATCTAGGTTGGTCAAAACTTTTCTTCCAAGGAGTGAGCATCTTTTAATTTCATGGCTGCAGTCACCATCTGTGGTGATTTTGGAACCCCCCAAAATAAAGTCTGACACTGTTTCCACTGTTTCCCCATCTATTTCCCATGAAGTGACTGGACCAGATGCCATGATCTTTGTTTTCTGAATGTTGAGCTTTAAGCCAACTTTTTCACTCTCTTCTTTCACTTTCATCAAGAGGCTTTTTAGTTCCTCTTCACTTTCTGCCATAAGGATGGTGTCATCTGCATATCTGAGGTTATTGCTATTTCTCCAGGCAATCTTGATTCCAGCTTGTGTTTCTTCCAGTCCAGCATTTCTCATGATGTACTCTGCATAGAAGTTAAATAAGCAGGGTGACAAGGTACAGCCTTGACGTACCCCTTTTCCTATTTGAAACCAGTCTGTTGCTCCATGTCCAGTTCTAACTGTTGCTTTCTGACCTGCATACAGATTTCTCAAGAGGCAGGTCAGGTGGTCTGGTATTCCCATCTCTTTCAGAATTTTCCACAGTTTATTGTGATCCACACAGTCAAAGGCTTTGGCATAGTCAATAAAGCTGAAATAGATGTTTTTCTTGAAATCTCTTGCTTTATTCCATGATCCAGCGGATGTTGGCATTTTGATCTCTGGTTCCTCTGCCTTTTCTAAAACCAGCTTGAACATCAGGAAGTTCACGGTTCATGTTTTGCCAAGCCCTATATCATTAGTAAAAACAAGACCTGGATCTGACTTTAGCTCATATCATGAGCTCCTTATTGCAAAATTCAGGGTTAAACTGAAGTAGGGAAAACCACTAGGCCATACACCTAAATACGACCTAAATCAATTTCCTTATGATTATACAGTGGAGGTGACAAATAGATTCGAGGGATTAGATCTGGTAGACAGAGTACCTGAGGAACTATCGAAGATGGTTCATAACATTGTCCAAGAGGCAATGACCAAAACCATCCCAAAGAAAAAGAAATTCAAGAAGGCATAGTGGTTGTCTGAGGAGGCTTTACGTATAGCTAGGAAAGAGAAGTGAAAGGCAAGGGATGAAGGGAAAGATATACCTAACTGAATGCAGAGTTCCAGAGAATAGCATGGAGAGAGAGATTGGAAGGTCTTCCTAAATAATGCAAAGAAACAGAGGAAAACAATAGAATCAGAAAAACTAGAGATCTCTTTAAGAAAATTGGAGATAGAGAGGGAACATTTATTAATTTCTAGGATGGGCACAATAAAGGACAGAAATGGTAAGGACCTAATAGAAGCAGAAGAGATTAAGAAGTGGAAAGAATACACAGAAGAACAGATAGGAAAGGTCTTAAAGGCCTGGATAACCATGATGTTATGGTGAGTAACCTAGAGCTGATATGAATTTGTCGTGTTCGCTCAGTCATGTCCAGCTCTTCACGACCCCATGGACAGAGGAGCCTGGCGGGCTACAGGCTCCTCTGTCCATGGGATTTCCCAGGCAAGAATACTGGAGTGGGTTGCCATTGCCTTCTCCAGGGGATCTTCCCAACCCAGGGATTGAACCCCGGTCTCCCACACTGCAGGCAGATTCTTTACCATCCGAGCCACCAGGGAAGTGCCACTCCTATAATTTTCAACCTCTCAGTTCTCTGTTGATTGGTTTAAAAATCAAAAGGTCACAGACTACCTGGGCTGACCAATCAGAGCCCTCATCCCATGATTACTGTTGATTGGTCCTGATCAAATTATACCTTTGCCCAGGTATAAAGCCAGAGCCATCAGGACATTGGTCTGCATTTGGAGACCAGCTGCTGAGAGAACACTGTTTCTCTGAATCCTTGACTAGCTCCAGTTGGAATCAGGGTTTTGTTGATCAGAGGTATGTCATTTTATTTCTATTTGTGCTTGTAAGCAAAAGAGGTATTTTTCTATTACAAGTTTTTAAAAGTTACTGTGTGTGTATATATATATATATACACACACACATACTGTATACATATATAGAGAGAGTGAGAGATACATTGTGATATCGTTTCCTTGTGTTTTTATTATTGAACTATTTTCCGGCAAATGGAGCTAATTTTTTTATTAATTTGTTTTTTCCTTTGGTAAAAATCACAAAGATTTTCAGGAAAAAGCACCTCATTTAGTTAACTGGGATCCAATGGAAATAAGAAGGTTTCTAGAATTGGGTAAGGAGTGAGTCAATTAGAAGGAACCTGAAAAATGTGTGGGATCAAATTAAAGACTTTGATTGGATATGAGGAGATTAGAATTAGGGTGGTGCTGATTGAGCTGAAACTGAGGTGGGACAGATAGAGCCAGACTTTGAGCACAACCTTTTTTATTTAGAGGCTGAATTCAAGAAAACCATTTTCTGGGTTGTAGTGTTTCCTCATTTGGAATTAAGGTTTTAGATTAGCCGAAGGCAAGCACCTTTTTTTGATGTTTGTCCTTTAAAATACAAAGATGAAAAAGACATTTTATATTAGAAAGCAACTTTTTCCTCTTGGTAAAATTCTCATTTTATGCATTTTAAGTACAAGTATTAAATGCATATGATTTTGATTTCTTTTTTGGAGGCATCTATTTGTTATTAAAGGAATTGAAACTTTTTACTATTTCACTTCATAACTGATGTTAATTTGTGTATGGAATCTATAGATTTTGTATGCTAATCAGTGTTCAGAAACTTAGTTGATCCATATATTTCTAATAATCTGTTTGTGAATGCAATTTAATAATTATACTTTAGTTGGAATGTTTCAGATGTTTACCCTTTAAGGATAATGCTTGTTAGGAACGTGCAGTTTGGTATCTGTACTTTCTTTCTCTGCCTATTTCACTTGGAATGATACCCTCCATGTCAACCAATGCTGTTGCGAATGGCAAAATTTCTTTCTTGTTTGTCACTGAGTATATTCCACCAAATATCTATATCACATCTTCTGTATTCATTCAACCATGGATGGACACTATGGTTGTTTGCATATCTTGCCTATTGTGAGTAATGTCTCAAGGAACCTAGGAGGGCAGATATTTTTTGATGTTCTGTTTTCATTTCATTTGGATATATACCCAGAAATGAGATTGCTGGATTATATAATAGTTCTATTTAAAATTTTTAAAGAACCTTTATACAGTTTTCCATAGTATGTACCATAACGGCACCAATTTACATTTCTGTTTTAAAAGTATATTTTTGCCCTTAAATTAAAATTTTGAAATTCAGATTGCTATGAAATTTTGTGTTAAATCAGTTCCTTTCGTCATCTCATCTTCAGATATTCTGTATTTTCTTTAGGTTTGGCTTTGAAACTTCCATGAAGACACTTTTGCCACAGTGAACTGAGAAACTGCCAGGCACTCAAGCCTGTGAATCCGGGGAGGCCTGCGAGGCACTTAATCTCCAACCAAAGAAAGTCACAGAGCTGCAGGCCGAGGCAGGACTTGGTTCAGGGAGCCTTCCCCTCTGGGAAACACCCTCTTTCCTTTGGCTACAGGATACAGACAAGGGTGGATTGTCCTTCTGGTGGATTAACAAGCTGGAAAAGATACCACCTGATTGGTTTAAAAGTTCTAGTCTGAGTCACTGCCCCTCAGACACAGCAAAACTTTCTAAAAGTATAGGGAAGAGGTTACTCCCTAACACTCTCAGGTACCCACAGCACATCTAAGACCCCGAGAGGCCACTGCTGATTATACTGAAGCCATGCAGGCTAAGCACTTTGGTTCCCAGAACCCAAGTTGTAAGATCATGACCTTCCACCCAACCATGGAAGAATACGCGGATTTCAACAAATACATTGCTTACATAGAATCGCAAGGGGCCCACCGAGCAGGCTTGGCTAAGATAGTTCCACCCAAAGAATGGAAAGCCAGACAGACCTACGAGGATATCGATGACATCCTAATAGCCGCTCCGCTCCAGCAGGTGGTCTCTGGGCGGGCGGGTGTGTTTACTCAATACCACAAAAAGAAGAAAGCCATGACCGTGGCAGAGTACCGCCGCTTAGCAAACACTGAAAAATACCAGACTCCATTCTACTCCGATTTTGAGGAATTGGAGCGAAAATATTGGAAAACCCGCCTCTATGACTCCCCAATATACGGCGCGGACGTCAGTGGCTCTTTATTTGATGAAAACACGAAGCAGTGGAACCTGGGACACCTGGGGACCATCCAGGACCTGCTGGAGCAGGAGTGCGGGGTGGTCATCGAGGGCGTCAACACCCCCTACCTGTACTTCGGCATGTGGAAGACCGCCTTCGCCTGGCACACGGAGGACATGGACCTTTACAGCATCAACTTCCTGCACTTCGGGGAGCCCAAGACGTGGTACGCGGTGCCGCCCGAGCACGGCCGGCGCCTGGAACGCCTGGCCGGCGCGCTCTTCCCGGGCAGCTCGCGGGGCTGCGACGCCTTCCTGCGCCACAAGGCGGCGCTCATCTCGCCCACGGTGCTCCGGGACAACGGCATCCCCTTCGGTCGGGTCACGCAGGAGGCGGGCGAGTTCATGGTGACCTTCCCCTACGGCTACCACTCGGGCTTCAACCACGGCTTCAACTGC
The DNA here is from genome assembly GCF_042477335.2 of Ovis canadensis. Taxonomy (NCBI): domain Eukaryota; kingdom Metazoa; phylum Chordata; class Mammalia; order Artiodactyla; family Bovidae; genus Ovis; species Ovis canadensis. Next base: position 23,158,083 of record NC_091259.1, on the reverse strand, counting down.
GCCGAGGCCATCAATTTCGCCACCGCGCGCTGGATCGATTACGGCAAAGCGGCCTCGCAGTGCAGCTGCGGCGAGGCGCAGGTGGCCTTCTCCATGGACGCCTTCGTGCGCATCCTGCAGCCCGAGCGCTATGAGCTGTGGAAGCGCGGGCAGGACCGGGCGGTGGTGAACCACGCCGAGCCTGCGGCGCCGGGCGGCCGGGAGCTGAGCGCCTGGACGGAGGTGCACTCGCCCTGGGGAACCCGGCTCGCCTCCAACTCCCAGGAGCCGCTCCAGACCCCGCCGCGGACCCCAGGTTCATCTGCTCCAGATCACTACCCAACTGGCAGATGTGTTTCTCGTCGTCGTCCTCGGAAAAGGGGTACTCTAGAGCTGACTGTCCGACCCGGGCGAAGAGGAGCCTCTCCAAAGACTCAGATCTGAGACGCAGCCCCGCCCCGCAGAGGGACCCTGGGTGGAACAGCCCAGCCCCTAGGCTCCAACGTCTTGCTAAGGCCTCCGAGTATGCCTGCTCTTAGGAGAAGCCTTTGTACCCCACTGCTCTTGGGTATAGACAATCCTCAAGACTGGTCAACGCTTACATTTCAGAGCTTTGGGTATTAGCAGGTCATTAGTCTTGCAGGAGGTTCCCTCCTGTATTGCCCCTCTAAGTGTACTGGGTTTTTGAGTCTTTGATGTATTGGAAAAGCGTTCTTTGCCAGTATTTGTTCGAAACTATATTAAAGGTAACTAGGATGTTAATATCTGACTTGATTTTTGGTATTGTTCAATCATTTGAGAGGTTTAGGCACTTTTCTGAATTATATAAAATCATTTCAAGCAAAAGTTATTTTTATGAGCTTGTTGCGTTTTGTGGTGTTGATGAATGAGTTTGGGGTTGATTGTTGGGTTCAGGCTGATTGGATGGGTTGGAGGATTTGGTTTGCAGCCATTTATTAAGGATGAGGACTTGGTAGAAATCACCTGGTACTTGTCTGACCCAAGTTGCTAGGAGAGATGAGCCAACATAGGATAAAAGAGCCATCATCTGAAAATCTTCTAACTCTCCCCTGCCTTTTCAATGCTGTGTGTCTATTTCACATGGTTAAGTCATGGATACATCCCAGTAAATGAATCCACACATAAATGAACAGGACAATTTCAAGTGGGCATACATTCTGTGAAGCAATGAAAGTCTAATTCTAGTGGTAAGGAAATACTTCCTAGAACAGGAGAGATTTCCCAGTCCCAAATGACAAGAAGGGAGATCCAGAGCTGATTTCCACTTGGAAGAAACAGCGGTGTAACAGACTTACCGTAGAGCTTGGTATTGTTTTTGCAGGATAGGAAATTATCGGACACTCCTTTGTGTCTGGGGCAGACAGGGGAAGGCAGGATCTGGGGAATGTAGGACCTTGTAGCTCATGTTAAGTATTTGAGTTTGTTCAACTTGAAATGAGAAGTCACTGGAAGTTTAAAACAGCACTTGACACGATATCATTTACTCATTTAAATAATCACCTTCATTGTTCTGTGGACCGCGTAGGGGCAGGAAAATGTAGTTGTGGGTGTATGAATGCTCAGTCATGTCCAACTCCTTGCCTCCCGGTGGGTTGGAGTCTTCCAGGATTTTCTGTCCATGGGATTTTCCAAGCAGGAATACTGGAGCAGGTTGACATTTCCCAAGTCTCCTGGGTCTCCTGCATTGGCAAGTGGATGCTTTACCACTGAGACACCTGGGAAGTCCAGAATGTAGTTAGAACATCTAAATAGTACAGGTGAGAGTTAATGTTTACTCAGTTAGGCCCTAATTATGAAAATGTACAGAAGTGATCATACTCAGAATCATTCCTGGAAATTGAAAATGATAGTTTGGATGCAGAAGGAAACATTTCGGAGATACAAACCACAGCTCTCTTCCTCCCACTCTGCCCCAGAGAATTTCCGTAAGACTTTGGAATTTGAAAGTGAAGTAGCTCAGTCGTGTCTGACTCTTTGCGACCCCATAGACTGTAGCCCACCAGGCTCCTCTGTCCATGGGATTCTCCAGGCAAGAATACTGGAGTGGGTTGCCATTTCCTTCTCCAGGGGATCTTCCTGACCCAGGGATTAAACCCAGGTCTCCCACACAGCAGGCAGACGCCTTAACCTCTGACCCACCAGGGAATTTTGGAATTTGAAGCACCATGTAAAACTAAAGGCTGGAGTCATGAAAAAGTAAGGCTTGTTTGAAACTCTGACTGAGGAGTAGTGAAAGCCCATAGGGCTTCCTCAGTGGCTCAGCGGTAAAGGATAAGCCTTCGATGCAGGACACATGGCTTCAATTCCCAGAGGAGGGCATGGTGACCCACTCCAGCATTCTTGCCTGGAGAATCCCATGGACAGAGAAGCCTGGTGGGCTACAGTCCACGGTGTTGCAAAGAGTTGGGCATGACTGAAGTGACTGAGCATGCATGCGCAAAAGCCCCTGTTTCATTCTGATCAACAGGCAGCTAGGCAGCTTTGAGGTCACGTGTTCTGTGGAAAATTGGAGCTGAGAGAATGAACTCATGGACCCGGGCACAGTGGACGATGGTAGTAAGATGCTTGGCTGACAAGACGATTAAGGCTTGTTTTGAGATGGTGGAACCACAGGATGGATGCAGACTGGGATTACTTGGAAGAGAGCAGCCCTAGAAAGCAGCAGGACCAGAGTAGATCTTCATGAGCACGGAGTAAACTTTCATGTGATAAGTAACTGCAATATTGAGGGATTTTGGTCCTTTAATGTAGGAAAGTTTTGGATACAGTACTGTGGAGTAATAAGGGACTTTGAAAAGTCTCTATGAGCCTGGCTCATATTGCTATTTTAAATTTTAGAAGCTGAAATTCTCCTTGCTATATTTCAGGAATATTACGATCTCTTCCCCCGTAGATGCATATCCTGGAAAACCTAAGCTAACAAAATCGGGAGTTTTGAAGGAAAAGAAACAAAAGCGATTTTCAGAAAATATTGCTCCCATTGTACTCTTTATGTTTTTCACTCACTTTCATACTTAAAAGAAAATTTTCCTTGCCCAAATGAAGACAAGAAATATAAAAAATACAGTTTAGCTTTACCAATATACTGGTTCCTAAATTAGTCTTCCTGACCTAAGTAGGCATTTCTTCAAGGAAGACATACAAATGGCCAACAGGCACAAGAAAAGATGCTCGACATTTCTATTTATTCAGTTCAGTTCAGTTCAGTCACTCAGTCGTGTCCGACTCTTTGCGACCCCATGAATTGCAGCCTCCCTGTCCATCACCAGCTCCCAGAGTTCAGTCAAACCCACGGCCATCGAGTCAGTGATGCCATCCAGCCATCTCATCCTCTCATCCCCTTCTTCTCCTGCCCCCAATCCCTCCCAGCGTCAGGGTCTTTTCCAATCAGTCAACTCTTCACATGAGGTGGCCAAAGTACTGGAGTTTCAGCTTTAGTATCATTCCTTCCAAAGAAATCCCAGGACTGATCGTTAGAATGAACTGGTTGGATCTCCTTGCAGTCCATGGGACGCTCAAGAGTCTTCTCCAAAACCACAGTTCAAAAGCATCAATTCTTTGGCGCTCAGCTTTTATTAGAGAAATGCAAATCAAAACTACAATGAGATCACTTCACACCTGTCAGAATGGCCAGCATCAAAATATCTGCAAATAATAAACGCTGGAGAGAGTGTAACCCTCTTACACTTTTGGTGGCAATGTAAAGTGCTTCAGCCACTATGGAGAACAGTATGGAAGTTCCTTAAAAAAACAAGAATGGAACTACCATATGATCCAGCAATCCCACTCTTAAACATACATCCAGAAAAGAGAAAAGCTAATTGGAAAAGACGCATGCACCCCAGTATTTATAGCAGCACTATTTACAGTAGCCAAGATAGGGCTTCCCTCATGGCTCAGCTGGTAAAGGATAAGCCTTCGATGCAGGACACATGGCTTCAATTCCCAGAGGAGGGCATGGTGACCCACTCCAGCATTCTTGCCTGGAGAATCCCATGGACAGAGAAGCCTGGTGGGCTACAGTCCACGGTGTTGCAAAGAGTTGGGCATGACTGAAGTGACTGAGCATGCATGCGCAAAAGCCCCTGTTTCATTCTGATCAACAGGCAGCTAGGCAGCTTTGAGGTCACGTGTCTCCTGCAACGCGGGAGACCTGGGTTCGATCCTTAGGTTGGGACGATCCCCTGGAGGGGGGCATGGCAACCCAGTCCAGTATTCTGGCCTAGAGCATTTCCATGGACAGAGAAACCTTTCAGGCTGCAGTCCATGGGGTGGCAAGAGTCTGACACGACTGAGCGACTAAGCGCACAAGACAGGGAAACAATCCAGTTCCCATCAACAGATGAAAGGTTAAAGAAGCGGTGTGTGTATAGACATACATACACACACAATGGAATATTACTCAGCCGCAAAAGAATGAAGTATTGTCACTTGCAATAAAGTGGGTGGACCTAGAGAATATCATATTAAGTGGACACACAGAGTAAGACAAATATATCACGTGGGTAATATAAAAACAATACAAGTAGATTTATATACAAAACAGACACAGACACACAGAAAACAAACTTGTGGCTAGTAAAGTGGAAAAGGAGCAGGAGAGGGATGGATTAGGGGATGGGGTCAAAGATACACACAACTGTACTTAGAATAGATAAGCAACAAGGATTTACTGCATAGTACCTGGAACTGTACTGCAAAATCCACCTGCAATGCAGGACACTCAGAGATGTGCGTTCGATCCCTGGATTAGGAAGATTCCCTGGAGAAGGGGCATGGCAACCCCCTCCAGTCTTCTTGCCTGGAGAATCCCATGGACAGAGGAGCCTGGCGGGCTACAGTCCATAGGGTCACAAAGAGTTGGGCACGACTGAAGCAACTGAGCACTCACACGCAGGGAGCTATATTCAATATCTTGAAATAACATGAAGAAAAATCATCTGAAAAAAACGTACAACATTCACTTTGCTGTACATGTGAGTCTAACACGACATTGCACATCAGCTATTACATTTAAGTTTAAAAAATTAATCTCGAAAGGGTCAGGATCTGGGAGTGGTAATGAATGGGGCTCATCAAGTGATGCTATTCAAAATTCTGTTTTACTTCATGTGCGTCCACATTCAATTTGGACGCTCTCAGTCTGGACTGCTCTTCTCAGGACAAGATGCTAATAGCCAGCTGTTTCTCCACGTCCAAGAGGTTTTTGCTAAACTTAATCTTGGAAAAACAAGACCACTGACAATGAAATACAAGCAAGAATAGAGACACCTTTGTTCTCATTGCCGTGATCTCTTTTAGGCTCCTCTCCACTTCTGAGAAATAACAACCACGAGTTCAGTGTATATTCGTCAAATGTTAACAGAAGTCTAGGAGAAGGCAATGGCAAGCCACTCCAGTACTCTTGCCTAGAAAATCTCATGGACTGAGGAGCTTGGTAGGCTGCAGTCCATGGGATGGCTACTAGTTGGACACGACTGAGCGACTTCACTTTCACTTTTCACTTTCACGCATTGGAGAAGGAAATGGCAACCCACTCCAGTGTTCTTGCCTGGAGAATCCCAGGGACGGGGGAGCCTGGTGGGCTGCCGTCTATGGGGTCACACAGAGTCGGACGCGACTGAAGCGACTCAGCAGCAGCAGCAGCAGGACATCAAAAGCAGTGTGTTTCACATGGTTTTGTCAAGGTATCCTCACCGTCACCTCTTTAAACTGTCAGTGTTGCAGGGACTTCTCCGATTGTCCAGTGGTTAAGAATCTGCCTTGCAATGCAGGGAACACGGGATCAGCCCCTGGTCTGGGAAGATCCCACATGCCACGGGGCAACTTAGCCCATGCGCCACAGCTGCTGAAACCTGCCCAATGAGAAGCCTGCACGGGACAGCGAAGTGTAGCAACTAGAGAAAGCCTGTGCGGCAATGAAGACCCGGTGCAGCCAAAAATACTAAACAAATATTTTTAAAAGTCAATATTACAGTTACAAGGCCTAAATTATTATACATAGACCCTAGTCATTTCAACAGAGTCAACTAGATTGGTTTAATTTTTAAATTTTTTTTCATTGCGCTGCGGATAGTATGCTAATGTCTAAACCTTTGTGAATTCAGACAATCTTTTTTACCCAACAGCTTTGTACCTAGGATTACTGGTTTGTATTTATGCTCATTTTGAACTTTTCAGGAAAAGCCAGATTACCCTCCAGTTTCCATCACTGTTGGCGGTACAGGAGGGTTCTGGTTTCTCCATATCTTGACCCACATTCTGCACTGTCAGACCTAATCTAAATGGGCAACGGATAGCATTTCATTGCTTTTCCCTGACTGCTAGTGATACTGCACACCTTGTGTGGACTGGCCATTTGGATTTCCTCTGTTGTGAATGACCTAAGGCTCTGCCCAATTTTTTCTTGGTTTGACTATATTTTGTTGTTGCTATGTAGGACGTATGTGATATTCAGGATACTAATTCATTGTCAGTTTCATGTATGAGGGAAAACTTCTCCTAGACTGTAATTTCTTTTAATTTTTTTTACATCATTTTGTCAGGGTTCTTCAGATTAGTAAAACTGATAGGAGATGCACATAGCTCCTATTAGAGGAATGTGCTTACCCAGTAAGAGACATGCCCTGGTCTGTCAGGTGGATCGTCTGTAACATGGAGTGCCGGGAATATGACCTGGGTCTGCGTTCAAAAGCTTGGGGACCAGGAGTGCCCAGGGCAAGTGTCCCACAGCAGGCAAATGGATGCGTCTGCTCAGCAGAGAGTAAACTTGCCCTTCTTCTGCTCTGTTCTATTCAGGCTCTCTGTGCTTTCCATGGTCCCAATGTTGGTGAAGGCAATCTTAACTCAGTCTACTGATGCAAATGCTAACCTCTTCCTGGGACAGCCAGGTGGACACAGCAGAAATGACGCTTTACCAGCAATCTGGGCATCTGGGTTGGCGTCCTTTAGGACTGACTGGTTTGATGTCTTTGCTGTCCAAAGGGACTCTCAGGAGTCTTCTCCAGCACCACAGTTTGAAAGCATCAGTTCTTTGGTGCTCAGCCTCGTTTATGGTCCAACTCTCACATTCGTACATGACTACTGGAAAAGTCATAGCTTTGACTATATGGACCTTTGTTCGCAAAGTAATATCTCTGCTATTTCATACACTGTCTAGCCCCTACCCTGGCACTTCCCTGGTAGCTCAGACAGTAAAGAGTCTGCCTGCAATGCAGAAGACCCAGGTTTGATTCCTGGGTAAGGAAGATCCCCTGGAGAAGGGAATGGCTACCTACTCCAGTATTCTTGCCTGGAGAGTTTCACAGACAGAGGAGCCTGACAGGCTATAGTCTATGGGGTCACAAAGAGATGGACAAGACTGAGTGACTAACACTTTCACTTTTTTCTTTTAGATTTATTGCAGCTTTTCTTCCAAGGAGCAAGCATCTTTTAATTTCATGGCTGCAGCAACCATCTGCAGTGATTTTGAAGCCCAAGAAAATTAAATCTGTCACTGCTTCCATTTTTCCCTCATCTATTTGCCATGAAATGATGGGACAGGATGCCAAGATCTTGGTTTTTAGAATGTTGAGTTTCAAGTCAGCTTTTTCCCTTTCCCTTTTCTTCCTCATCAAGGGGCCCTTTTTTCCCTCTTTGCTTTTTTGCATTAGAGTAGTATTATCTACATATCTGAGGTTGTTGATACATCTCCCAGCAATCTGGATTCCAGCTTGTGATGAGTCATCAGGTAAGACTAACTATAAGGTACTCTTCAATTGCTGCTAGACGAGTTGCTAATTTCTTTTTTGCTGTTTCTTAGGATATTTGCTTGGTTTGACTTTTAACCAAGTTTCTTTGTTCCTGGTAAGATTGGTTTAAAAATGAAAAAGGGACAGAAAAAAGTGTTGACCAATCAGAGCCCTAATCACATAATTACTGTTGATTGCTGCTGATCAAATTATACTGTTTCCCAGGTATAAAGCTAGAGCCATCAGGACATGGGCCTGCATTTGGAGTCCAGTTGCCAGGAGAACAGTGTCTCTCTGAGTCCTTGTAGAGCTGCAGTTGGAATCAGGATTTTGTTGGTAGAAGGTAGGTCCCTTTACTTGTGTTATTTGTGCTTCTGAGGGAAAGAGTTATTTTCTTACCACAAGTTTTAAAAAGCAACGTTAGTTATGCACATATACACACAGACGGAAAGAGAGAATTATACACTGGGATATTGTTTCCTTGAGTTTTATTTGTAAACAATTTTCCAACTTGTAGAGTTAATTTTCTTCTTAATATTTTCTTAGTAAATTGCAAAGATTTTCAGGAAAAAAAAAAGCACCCGATTTGTTGATCCAGTGGGAATAAGAGGGTTTCTAGAACTGGGCAAGGGGTGAGTCAATTGGAAGAGACTTGGAAAACATGTGGCTTCCCTGGTTCAGATGGTAAAGAATCCGCCTCCACTGAAGGAGACCTGGGTTCGATCCCTGTGTCAGGAAGATCCCCTGGAGAAGCGCATGGCAATCCACTCCAGTATCCTTGCCTGGAGAACTCCTTGGACAGAGGAGCCTGGAAGGCTACTGTCTATGGGTTTGCAAAGAGTCAGACACGGCTGAATTGACTAACACTTTCTGAAAAACATGTGCGATCAAATTAGAGATTTTGGTTGGATATAAGGGTATTAGAATTAGGGTGGTGCTGATTGAATTGAAATTGGAGTGAGGCATATAGAATTCAGCATGCTTCATTTAAAGGTTGAATTCTTCAAGGAAAACATTTTCTGGGTTGTAGTGTAACATCATTTGGAATTAAGATTTTAGACTAGATGAAAGCAATAACTTTTTTGACTATCTTTTTTTCCTTTGAAGAATAAAGATGGAAAAGATGACATTTTATATCAGAAAGCAACTTTTTTTCCTGATACAATTCTCTTTTATGCATTTAAAGTACAAGTATTAAATACATGTAATTTTTAGATTTCTTCACTGGGATTATGCACTTCTATTATTAAAGGGATTGAAATCTTACTATTTCACTTTATAATTGATTATTAACTGGTGTATATGATCTATAGATGTTGAACGCTAATCAGTATCTAGAAACTTGCTTGAACTCTTTATTTCTAATAATTTGTCTAACAAAGCCAATTACTGATTAGATTTTAATTAGAATGTTTCAAATGTCTACCCATTAAGGATAATACTAGTTAAGAATGTATACATTTGTGTTCTCTGTACTTTATTCGCCTTGCTTTTCTTTACATAGGCACTCTTTCTATTCTTGGTAGATTTTCGCTGCATCCCCTAGTTTACCATAATATGATTTGTGATTTGCTTGTACTTTTCTATTTATTCTTCACATTCACGGTTTTACACTTTTAATGGTCTAGGGATTGCTTTTTGGTATCAGTCATCTTTTCTATTGGGTGTATGTTTTCTTTTGCAAATGTTTCAGTTTATATCTTTGTTTTCCTTTCCCTAATTTCTTTCGGGGTTAAACCATCCAATTTCTTGAATTGAGTGTTTAACTCATTTCTTTTCAGACTTGCTTAATTTCCTTTTAGTTCAGTTAGATATTTATCTTTTTCTGTCTTATGATTTGCCCTGACTTGTTATTTTTCATTTTCAGCTTTATTACTCTATAATTGACATATAAAATTGTAAAATATCAAGATTTGATTGTGGTGATTTGATATACAGTGAAAGGATTACCCCCGGCATCTAGTTAACACAATTACCTATGTATTTCCTTTTTTTTTTGGCTGTGCCACGTAGTCTCAGTACTCTGACCAGTGGTTGAACCCGTTCCCCCTGCATTGGAAACCAGGAGTCTTAACTGCTGCACCACTTGGGAAGTCTTATTTATGTTTTTTGGTAAGAACATTTACTCCTACTCTTCTGGAAATTTTCATGTATATATTACAGTGTTATCAACTATATTCACATGTTTTCCATTCAATCCTCAGGCTTTATTTTTGTACACCTTTACTTTCCCTTCCCTGCCCCTTTCTCACCCTCTTTTCCACTCTGGTTCCGTAAGATTTACTTTTTATTTTTAAGAGCCCACATATAAATGACGCCATGCCGTATTGTCTTTTTCTGCCTTATTTCACTTGGAATAATACCCTCCAAGTTCATCCATGTTGTTGCAAATGACAGAATTTCACTTTTTTTGTATTTCTGAGTAGTATTCCATTATACATATATATCATTTTATATACACACACACACCCACCCCACATTCTGTATCCATTCACTGATGGACACTTTGGTTGTTTACATATCTTAGCTATTGTAAGTAACGTATCAAAAATATGGGAGTGCAGATATCTCTTTGATATTCTGTTTATTTCCTTTGGAAATATACCCAGAAATGAGATTGCTGGATCATATGATAGTCCTCTTTAAAATTTGTGAGGAACCTCCATAGCTTTCCATAGCACACACTATGAGCGCGTGCTAAGATGCTTCAGTCATGTCGGGCTGTTTGTGACCCCATGGACTGTAGCCTGCCAGGCTCCTCTGTCCATGGGATTCTCCCGGCAGTAACACTGGAGTGGGTTGCCATGCCCTCCTCCAGGGGATAGAACAGGAAGGGGTCTCTTACGTCTCCTGTATTGACAGACGACTCTTTACCACTAGCACCACCTGGGAAGCCCAGAAGGCACCCAGGCCTACTGCACCAATTTACATTCCTACCAACAAGTGTGCCTTTTTTCCCTTAAATTCAAATTTTGAAATTAAGACTGCTATGCAATTTTAACTTGAGTTCCTTTTGCCATCTATTTATCTTCAAATATCCTGTATTTTCTTTAGGTTTGGCTTTGAAACTTCCGTAAAGACACTTGACCGCCGTGAACTGAGAAGCTGTCAGGTGCTCAAGCCTGTGAATCCGGGGAGGCCCCAACCAAAAAGAGTCACAAAGCTGCAGGCCGCCGAGGCAGCGCTTGGTTCAGGGAGCCTTCCCCTCCAGGAAACACCCTCTTTCCTTTGGCTACAGAATACAGACCAGGGTGGATTGTCCTTCGTGGGGATCAACAAGCTGGAGAAGATACCACCTCATTGGTTTAAAGGTTCTAGTCTGAGTCACTGCCCCACAGACACAGCAAAACCGAGTGCCGGGTGGGAGGCCGGAGCGCCCTGCGGAGCCGCGCTCGGCCCGCGGCCGGGTGGGTCGCACCGCGCCCCGCGTCCTAGTGCGCCGGTGTCTTCGGCTTCGGGCCGCGGTGCCCGCTGCAGAGATCCTATGCGCCCCAAGTCTCTGCCCCTCTCGGGGGCCACATGTTCTTCCTCCGCCCCCCAGTCCGCGGAGGCCGCCCCAGCCTGCAGCTCCCCGGAGCCAAGCCTGACCCCAGACCCCCCCGGCAGGGATGGCCCCAGAAATGGCAGCTGTGGGTCTCATCAGTGTCCTCGGGAAGAGGGGCCCAGGGAAGCGACTGTCCGGGCCCGGGTTAGGGGGAGCCTCTCCTCAGACGCGGCGCACGAATCTCTGGAGCTCGAAGCTCAGTTTCTGTTTGCTGACGTCCCTTCCATGGACAGCCCTGCCCTGCTGAGCCCTCGGCTCCAGCATTCTGCTAAGGCTTCCGGATGCTGCTGTGCTCCTGATCTTCAACCCTTGGGTCCTCCTTTGGATCCTGGAAATCCAATGCACCCCGGCCCGTGCCTGCAATCTCTGGAAGGCATTGCAGCTGGTGACCTTGACGGCATCCCCTTGATTCCTCCCAACATCAGTGAGACTCTGACCGCGTTCCCCAGAGGCGCTGCTAGGAACTTCAGGGCCCCCATAAACTTGTCTGAGGTGGTAAGGTTGGACCACTCTTATGCCTCTAAGTGTCTGGCACCAGCTGCAGAGACCAGAGTCTCCAGCACCCTTGACTGTGATCCCTTGGGGCGAAAGCTAGAAGCGCTTGAGTCTCTTGAGTCCTGGGACGAGTTCTCCACCGATGGATGGTCTTCAATCTGTGCTGCTGCTGCTGCTAAGTCGCTTCAGTCGTGTCCGACTCTGTGTGACCCCATAGACGGCAGCCCACCAGGCTCCCGCGCCCCTGGGATTCTCCAGGCAAGAACACTGGAGTGGGTTGCCATTTCCTTCTCCAATGTGTGAAAGTGAAGCCGCTCAGTCATGTCCGACTCTTGGCAACGCCATCCATGGGATTTTCCAGGCAAGAGTGCTGGAGTGGGGTGCCATTGCCTTCTCCAGCCCATGACTACTGAACAATTTGCCAAATGTGACTCTCGGGGATTTTTTTTAACTTTGTGTCTGTCTGCTTAGTTGCTCAGTCCTGTCCAACTCTTTGTGACCTCATAGACTGTAGCCCACCAGGCTCCTCTGTCCATGGAATTCTCCAGGCAAGGATACTGGAGTGGGTTGCTATTCCTTTCTCCAATGGATCTTCCTGACCCAGGAATTGAACCCAGGTCTCCTGCATTACAGACAGATTCTTTAGTGTCTGAACCACCAGGAAAGCCCTTTGTAACTATACTGATATTTGTTAAAGCTGTTATCCCAATGTATATCCACAAAACAAAGAAAGGTAAAATCCTTAAAATCTATTTTAAAATTCAGCATTATCTCCTAAAGGAAAGTGACCTTTCAATAACTGGTCCACTCTTTTGCCTAGTATAACTTCCTCATTTACACTCCCTCTGCCTACATTTTTTTATTTTGTACAGCTTCTTGGTGCTTTCTGCTAGACTGAATGCTGCCAAGTTTGAATTGTATTTTGCATAAGTAAACTCTTCAATTTTTTAATATGCCTCAGTTTATCTTTCAACACTCTAAAACAGAGTAATCCCGAAAAGTTCAAAGTAAATGAATCAACAAAATTATACTAAGAAAAATACAAATAGAAAGCAGAAGTCATGAAACTTAGTGTCAGACAAAATAGAATTGAATCTCAAAGGAACATGAAAGGGCTCTAAAGGCTACATCTCACCAGAAAGGTGTAACAGTCATGGATGCCCATGCAGCTCTGATCAAGTTTAAATCATAGAAAATCAAACAAGTGGGAAGAAACATTAAAAGTAGGAGAATTTAAATTACTTAATGTGATATTTTTATTTATAATATGAAATATATGTTTGGTCCTCATCTCAGTTTCTGATTGATAGCTCCTAAAACCCTTGGAATTTCCGAAGTAAATAAAGTTACGTTTTATGATTTTGTTACATTACTGTGGTAGCTGTTAAACTGCCCCTAGGTCACTTAAGCACGGTTCCCCTAGCTGGTTGTTAGGGGAACCAACCCTGCAATTAGAGGGTTGGAATTTTCAGCCCCACCCTAGACTTTCAAGGAGGAGGAGGGGCTGGAAGTTGAGCCAATCACCGATGGCCAATCATTTAATCACTCATGCATATGTAATAAAACCTCCATAACACCCCCCCTCCCCCGCCCCTCGCCAAAAGGACAAAGTTTGAGGAGCTGCTGGGTCAGTAAACCTTTAGAGAATTGGGGACAGTATTGCACCTAGAGAGGGCCTTATGTTGTGCAAGAGAGGAAAAAAATGGACAGACTTAGGTGGCTCAGAGAGTTAAGAATCTGCCTGTGATGCAGGAGACCCGGGTTCGATCCCTGGGTCAGGAAGATCCCCTGGAGAAGGAAATGGCAACCCATTGCAGTATTCTTGCCTGGAAAATCCCATGGATGGAGGAGCCTGGAGGGCTACATTCCATGGAGCCACAAAGAGTCGGACACGACTAAGCGACTTCACTTTAAGGATGTAGAAAACTTCCACAGCATTAACCATAAGGTAGAATTTATGTATCTGATAATTGAGGACTCCCTTTTGTCAATGCAAAAGGATCAATCACAAAAATTGACAATACATTCAGGTGAATAGAAAACACTAATAAATCCTGAAGTAAGAAAGAAGATCAAACTCTAATTATCATGCAATAAAACTAGAAATTAACTGTAAAAATCAGGAAATACAGAAGTCTTTCCTGGCAAGTAAAAAAATCTTCAACTAAAAGATCTGTAGGTTAGAGGGATATAAATCACAATAGTTAAATTCCCTGGAGACATGGACATAGAATATTTGTTAACTGTATAAATGGGCTTCCCTGGTAGCTCAGCCAGTGAAGAATCTGCCTGCAATGTGGGAGACATGGGTTCAGTCTCTGGGTTGGGAAGATTCCTTGCAGGAGGGCATGGCAACCCATTCCAGAATTCTTGCCTGAAGAATCCCCATGGACAGAGGAGCCTGGCAGGCTACAGTCCGTGGGGTTGCAGAGTCACATGACTGGGCAACTAAGCACAGCACACAGCAACTCTATAAACTCTGAACCAGACTGCCTGATTTTGAATCCCGGCTTCCCTCTTGTCAGTTTGTATGACTGACCTTGCTGAATTATTTAACTTCATGCTGAATCAGTTTCCTCACTTGTGAAATGAGGTGGTAATAGTACTTACCTGATATGATTCTATGAATCAGTATTTGTAAGTTCTACGATGGATGCCTGGGACATAATAATCATGACTAGAGTGTTTTTAGATATAAAAATGAATGAAATACATAAGAATATATGAGATTCAATTGAAATAGTAATGGGGAAAATTTACAGGCTTAATTTTTTTAATCAATAAAATTTAAAAAATGCCATTCAATTGACTTTGCTCCTGTCTCAAAGTTAGGGAAAAACAAACAGAAAGAAAGTAGCTGGAAGGAATAAATAAATATATATGCAGAAATAAATGAATTAGAAGAATTGTAATATAATATAACTAAATCAACAAAAAGCTCAACTGGATACTTTTAAAGGAAAAAATAATTAATTAAAATAGATTTCAGAAGAGATAGAAAACCTAAGATATAAATTTTCAAGTAAGACATGCAGAAAGATGTCGAAAGGTATGTCACTTCAAAAATCACTAGTATTAGGTAGTTTCATGGGGGAAGTGTGTGAAACCTTTAACCCACGGATCTTTTCAAATTGATTTAGGCAATTCAAAAAGAAGAAAAAAGTCAAAGTTTTAGAGTAAGCATAATATCGATAGAAAAACCTGACAAATTATGTAATGAAAGTAATAGACAAAATTCACAAATAGATATTTGTGAATATCAATGCTAAAGTTTTAAATTAAGCTGTACTGTGCTCAGTTGCTTCAGTCATTTCCGACTCTTTGTGGCCCCATGGACCATAGACCCCCAGGCTCCTCTGTCCATGGGGATTCTCCAGGCAAGAATAATGGAGTGGGTCTCCATGCCATCCTCCAGGGGATCTTCCTGACCCAGGGATCGAACCAGCCTCTCCTGCCTTGCAGGCAGATTTTTTACCACTGAGCCACCACCAAAGCTCTAAAATCAGATGAAAGTGAAAGTCACACAGTCGTCTCTCACTCTTTGTGACCCCATAGACTGTAGCCCACCAGGCTCCTCTGTCTGTGGAATTCTCCAGGCCAGAATACTGGGGTGGTAGCCTTTCCCTTCTCCAAGGGATCTTCCCAACCCAGCGATTGAACTCAGGTCTCCTGCATTGCAGGCAGATTCTTTACCATCTGAGCCACCAGGTTTTAAATTAAAATTAGCTCAGTGTGTCCAACTCTTTGCAATCCAATGGACATTAGCCCACTGGGTTCCTTTGTCCATGGGATTTTTCAGGTAAGAATACTGGAGTGGGTTGCCATTTCCTCCTCCAGGGGATCTTCCTGACCCCATGTTGAAAGCACGTCTCCTGCGAGGCCTGCATTGGCAGGCTCATTCTTTACCACTTCAACACCTGAGAATCCCCTATTTAGAGAATAACAATGATTAAATGTTTACTGCAGGGAAAAAATGATGATTTAAAATAAGGAAACCTGATAATATGACTAATAGATCCAAGAAGGAAAGTTATATCATTGCTTTCATAAATTCAAATGGACATATGACAGAATTCAACACTCAATTCTGTTTAAGACATGGCACCACTGAATATTTCCTTAAACTGAAAACATTTCCTTTATTTATCTAGTTAAATATTTTATCCCCAAAGCCAGCATTTTGGTTAAGCAGGAAATAATTGAGACACTTCTGCCAGTAATTAGAATTAGAGGTATTAACCAATGCAAAACATTAGAGTTATAAGTGATGGAAAGGAAGAAACAATATTTCCTTTTATTAAAATTGGTTTGAAAACCTTGGTTCCTGGAAAACTCAAGAAAGCGGCTATTTACACCTATCTTTTTTCCTCCTACTCTTGACCTGGCAGGGCTCATTGCTGCTTAGATTTTACTTCTTGGGACTTTTTACCAATGGTGAGGGGCACTTCAGCACGGAAGAGGCAGACATTAATCTTCCTAAATCAAGAGGGTGATGGGATTGAATCAGAACTCAGAACTTTTTTGTCCATCTAAAATGAGTAAAAATAAAAGGAGAGAAGGGCCAGACATTCAGAAAGTCTCATTTGGGTAAATTGTTGCGCACTATCGTGTGCAAAAGGGTAGTCAGAGTTGGTTCAAGAGTAGGATTCCTAAAATCAAGATTTCAGAAAAGGTCAGATGACAAGGGTTGACTTAGTTGGGGTGAGGAGGATAATCATTTAAGGAAGGCGTGAGAGGTCCCCTTGCCGAACAATGTAAGAAATGTCTAGAGAGAACTTTCACATTTTTTTTGCCTATGTCAATGGTTACCCATATATAGTCACTACTTCAAACTTTCTACCTTTCCTGGAACTTCCGCTTTATCACTTCTTTCTCTTTTGGCAGGTGATAATGACTCCTACTGACCAGGCAAGATTCCCTCATTGTCCCACACCTCTCTGATCTTGTGTGGCACACTATGGATATTATAATATTACTCCACTGAGCACAGACAATATGCCGGACACCACACCAAGCCTCAAGATCAGCACAATACACAGACTCACTCTATGAAGCAGAAACTACTAATATTCTCTTTAAAGAGATGAAGATATAGAATACAGAAAAATTGAATAAAATACTTAAGGTCTCCATGCAGTAAATGTTGAACTGAATATTCAAATCCAGCTTATTGATTAAGGCTAATTCTGCTTTTGAATTATCTTCCCTATGGAAATAAACCTCTTTTCCGGAAGGTCTAAGTCTTGACTGATCTTTATATTCCCCACTGAGCCTGTTGTGTTACCTCTAGCAGTCTGGTCACTCGATTCATATTTATTTGAATAAATGATTAAGTTAAATCATCTAGCTAACATTTCTCATCTTTTTCTCTCCTTACTAAACATGTCTCTGAGTCCCACCTTTCAATCTTTCTGTGGCTTTCAATTTTAGGTTTAATTCTATTTTAAATTTTAGTGAGAAGTCATGGAAGTAGATTAGGATGTGACTGAATTAAAATATTTTGGCCCATCAGATCATTCTCTTTTATTTTGAGGATAGCTCCAATGTGGCTCAGTGGTAAAGAACCTGCCTGCCGAGCAGGAGACTCAGGTTCGATCCCTGGGTCAGGAAGATCCCCTGGAGAAGGAAATGGCATCCCACTCTAGTATTCTTGCCTGGGGAATCCCACGGACAGAGGAGCCTGGCGGGCTACAGTCCATGGGGTCACCAAGAGTCAGACACGACTTAGTTACTGAGCATGAATGAAACACCACTGAGAAAGCACTTTACGGGACTGGGAGAAAACATTTTATGGAGTTGGGAGTGTCTCATTTGAGATTCGTGGAAGATTTGCTGCCTAATTATATTCTTATTTCTTGTTAAATGTGTGAAATTGATAGGGAGAAGCTTTTATGGTAAAAGTTTAAAGCATTTGTTTTTCAGTTGTGGGGATATCTTTTATGATTTCTACATCAGAAGCTGTGATAAATGGAGTTCTTATTTCTCCTAGATTGAAAAAAAGTATATATGTATAAATATACATGAAAACCCCCAATACATATTATTTACACATGAATATACATAAACATGTATGTACTATACAGTTGTCTCATGATAGCTAATTTTGCTATGTTGTCAAGTTAAATGTTTTAAAAACAGATTTGTATCAGGCAGAGATATTTTCTTCTTATGGGAAACTGAAGGAGTGGACCAGAGTTAGAGTTGAATGGTTTTGGAAGATGCTGAGGAATTGGAAAGGAATGGTGCTGAGAGAATCCAGTTTTTGATGAGACACAGATCCAGGCCATCAGTCCATGCTTCTTCATTTTGAGGTTGAGTCCAAAGGGGAAAGCCTATTTCTGGCTCTTGAAAAATGTTCATGTGAAGTTAGGATTTCACATTTATTGAACAATTGCCTGTTTAGTCCTCCACTCTTGTTTCTTATTTAAATAAAAAGTATGTAAAAGAAATTAAGGCAAGAACCATTTACTTTTGAGATGGAGTTGTTGTTGTTGGGCTTCCCTGGTGTTTCAGACAGTAAAGAATCTGCCTGCAATGCAGGAGACCCAGAAAACATGGGCTCAATCCCTGGGTTGGGAAGATCCCCTGGAGAAGGAAATGGCAACCAACTCCAGTATTCTTGCCTGGAGAATTCCAGGGACAGAGAAGCCTGGTGGGCTATGATCCATGGGGTCACAAAAAGTTGGACACGACCAACACTTTCACTGTTGTTGATGTTCATGTCCTACTCTTTGCAACCCTCTGGAGTTTGCTTAAACTCATGTCTATTGAGTTCATGGTGCCATTAAAATTTTTTTAAATCTTTAGTTTTTATTTTGGTGATTAAATTTTTATAAGTTTTATCAAGTGATCTTTTCATGTTCCAGTTTCAAAGAAATATTTTCAATCAAAATATTTTCTTTTAGTGAAATGATAACAAACTGAGGTTTGCTAGCAGTGGAAAGTGCTGCACTCAATATGCCAGCAAATTTGGAAAACTCAGCAGTGGCCACAGGACTGGAAAAGGTCAGTTTTCATTCCAATCCCAAAGATAGGCAACGCCAGAGAATGCTCAAACTACCACAAAATTGCACTCATCTCACACACTAGTAAAATAATGCTCAAAATTCTCCAAGCCAGACTTCAATGGTAAGTGAATCGTGAACTTCCAGATGTTCAAGCTGGTTCTAGGGAAGGCAGAGGAATCAGAGATCAAATTGTCAATATCTGTTGGATCATCGAAAAAGCACGAGAATTCCAAAAAAACATCTACTTCTGCTTGATCAGCTATGCCAAAGCCTTTGATTGTGTGGACCACAATAAACTGGAAAATTCTTCAAGAGATGGGCATACCAGACCACCTTAGCTGCCTCTTGAGAAATCTGTATGCAGGTCAAGAAGCAACAGTTAGAACTGGACATGGAACAACAGACTGGTTCCAAATAAGGAAAGCAGTACATCAAGGCTGTATATTGTCACCCTGCTTATTTAACTTACGTGTAGAGTACATCATGAGAAATGCTGGGCTGGATGAAGCACAAGCTGGAATCAAAATTTCTGGGAGAATTATCAACAACCTCAGATATGCAGATGACACCATCCTCATGGCAGAAAGTGAAGAAGAACTAAAGAGCCTCTTGATGAAAGTGAAAGAGGAGAGTGAAAAAGTTGGCTTAAAACTCAACATTCAGAAAACAAAGATTATGGAACCTGGTCCCATCACTTCATGGCAAATAGATGGGGAAATAGTGGAAACAGTGTCAGACTTGATTTTGGGGGGCTCCAAAATCACTGCAGATGGTGACTGCAGCCATGAAATTAAAAGATGTTTGCTCTTTAGAAGAAAAGTTATGACCAATCTAGACAGCATATTAAAAAGCAAAGACATTACTTTGCCAACAAATGTCCATCTAGTCAAAGCTATGGTTTTTCCAGTGGTCATGTATGGATGTGAGAGTTGGACTGTGAAGAAAGCTGAGTGCCAAAGAAGTGATGCTTTTGAACTGTGGTGTTGGAGAAGACTCTCGGGAGTCCCTTGGACTGCAAGGAGATACAACCAGTCCACCCTAAAGGAAATCAGTTCTGAAGGACTGATGCTGAAGCTGAAACTCCAATATTTGGCCACCTGATGCAAAGAGCTGACTCATTTGAAAAGACCCTGATGCTGGAAAAGATTGAAGGAAGGAGGAGAAGGGGATGATGGAGGATGAGATGAGGGGATGGCATCAATGCCATCAAACTCAATGGACATGAGTTTGAGTAAACTCCAGGTGTTGGTGATGGACAGGGAGGCCGGGTTTGCTGCAGTCCATGGGGTCTCAAAGAGTCAGACATAACTGAGTGACTAAACTGTAGAGAAGAGTTTTGAGTCTGTGATTGCTCTGCTGACAATGGAATTATATCAGAGCTGACTGAATGAAATTATTCCCTCAGTCATATCCATAATATAAAATCTTCACTAATTTTTTTTTAAACTGAAATCTTGTTTCCTTTGTGAGAGAAACCGCTGACTCTAGGATTCAGTTCCTGAATGAACCGGAAAGTTGGGAGATATTTTTATAATTTTAGTTCCTCGGAGTTCAGGTGAGAACTGTTGGTGGTGAGTGACATATTGGGAGGTTTTGCTGTTATTGTGGGGTTTCCCTGGTGGCTCAGCGATAAAGAATCTGCCTGCCAATACAGGAGACAAGAGTTCCATCTCTGGGTTGGGAAGATGCGCTAGAGAAGGAAATGGCAACCCACTCCAGTATTCTCGCCTGGGAGATCCCATGGACACAGGAGCCTGCTGGGCTATAGTCCTTGGAGTCCCCAAAGAGATGAACATGACTTAGCAACTAAGCAAAACAACAACTGTTGTAGCACTTAATGCTTATGTTTTCTATGATGATTCACAAGGATCTCTAGCAACTCCAGCTATATGCAGAATCAGCTCAGTTCAGTCGCTCAGTCGTGTCTGACTCTTTGCAACCCCCATGGACTGCAGCACACCAGGCCTCCCTGTCCATCACCAACCCCCAGAGTTTACTCAAACTCACGTCCATCGAGTCAGCGATGCCATCCAACCATCTCATCCTCTACCGTCCCCTTCTCCTCCCACCTTCAATCTTTCCCAGCATCAGGGTCTTTTCAAATGAGTCAGAATACACACAGAATAGAATTTAGGATTGGGGAGTTTGAGGCTTATTAATTTAAATCCATAGCATGTGAGGAACATGATATCTAGAATCTAAATTTTCAAATAACGACATATCGTCGTCTTGGGGAAAAAAAAAGTATTTCACAAATATATTGCTTACAAGGAATCCTAAGATAGGCACAGGACAGGCCCGGAGGAAAGGGAAAAATCAGGGTGTCTGATAGGAATTGTAATTGCCCGTCCGTCCAGCAGAGGGTGAGAGGGAGGGAGGTGTGTCTGCTAAAAGCGAGAAAGCAGAGCCCTGGCAGTGAGCGAGCATCGCCAGGTTTAGGGAAGAGCTGAAAGTATCCGACTCGGGCAGACGTGGATTTTGAAAATTTGGAGGGATAACATTTGAAGAAACACACACGTATGACTCCGTTATGGTGTTAAAACCGATGAGTCCGTCTATGAGAACAAGGGCTGGGGACCTGCTGGAGCAGGAGTGCGGGGTGGTCATCGAGGGCGTCAACACCCCCTACCTGTACTTCGGCATGTGGAAGACCGCCTTCGCCTGGCACACGGAGGACATGGACCTTTACAGCATCAACTTCCTGCACTTCGGGGAGCCCAAGACGTGGTACGCGGTGCCGCCGGAGCACGGCCGGCGCCTGGAACGCCTGGCCGGCGCGCTCTTCCCGGGCAGCTCGCGGGGCTACGACGCCTTCCTGCGCCACAAGGCGGCGCTCATCTCGCCCACGGTGCTCCGGGACAACGGCATCCCCTTCGGTCGGGTCACGCAGGAGGCGGGCGAGTTCATGGTGACCTTCCCCTACGGCTACCACTCGGGCTTCAACCACGGCTTCAACTGCGCCGAGGCCATCAATTTCGCCACCGCGCGCTGGATCGATTACGGCAAAGCGGCCTGGGAATGGGACTCTGCATGACCTTAGGGGAAAATCTGGGTCAGAATAAGGACGATTTCAGGCCAGCACCTTTAAGAGATTAAAAATCGAGGGGAAAGTCAGATGCAAACCTGCAATTACCAGCTGGGAAGGGAGTCCGAAGTTATGCTAGTAACGTTAACAGCAGAACTTTGTAAGGTACTGAAAGCTCCTGATGGGGAAACAGTAAAAACAGTGGCAGCCTTTATTTTGGGGAGCTCCAAAATCACTGCAGATGGTAACTGCACCCATGAAATTAAAAGACACTTACAAGGGAAGTTATGATCAACCTAGACAGCATGTTAAAAAGCAGAGACATAACTTGCCAACAAAGGTCCCTCTAGTCAAGGCTATGGTTTTTCCAGTGGTCATGCATGGATGTGAGAGTTGGACTATAAAGAAAGATGGGTGCTGAAGAATTGCTGCTTTTGAACTGTGGTTTTGGAGAAGACTCTTGAGAATCCCTTGGACTGCAAGGAGATCCAACTAGTCCATCCTAAAGGGGATCAATCCTAAGTGTTCATTGAAAGGACTGATGTTGAAACTGAAACTCCAATATTTCGGCTACCTGATGCGAAGAGCTGACTCATTTGAAAAGACCCTGATGCTGGGAAAGATTGAAGGTGGGAAGAGAAGGGGATGACAGAGGATGAGATGGGGAGATGGCATCACTGACTTGATGGACATGGGTTTGAGTAAACTCCAGGAGCTGGTGATGGACAGGGAGGCCTGGTGTGCTGCAGTCCATGGGGTCGCAAAGAGTTGGACACGACTGAGAGACTGAACTGAACTGAGCTGAAAGTGCCTGGCTGGGATGGAGGTAGGGTAGGGGGTGTGGTGGGGGGAAGAGTGCCTTCTGTTTTCCAGCAGCAATAAGGGATAACAACTTTGTTTTCTTGGTGCAGTAAGGAAGTTGGGAGATGGGAGAGTTTGTCTTACTTTCCAGCTAGACCTGGCGGTACAAGAATGAGTGTGTCCATGCAGAGGTGAGAGAGGTGGGTGGGGCGTCAGGGACGCAGTGTAGACAGCAAGATTTGGGGAGGCCTGCCTTGTCACCAGGCTGCGTGGCCACCTCTCCTAGCTCCTTACCAGAGCTGCTGAAGCTTTTCTTCCTTCCTCACCAAGGCAGAAAGGGTGACTCCCGGGAGAGCCTGACTCTGTCCTTTAGGAATTTTTGTCCTTGGTGTGGGAAATTCCAGAAAAGCTGTTACTCTGGAGAGTAATGCTGCTGCTGCTGCCGCCAAGTCGCTTGAGTCATGACCGATGTCTGTGCGACCCCATCCCTGGGATTCTCCAGGCAAGAACTCTGGAGTGGGTTGCCATTTCCTTCTCCAATGCATGAAAGTGAAAAGTGAAAGTGAAGTCGCTCAGTCATGTCTGACTCTTCGAGACCCCATGGACTGTAATAATGGTTCTCTATTCATTATTCCTTCCCTGTCTCCTCCCCTGCAGCCTCTTCTTTCCTTTTAATGGTGAAGTCAATAAACGCGATGCTGGTGGTGTGGTTTTGTGTGTTCCTTGTATCTGCAGACTCAGTCCGTCGACGACTTGCTCTGTAAGCCTATGTGCAAAGTTGATTCTAAAACATATTTAGTAAAGCAAATCTTTCTTTCTGTAGTCACTGCTTTGACCTTTCCAGCAGTTACTTAGAGGGGAGAGCTGGACTAGAGCCAGCAGAAGGGCATTCAGACTGGCACTTCGCCACTTTGTAGTTGTGGGACCTTCAGCAAGAAATCATTGATTCTCTCTGAGGCCAAATTACAGCGCAAGAGTTTGTGAAGATACTGGAGCATGTGAACGTGACGGGAGTGGAGGCTTGTGTATCCTCACACACTCTCCCAACCTCAAGCAAGCCCGAGGCCAAGGACATATGCTCATATTCTTCTCTGATCCTCAGTTCTACTGCTGTTTTCCTCACCATCCACACAGGCTGACCTATTGCTTTCCTTTTAATGAATAGACTTCATTTTCCAGAGTCATTCACAGCAAAATTGGTGGAAACTGCAGAGAATTTCCATGTGCTCCTCCCCAGGCTCCTCCACCAGCATCCACATTTGTTACAACCGAGAAAGCTGTGCTGACACCTCATTATCACCCAGAGTCATAGGTTAATTTATGGTTCAGCTCTTGGTGTTGTCTGTTCTGCAGATCTGACAATTGTAAATAACATGTATAGTATCTACGTTTAGAGTACCATACAGAATAGTTTCATGAGCTAAAAATCCTCTGTGTTCTGCCTGTTCATCTCACCCTCTTCTCAAGCCCCTGACAATCTCTGATCTTTTTACATCACCATAGTTTTTTTTTTTTTTTCCAGAATGTCATTAGCTGGACTCCTACAGTCTGTGGCCTTTTCTGAATGGCTTCTTTCAGTGAGTCATATGGTTTTAAGTTTCCTCCATGTCCTTGTGGTTTTCTTTTTATTGCTGAATAATATTCCATTGCATGATGTACCACAGTTTACTCTCCTAATTGCTTCCAAGCTTTTTTTTTGCAGTTATGAGTAAAACTGCTACAAACATTTGTGTGCAGGTTTTGGTGTGAATATAAGTTTCAACTCATCTGAGTAAATACCAAAGAGGACAATTGCTGGATTGTATGGTAAGACTATATTTAGTTTTGTGAAAGTGAAAGTCACCCAGCTGTGTCTGACTCTTTGCAACTCCATGGACTGTATAGTATTCTCCAGGCCAGAATACTGGGGTGGGTAGCCTTTCCCTTCTCCAGGGTATCTTCCCAACCCAGGGGTGGAACCCAGGTCTCCCGCATTGCAGGCAGATTCTTTACCAGCTGAGCCACAATTACAAATGATTGTTACCAGTAGAAAACTGTTTTTTTTTCTTTCATGATCTACCACTTGTTTGGACTAAAGGTCACACATTCGCATTGGCAATTTCCACTCCTTGTCATGTGTGTCTTTGTTGTGGTCCCAAGGCAAGGTCAAGGTTTCACAGTCAGTCAACAGCCAGAGGAGCCAGCCTGTTTTCAGACTCCTACACTGATTTGTTGGGTAGTCTTTCAACAAATCGGGTCTTTGTGCTGGCTCTCCACTTCTTAGTTTAGGCAAAAAGAGCTCTTAACCACACTGCACCTGTGCTAAAGTTTGCATGTAACAGGTTCAGACCAGGGCAAACATAATTTGTGCTAAATAAATATTAGCTAGTATCATTGTTACTTAGAAGCTGGAACTTGTAAGACAGACGTTAGAACCTGTACTTAAATGTAACTTACAGAGGTTGGCGTCAGTTCTTGGGGCTCTAAGATTTATAAAAAGCCTCAGTCATGGATTTGTCTGACTATCTGGCTATACTGAATTGTTCATAGAGATTGACTGTTATACCAGTTCAGTTTCTCTGTGTGTAAGGAATCCTTTCCAGATATTTAGAAATAACTTCACCTTGATATTTGTCATGAGACTGTGGCCATATGTGGGTTTTGAAGTTACCATTCCCCCCAGGGTTTGTGTTACCTTTCACCACTTTAAATAGGAAACTGCAAACCGTTGCTAGGAATTGGCTTCAGAGATAAGTGGAAAGGATACTGATCTGAACTGAACAGACTCTGGTGAGGACAGCTCCTTCCCATCACTCTCTTTTCACCAGCTTCTCAAAGTGAAATGTCTCACAAGCTCCTTGTCACCGACCTGCTGGGACTACAGGGTGATAGACAGACCCTTCTCACTGGTCCTCAGTGAGTGGTGGGTGTTATGGGGAGGACAGAGGATGGCAGAGCTGAGCCCTGCTAGGCATGGGGAGCATGTTGGAGGTGTCACCCTACTAAAAAGGAGTATTTGTGTGGCTTGGTTTCTGGATTTGGTCCCTGGCATTCAGCATCCTTGAGCCCTAATTGTCAGCCCCCCTCTGCCTATTAGAGGGCTTCCCTGATAGCTCAGTTGGTAAAGAATCCACCTGCAATGCAGGAGACCCCGGTTTGATTCCTGGGTCAGGAAGATCTTCTGGAGAAGTGATAGGCTACTCACTCCAGTATTCTTGGGTTTCCCTGTTGGTTCAGCTGGCAAAGAATCTGCCTGCAATGTGGGACACCTGAGTTCGATTCCTGGGTTGGAAAGATCCCCTGGAGAAGGGAAAGGCTACCCACTCCAGTATTCTGGCCTGGAGAATTCTCTGGACTGTATAGTCCATGGAGTTGCAAAGAGTTGGACATGACTGAGCAACTTTCACTTTCACTTTCTCCCTATTATGGAGAGCTAAGGAGTACGTCAAGGCTGTATATTATCACCCTGCTTATTTAACTTATATGCAGAGTACATCATGAGAAACGCTGGACTGGAAGAAACACAAGCTGGAATCAAGATTGCTGGGAGAAATATCAATAACCTCAGATATGCAGATGACACCACCTTTATGGCAGAAAGTGAAGAGGAACTAGAAAGCCTCTTGATGAAAGTGAAAGAGGAGAGCGAAATAGTTAACTTAAAGCTCAACATTCAGAAAATGAAGATCATGGCATCCGGTCCAATCACTTCATGAGAAATAGATGGGGAAACAGTGGAAACAGTGTCAGACTTTATTTTTGGGGGGCTCCAAAATCACTGCAGATGGTGACTGCAGCCATGACATTAAAAGACGCTTACTCCTTGGAAGGAAAGTTATGACCAACCTAGATAGCATATTGAAAAGCAGAGACATTACTTTGCCGACTAAGGTCCATCTAGTCAAGGCTATAGTTTTTCCAGTGGTCATGTATGGATGTGAGAGTTGGACTGTGAAGAAGGCTGAGCGCCGAAGAATTGATGCTTTTGAACCGTGGTGTTGGAGAAGACTCTTGAGGGTCCCTTGGACTGCAAGGAGATCCAACTAGTCCATTCTAAAGGAGATCAGCCCTGGGATTTCTTTGGAAGGAATGATGCTAAAGCTGAAACTCCAGTACTTTGGTCACCTCATGCTAAGAGTTGACTCATTGGAAAAGACTGTGATGCTGGGAAGGATTGGGGGCAGGAGGAGAAGGGGACGACAGAGGATGAGATGGCTGGATGGCATCACTGACTCGATGGACGTGAATCTGAGTGAACTCCAGGAGTCGGTGATGGACAGCGAGGCCTGGCGTGCTGCAACTCATGGGGTCGCAAAGAGTCGGACACGACTGAGCAACTGAACTGAACTGAACTGAACTGAAAAGGGGCTAAATCCATGCTGTAGACCTCAGGGAGCATCTTTTCTCTGTCCAATCTCTCAGTGCCTCTTCTCAAAGGATTCATGTGGAGTCTTTGTATTTCAGGGCTCATTCACTCATTCATTTATTCAGCATGTGCTTTACTGAGCACCATGTACCAGGCACTGTTCTTGGAGCTGGAGACACACCATGAAAAAGACAACATTCCAGTTCTGCCGGAGCTTCTATTCTCATTATAGAGAGAGACATAGAAAGTCAAGTAGTCATAAGAACTATGAGAAAAAAATAAAGCAGAGTTTGAGAGTGACAGGGCGGCTGTCCTAGGGACAGTGGGCCCTTGAAGGTATAGTTTTGGAGTGTGGCCTGTGGACACGGGAGTGGGGGCATCATTCCAGTCCGAGGGGCCGCATGTGCAAACACCCTTGGCGGGGGCACCTGAGGGTGCCCCCAGGTTAGCAGAGAGGCTGTGGGAGAGGCAGTGGGAGCTGAGACAGGGGTCTGGTTGGGAAAACCAAACGTCTTAACTCAGTTCATGAAAACTCCTGCCACTGAGTGACTGGGGCCGTTGGTGTTTTAGGTGAGCTGGGGCAGGAGGAGCTTGGGACCCAGAGCCTTTGAAAGCACTCACCATTTACACCCACCTCTGAACACCGCTCTGTTTTTCCTCCCAGATGCAAATCTCAGAAGCAGGAGGTCTGGATGTTCTGTTTCCTGCTCTATCAGCTGGCGTGGCACGTGTTGACTCACATAGAACGGGATGGGACTCGAACAGACCCGGCAGCTCTCTGACATCCACTAAGTTGACAGCAGCCATTTGGGCTGTTTATGAGAGACCCCAAAGTAATGGCATCTGGTCAGTATTTTAGAACTGTGCTGAGGCCCATACGTGGATAATATGAAGGTTAGGGCTATGAAAGAAGCTCCTCAGGAGACCTCAGGAGAAATTCTCTGGAAAAACAGCTATCAGGTGAGAGATCAGGGGTGAGAGTTGAACAGGCAGTAGTAGATTCAGAGTTTGTGGATATGCATGGGAAATCCTGGTTTCAGGAAAGGATCATTTTTAGGAAAGCGCTTGGATTGAGAATGGAGAAGGCAATGGCACCCCACTCCAGTACTCTTGCCTGGAAAATCCCATGGATGGAGGAGCCTGGTAGGCTGCAGTCCACGGGGTTGAGAAAAGTCAGACATGACTGAGCGACTTCACTTTCACTTTTCACTTTCATGCATTGGAGAAGGAAATGGCAACCCACTCCAGTGTTCTTGCCTGGAGAATCCCAGGGATGGCAGGGCCTGGTGGGCTGCCGTCTATGGAGTTGCACAGAGTCGGACACAACTGAAGCGACTTGGCAGCAGCAGCAGGATTGAGAATGTGCAAAGAAAGAGTTCAGAGTCCACTCTCTGTGAAGTCAAGGGTTTGCTGCTTAAGTGTTTTTTTTCCTGAGAAACTCCTTAGTAACCAGGTGTCCTAATTTCACCTCTCTTGTGGTTTATCACCTTGACTACACTTATCACCATGACCTTCTGGGACCCTGAGTACTTTGTTGACTTGTGGTTACCTCATGGATTGAACCAGATTAGTACACTTGGTAATTATCTCTCTTGGCTTTCTCTGTATAGTGAGGACTCAGTGAATATTGTCGATTGAGTGAATGACTTGGAACCACTAATAGAAACAAATAAAAGAATTTTCATCATAAGAAACAGCTAAAATAAATGAATAGTTCCTGTTATAGCATTATTGCTTATATGTTAATTGTCTTTTAAAATAAGACATCCAGTTCTAAGCTGTGGGTTGACATAACTTACAGACCCGAAGAATAACCTCTATTTCTCCTATTCCATACAAGACCTTCATTCATTGACTCAACAAATGTTGTGAAGCTCCCTCACTGTGCCAGGCTAGTACTACGTACTAAAGAAACATAATACGAAGTTTATGATCCGCTTGGAGACACACAAGCAATTAGGCAGCTTCACCATGCCACAGTTTCTTCCCAGCAACCATAATCATAGCCAGGTTCTTCCCCAAACTGCAGGTTTTAGAACGCCTGAAGAAGTGTATCTTTTATTGGAAGCATTCAGCCTCAAGTTCAAGGCCAAGCCCAAAGAGGCTCTCAGAGCTGTTTCAGTCTGTTCTCTGGCTCATGGCAGGTCTTTTGATCACTTTTCTTAATCACATCTGACAAATGGACACAGGTCACCTTTTTGGGAGTATGATGGCTGCTCAGGCATTCCTTTCCTGCCAAGTCTGCAGGAGGCTGGGGCTGGCTTTGAATGTCCTCACTGTTCACTCTAGGAAATGCGTGTGGCTTTTGTCAAATTCCTCCCTTCCTCCACCCATGACATTGACATTCGCTGGCTCCTTTAGGGAGCTGGGTCACTTAAATTCCATCTCCTGTGTTCTCTTCTGTCTTCCCACTTTCTCTCCCCCTTGCTGTGCTGTGCTGTGCTTAGTCACTCAGTTGCGACCCTGTGGACTGTAGCCCGCCAGGCTCCTATGTCCATGGGATTCTCCAGGCAAGAATACTGGAGTGGGTTGCCATTTTCTTCTCCAATGGACTGAATATGTCCTCCTAAAATTCATATGTTGACACCATAATCTCCAATTATGGATTTGCAGGTGGGGCCTTTGCGAAGTAATTAGATCACGAGGGTGGAGCCTTCATGAATGAGATTGCTGCTGCTGCTACTAAGTCGCTTCAGTTGTATCCGACTCTGTGCGACCCCATAGACGGCAGCCCACCAGGCTCCCCTGTCCCTGGGCTTCTCCAGGCAAGAACACTGGAGTGGGTTGCCATTTCCTTCTCCAATGCATGAAAGTGAAAAGTGAAAGTGAAGTCGCTCAGTCGTGTCCAGCTCTTCGCGACCCCATGGACTGCAGCCCACCAGGCTCCTCCGTCCATGGGATTCTCCAGGCAAGAGTACTGGAGTGGGGTGAATGAGATTAATGCCCTTCAAAAAAAGAGATGATTACTCTCTTCACCACATGAGAATGCAGCAAGAAGGTGGCTGTTTATACACCAGGAAAAGAGCCCTAACTGAGGACTTGATAGTGTTGACACCCTAGTCTTGAACTTCCTGCCTCCACAGCTATGAAAAGAAGTACTGTTTAAGCCCCCCAGTTTTTAGTATTTTGTAATAGCAGCGCAAATGCACAAGGACACGACCCTAACAGCTTGTCTATAGTTCACACTGGTTGTTCTAGGAGTAAGGAGGAAGCAAGGAGGCTAGAGACAGGAAACACGTTACCATGCCAGGAGAGTCTACAACGCGCCAACAATCCTGACTTCAGTTTACACGCATCGTTCACTTTCCTTCCAGCGGCTCCGTCTGCGGAGTCAGCCGGGGGAGACTGGAAGCCCAGCAATGCCTTTTGCTAGGGTGACTGGCAAGTGACTCAGCACACAGAGGCCCCAGCTCCAGGGAGAGCCAGCAGGGGCCAGCACACACCCCGAGTCACACACTAGCCTTGCGCTCATACACCACGTGAGCTTGTGAGCTGCTCCTGGGCATGATAACAACAGTACTCACAACAGCAGGTGGTTGTGGAAGCTCAGCTGACTCAATATAAATAAGAAACTCGGAGTAGTAACTGGTGTGAAGTGAAAATAAGCTCTTATTTCACATCTGGTTGAATATTTTTTAAAAAGTGTGATTTTAGCACAGTGGTGAGAAGCACATAACAAAATCTAGCTATTATTGATACTACTATTATTATTTACTTCACATTACTTTAATTACATTATTCATTACAGTTACTACTTTTGGACTTAGGGGTAACAGACCTGGGGTTGTCCCTGCTGAAGTACTTGAAAGGAGAATGATGAAGGAAAAGGCTGTACTGCTGCTTCTCCTTCTTTTAAAGTATTGGTTTATTTATTTGGCTGCACCAGATCCTAGGTGCAGCATGCAGGATCTTTGATCTTAGTTGCAACATGTGAGATCTAGTTTCTTAACCAGGGATTGAACCCGGATCCTCTGCACTGGGAGTGCAGTCTTAGCCATTGGACCACCAGGGAGGTCCCTTAAGAAAAATACTTTTCATTTATATTAGAGTACAGGTGATTCACAGCACTGTGTACAGCAAAGTGATTCAGTTATACATATATACACACACACACAGGTATCTATTCTTTTTCAAATTCTTTTCCCATTTAGGTTGCTACACAATATTGAGCAGAGTTCTCTGTGATATAAAGCAGGTCTCTGATGGCTGTGTATTTTAGATTTTTCTTTTTGCTTTTAAAAAAGTTATGTTAGTTATTCATTTTAAATACAGCAGTATGTATGTGTCGATCCCAAACCCTCTCCCTCTCCTTCCCCCTTGGTAACCATAAGTTCATTCTCTAAATCTGTGAGCTTATTTCTGTTTTGTAAATAAGCTCACTTACATCATGTCTTTTTTGATTCCACATATAAGGCTGTAATGTTTCTTCTTCTCTTTCTGACTTACTTTACTCAGTATGATCATCTCTAGGTTCATCCGTGTTGCTGCTAATGGCATGATTTCATTCTTTTTGACTGCTGAGTAATATTCCATTGTGTGTATGTACCACGTTTTTATCCACTCCTCTGCTGATGGATATTTAGGTTGCTTCCATGTCTTGGCTGTTGTAAATGGCACTGCAATGAGCATTGGAGTGTGTGTGTCCTTTTAAACCATGGTTGTTGTTTTTTTTTTTTTTTTTTTCTGGATATACGCCCAGGAGTGGGACTGCAGGATCATATGGTCGCTTTATTTTTAGTTTTTTTCAGGAACCTCCATACTGTTCTCCGCAGTGGTGGTACCAATTTACATTCCTCCCAACAGTGTAGGAGGGTTCCCTTTTCCCTACACCCTCTCCAGCATTTACTGTTTGTGGACTTTTTGATGATAGCTATTCTGACTGGTGTAAGGTGATATCTTGTTACAGTTTTGATTTGCTTTTCTCTAGTAATTAATGATGTTGAACATCTTTTCAAGAGCCTCTTGGGAAAGGCTGTAGCTTCTTGGGACTCAAAGAGTGACCAGGATCCTCGGCACAGACATCTCTTTGGACCTTGGTGAAGTGTGATAGCTCAGACTTCAGCACAGACCTGCAACTCAGAATCTTCATTGTTAACTAGATCCAGGTGAGACAGGGGCACACACAGCGTGGAGGAGCAGTGTCCCCTGGTCCTCCACCCCCAGAATCACATCTGGAACATATGGATGCCTAGATCCTCCTCCCCTTTCCCACCATCCGCCAAATTCCAGTTCCCTTGACTGAAATACAAATGTTAAAACTGATGTGCAGTCCTGATTGACACCCACCCATCTAGCTTTTGGTCCATGGGGAGTTAGGCTGCAAGGGTGGATGGGAGTTTAGTTTCTTCAGCAAGCGCCTGTGAGAATTCAGCTTTCCTTTCTCTCTTGCCAAGCCCAGTGGAAGGACGGAGGGACACGGAGGGACACATTCTTCTCCCCCGCCTCCGCCATTCCCAGTCTTCATTCCAGCTAAGGCCACGTGACAAGGCTCTGAGCAGGCTTCTTGGCTCGTGTTTGTTTCTCTAGTTGTGGGTCGGTTTGTCCAGGCTGGGCTGGTTGGCAGTCTCTCCCTCTCTCAGCCCTGTGTGCCTGGGATTTGCCTTTTTGGTGGTGGGAATTTGCATTTCCTTGAAACAGGTTTCATCTCCTTCCTTCGGCCACTCCGGCCTAGCCCCCAGAGGATGCTGACCTTTCCTCTGAGCCCCTTGATGCCTGGTGGAAAAGTCGCATTCCCACCAGGCTCAGCCTGGTTACCTAAGTGACTCTTGCTGTCAGGAGGGTGGCTCATGCCCCACCATAAGGCCAAGGACTCCTGGGGGCCAGTCTACTATTGTTTTGTGGAAATGAGGGGCACAGGGTTTTCATTTTTGGAATTTTCCAGAAGACCCAAAACTTGCAATTTTACGAAAAAAATTTACATGTTGACTTGAAAGTGCTGATGGCCACATAAAACATTTCCAGAGCTCAGAGTTGCCTCCTGTTCCAAGCAGTTCATTTGGGTCATGAAGATTCCACAGTCCCTGGTGACTAATCCAAATGATCTTGCTGTACCTTTGAAGCTGGTAGAAAAGGGGAGGTGCTTGGGAGTCGCCTAGGCCGTGTGGCCAAAGGTTTTTAATTTGATGACTTATTAGTTTGGTGGCCCCTCTGCTGAAGCCTGGGTTCCCAAGTGGCTCCGTGGGTAAAGAATCCACCTGCATTGCAGGAGATGAGGGTTCGATTCCTGGGTGCGACAGCTCCTCTGGAGGAGGGCATGGCAACCCACTCCAGTGTTCTTGCCTGGAGAATCCCATGGACAGAGGCACCTTGGTGGGCTACAGTCCACGGGGTCGCAAAATGTCAGACACGACTGAGCAACTGGGCACGCACGCTGCTGAAGTCACACCTTCCATAGGCCCGAGCATGGCGGTCTGACACTCATCCTCTGAGACCCCGTGTGTCCTCGAGGGGCAGAAGGGACCTCTCTGCCTGACCTGGGGCCAGATAGGGGAGGAGTTGCTCAGGGTGTTTGTATTCCCTTCGGACAGCAGAACAGAAGGAAAGCAGCGCGGTTTACGCGCTCGGATCTTTTCCCTTGCCCGCCCCGCCCTCGCCGAGTGAGAGGCAGCCCCAGCGTGTGACAGGGCCCCTTGTTCGATGCTGCCGTTCCTCTACGAGTGACTGTTTCTCCCTCAATATTCTCTTTATACAAGATGATGTGACTTGTGTTGGCTGCTAATATTAGATCTGCAACAGACGCCTTCATTGTTGTGCCTCGGGTCCATGTGGAGCACATTGATAAGGCAAAGACAAAGCCTCAAATGCTCAGTGACTTTAAGAGCAGGATTTGCTACCAAGATGAGGGGCTCATACTGTGTGAGGGGATAGGTCTGTGAGAGTCCCAGGAATTAGGACCACAGTCCAGATACCATGAGAACTGCAGGCAGAGCTCTGGGGGAAAACGGGTAGGGGGCATAAAGCATCCAGAGGTGGTATCTTCATGTGGAGACAGAGAGTAAGGTGGTTGAAATGACGTGTCATCTAGTCACCATTGATTAACAGAATGAAGAGCCAGGGGAAGCAAACATTAATAGCAGCTCCAGGGAAACAGTAGATAGTTCATTTGAACATGACAAGGAGAGATAAGGAAGCCTGCTTCAGCGATCAATGCAAAGAAATAGAGGACAACAACAGAATGGGAAAGACTAGAGATCTCTTCAAGAAAATTAGAGATACCAAGGGAACATTTCATGCAAAGATGGGCTCGATAAAGGAGAAAAATGGTATGGACCTAACAGAAGCAGAAGATATTAAGAAGAGGTGGCAAGAATACACAGAAGAACTGTACAAAAAAGATCTTCACGACCAAGATAATCACGATGGTCTGATCACTCACCTAGAGCCAGACATCCTGGAATCCGAGGTTAAGTGGGCCCTAGGAAGCATCACTAGGAACAAAGCTAGTGGAGGTGATGGAATTCCAGTTGCACTATTTCAAATCCTGGAAGATGATGCTGTGAAAGTGCTGCACTCAATATGCTAGCAAATTTGGAAAACTCAGCAGTGGCCACAGGACTGGAAAAGGTCAGTTTTCATTCCAATCCCAAAGAAAGGCAATAAAGGGTGCTCAAACTACGGCACAGTTGCACTCATTTCACACGCTAGTAAAATAATGCTCAAAATACTCCAAGCCAGTCTTCAGCAATATGTGAACCATGAACTTCCAGATGTTCAAGCTGGTTTTGGAAATGGCAGAGGAACCAGAGATCAAATTTCCAACATTCGCTGGATCATGGAAAAAGCAAGAGAGTTCCAGAAAAACATCTATTCCTGCTTTATTGACTATGCCAAAGCCTTTGTATGGATCACAATAAACGGTGGAAAATTCTGAAAGAGATGGGAATACCAGACCACCTGATCTGCCTCTTGAGAAACATATATGCAGGTCAGGAAGCAACAGTTAGAATTGGACATGGAACAACAGACTGGTTCCAAATAGGAAAAGGAGTACGTCAAGGCTGTATATTGTCACCCTGCTTATTTAACTTCTATGCAGAGTATATCATGAGACATGCTGGGCTGGAAGAAACACAAGCTGGAATCAAGATTGCCAGGAGAAATGTCAATAAGCTCAGATATGCAGATGACACCACCCTTATGGCAGAAAGTGAAGAGGAAATAAAAAGCCTCTTGATGAAAGTGAAAGAAGAGAGCGAAAAAGTTGGCTTAAAGCTCAACATTCAGAAAACGAAGATCATGGCATCCGATCCCATCACTTCATGGGAAATAGATGGGGAAACAGTGGAAACAGTGTCAGACTTTATGTTTTTGGGTACCAAAACCACTGCAGATGGTGATTGAAGCCATGAAATTAAAAGACGCTTACTCCTTGGAAGGAAAGTTATGACCAATCTAGACAGCATATTCAAAAGCAGAGATATTACTTTGCCAACAAAGGTCCATCTAGTTAAGGCTATGGTTTTTCCAGCAGTCATGTATGGATGTGAGAGTTGGACTGTGAAGAAAGCTGAGTGCCAAAGAATTGATGCTTTTAAACTGTGGTGTTGGAGAAGACTCTTGAGGGTCCCTTGGACTGCAAGGAGATCCAACCAGTCCATCCTAAAGGAGATCAGTCCTGGGTGTTCATTGGAAGGACTGATGCTAAAGCTGAAACTCCAATACTTTGGCCACCTCATGCGAAGAGTTGACTTATTGGAAAAGACTGATGCTGGGAGGGATTGGGGGCAGGAGGAGAAGGGGACGACCGAGGATGAGATGGCTGGATAGCATCACTGACTCGATGGACATGAGTTTGAGTAAACTCTGGGTGTTGGTGATGGACAAGGAGGCCTGGCATGCTGCAATTCGTGGGGTGGCAAAGAGTCGGACACGACTGAGTGACTGAATGGAACTGAACTGAAGGTTTTTCTTCTTGCTTCTTTCATTGTTCTCAATAACACTTTCAGGACAAATCAGAGGAGGGTGGTTACCTACCATGCACCTCCTGGGCTTAGCATGGATGCCTGGGACTTTCTTTTCTCTGTCCTTATCTTTTTATTGAAAGATAATTTGTGTTGTTGGTTTTTCATTTTAATTTATTTTATTGAAGCACAGTTGGCTTACAATGTTGTGCTAATTTCTGTTGTACAGCAAAGGGATCCAGTTATATATACATTCCTTTTCGTGTTCTTTTCAATCATGGTTTATCCCAGGAAGCTGCATGCAGTTCCCTGTGCTATACAGTAGGACCTTGCTGTTGACCCATTCTGTATATAAAGTTACCATCTGCTAGTCCCAAACTCCCAATCCATCTCTCCCTTATCTTGCGTTGTATTTTTTTAATATTTACTGAATGTGCTTTTTTCCCCTCAAGATTTTTAGTTAGTTGCCCGAACCCTTAGGGAATCACTGTCGCACAGTGGGGTGGAGATTTCGTGTGACCCTCTTGCCTGCCACACAGACTCACACACTCGCAGCCATTGTCCTAATGAGCCTCTTCTGCCCACAGTGATCCCAGCGCTAGTGCCGGGGAAGGCTTCCTGAAACATGGTCAAAGCCAGTCGCTCGAGTGTTTTTTGATCTCAGGAGTGTTGTGCTAGAAAGCTCTGTGCTCTAAGGGTGCTATCTTGATTTGGAAAATTGGATTATCAAGTTGAATCCTGCAGTTAACTGTTTATAATCTGAGTTTAATCTTTCTATAAGGAAAACCAGAGCCCTAAAAATAACTGTCTTGTAAATTTCAGATTTTGGTAATTGCATTTTTTTCCCCCGTAAATGAAGGACTGGCTACCTACCTATAGTGAAACAATATGGAAGAAATGAACTCGAGTTTGTTGAGTTTTGCTCTAGGTTAAGTGTGTCACATTGTTTAGTTCCTTTCAATCTCACGTCAAAAATATGAGGTAGGTATTATTATTCCCATTTTACAGATGAGGGATTTAAGGCTCAAGGCGCTCAAGCAGCTTATAAATGGCAGAGCTTAGATTTAAAATCAAAGTCTCCTCATACCCAAACCTCTGCTCTCTCCATTTATCTGCACTTCTGGAGTTCTTTTGCAATTGCCAGATGCTGTTACCTTCAGACTAAGACAGACACACAGGGACAGAGAGAGGACTGCATGTTTTTCTTAATATTTTCTGCAGTGAAAAAAATAAACAGCAATTATTTTAGATATATAAGTAGTTACAATGGAATAGATATTTAGACACATAGATTTCTGAAATGAAAGCTTAAAGTTCCATGTTAAAAATCGAGATGCCCTGGTAGAAAGCGGAGATTGTGATCTCCAGGACAGCTGAGACCATGTTTTATACACTCTGAGCTCAGTCGTTCAGTTGTGTCTGACTCTTTGCGACCTCATGGACTGTGGCCCACCAGGCTCCTCCCCATGGAATTTTCCAGGCAAGAATACTGGAATGGGTTGCTATTTCGTACTCCAGGGGATCTTCCCAACCCAGGGATCGAGCCCTCATCTCCTGCACTGGCAGGCAGACTCTTTACCGTTAGTGTCACCTGGGAAGCCCCTTGTACATCGTGTCCCCAGCAGTTAGCACTGAGCTTTGCCTATAGTGGGGAGAAAGGCACTCGGTGTTTGTTGAATGACTAAGTAAGTGTTTCCTCTATCCACATCAGTACTTGGAAAAAAAGAGACCATCTACATAATTTAAATGGACCTCCTTCACATACTGAGAAGACTGTTGCCTTCAGCAATACAGCCATAGACGGAATGTCTGTGTCCCTCCAAAGTTCATGCAGTGAAACTTGAGTGATGGTGTCTGGACAAGGTGGAGCCTTTGGGGGGTGATTAGGTCGTGAGAGTGGAGTCCTCATGAAACGGATTACTGCCCTTATCAAAAGACCACATGAGCTTTCTGTTCCTCCTGCCATGTGGGTACACGGCAAAAATACAGCCACAGGAGCCAGGAGGTTGGTTCTCACCAGACTCTGCTGAACCCTTGATCTCGGGCTTCCCAGCCTCTAGAATAGTGAAAAATAAATGTTTGTTTCTAAACCACAATTGTATTTTGTATATCATCCTGAAAGGACTACGACAAATACTAAATGATATTACAGGGTAGGCAAGAAAGCCAAGCCAAGCAGTTTATCCATATCTGAAAAAGGTGGATTTTGGTCATCTTACTTCGTCAGAACCTCCTTTTCCTGTTTGTAATATGAGGAAGTTCATGGTTCGTGTACTGTTGAAGCCTAGCTTGGACAAT
Source organism: Ovis canadensis (assembly GCF_042477335.2). NCBI lineage: Eukaryota > Metazoa > Chordata > Mammalia > Artiodactyla > Bovidae > Ovis > Ovis canadensis. The sequence goes on along the minus strand of NC_091259.1, from coordinate 23,119,938 downwards.
TTTGAGCATTACTTTGCTAGCATGTGAGGTAAGGGCAATCGTGTGGTAGTTTGAGCAGTCTTTGGCATTGCCTTTCTTTGGGATTGGAAAGAAAACAGACCTTTGCCAGTCCTGTGGCCACTGCTGAGTTTTCCAAATTTGCTGACGTATTGAGTGCAGGACTTTCACAGCATCATCTTTTAGGATCTGAAATAGCTCAATTGGAAAAGATTGAAGGTGGGAGGAGAAGGGGACAGTAGGGGATGAGATGGTTGGATGGCATCACTGACTCAATGGACATGAGTTTAAGTAAACTCTGGGAGTTGGTGATGGACAAGGAGGCCTCACGGGCTGCAGTCCACGGGGTCGCAAAGAGTCAAACACGACTGAGCTACTGAAGTAACTGACTGATTATGGGGAAGAATGACTCTGTGCCTTGGTGATCTATGAACAACTAATGAAAATGAAATACCCTTGTGAGTTTTTCTAAAATGTACACGGAATAAATCTACAGTGGTTTCCAAATTTCAACTGAATTTAACATCATTTGCTTTAAAGAAGAATTTCATTTTTTCTCTTATAAGATAGTTTCTCTGTTTAAAATTTTAAATACACAAAAAATAATTTTATTTACCTCTTATGCAAAGGCAATTATTGAGCTTTTCTCAGTCTTTTATGAGCCTTTGCATATGTTCACACACTATGATCATACCATGCATAATATTTTTATTCTACTTTTCTAATTATTCTTTATATTATAAATACATTAGTAGAACTTAATTCTCCATTTTTCCTGGAAATTAAAAAAGCCTTTCATAATACAAAGGCAATATACATATTTGTTATAGTTGAATAAAACAGTACAGGCGAAAAATACACGGATTATTCAAAATGACGAAAATGTAAAATGTGGAAGTTTAAACCAGAATGTTCTGCTTTCTCCCATTTACAGTTGAATACATTTTAAAAGGGAACATGTACTCAGCAAGAAACGAAAATCCAAGGAAGCTCCTTTTGATCCCCTGTCTAAATATATAAAATTCACTCATGTCTGTGTGTCTCTCATCTGAATAAACTCCTTTTGTAGCCCATAAATGGAACTGAATTAAGGTTCTCTAAGCAATTTAGGGGACTTCCCTGGTGGCTCAGTGATGAAAGATCTGCCTGCCAATGCAGGATGTGGGTTCAGTCCCCGGGTTGGGAAGATCCCCTGGCAACCTGCTCCAATGACCATTCTTACCTGGGGAATTTCGAGGACAGAGAAACCTGTCAGGTTATAGTCTATGGGGTCACAAAAGAGTTGGACATGGCTTAGCGACTAAACAACAAAAGCAACTTAGGAGACTGGTTGCTTATAGAACCAGTCTCCAAGGTTCATTAGAGCATCACTGGAAACTTGATGATTTTTTTTTAAAAAATGTATAGTGAATCTTTTCTTTGATATAGTGTAGTCTGTGATTGGAAAGCAAGACTTTCATTAGCCTCCTGGGGAAGTGTAGCCCAATAGTCACTGTCCTCCTAAGAAGAGTGATTGGTTAATCTAGGGCGTTGGATTTGCTCCCTGGTGTATGCAGGCTCGGGGTGAGAACTGGATTTCTGAGCTTCATCATCAGAGGTCCTATTTCTCTGCTATGTCCAGAGCAGCACTGTCTCTAATAAATGAGTAGGAGAAGAATAACCATTTAAAGAGGCATCAAATTTTTAACCTGCCCAAAGTACCCACATCTCAGTGGGTCTCAGTTATATCACCTTTCTGATCTTGGCTAAGATAAAGGGAAGGCCTCCTCCAACTCCAAGCCCGATATTAAGAGCAGCTTCTCTCTTTTCTTGGAAATGGGTCAGTCATGTTACTATTTACCATTGCTATTTGGACATTTGTTTAAAAATGAGCTTAATGTTGGCATTGATGAGGTCAGAAGAGCTATATATGTATATTATCTCTATATCATCTAGTAAATACTAATTTACTACCGTCTCAGTTCAGTCCAGTTTAGTTTAGTTGCTCAGTCGTGTCTGACTCTTTGCCACCCCATGAAAGGCAGCACGTCAGGCCTCCCTGTCCATCACCAACTCCTGGAGTTCACTCAGACTCACGTCCATCGAGTTGGTGATGCCCTCCAGGCATCTCCTCCTCTGTCGTCCCCTTCTCCTCCTCTGTCGTCCCCTTCTCCTCCTGCCCCCAATCCCTCCCAGCATCAGAGTCTTTTCCAATGAGTCAACTCTTCGCATGAGGTGGCCAAAGTACTGGAGCTTCAGCTTCAACATCAGTCCTTCCAATGAACACCCAAGAGTGATCTCCTTTAGGATGGACTGGTTGGATCTCCTTGCAGTCCAAGGGACTCTCAAGAGTCTTCTCCAACACCACAGTTTAAAAGCATCAATTCTTTGGCACTCAGCTTTCTTCACAGTCCAACTCTCACATCCATACATGACTGCTGGAAAAAACCATAGCCTTAACTATATGGACCTTTGTTGGCAAAGTAATGTCTCTGCTTTTCAACATGCTATCTAGGTTGGTCATAACTTTCCTTCCAAGGAGTAAGTGTCTTTTAATTTCATGGCTGTAATCACCATCTGCAGTGATTTTGGAGCCCCCCAAAATAAAGTCTGACACTGTTTCCACTGTTTCCCCATCTATTTCCCATGAAGTGATGGGACCAGATGCCATGATCTTTGTTTTCTGAATGTTGAGCTTTAAGCCAACTTTTTTACTCTCGTCTTTCACTCTCATCAAGAGGCTTTTTAGTTCCTCTTCACTTTCCGCCATAAGGCTGGTATCATCTGCATATCTGAGGTTATTGGTATTTCTCCCGGCAATCTTGATTCCAGTTTGTGTTTCATCCAGCCCAGCATTTCTCATGATATACTCTGCATAGAAGTTAAATAAGCAGGGTGACAGTATACAGACTTGAAGTACTCCTTTTCTGATTTGGAACCAGTCTGTTGTTCCATGTCCAGTTCTAACTGTTGCTTCTTGACCTGCATACCAATTTCTCAAGAGGCAGGTCAGGTGGTCTAGTATTCCCAACTCTTTCAGAATTTTCCACAGTTCATTGTGATCCACACAGTCAAAGGCTTTGGCATCGCCAATAAAGCAGAAGTAGATATTTTTCAGAAACTCTCTTGCTTTTTCAATGATCCAGCAGGTTTTGGCAATTTGATCTTTGGTTCCTCTGCCTTTTCTAAATCCAGTTTGAACATCTGGAAGTTCATGGTTCACGTATTGCTGAAGCCTGGCTTGGAGAATTTTGAACATTACTTTGCTGGTGTGTGAGATGAGTGCAATTGTGTGGTAGTTTCTTCTTTATTGACTATGCCAAAGCCTTTGACTGTGTGGATCACAATAAACTGTGGAAAATTCTGAAAGAGATGGGAATACCAGACCACCTGACCTGCCTCTTGAGAAATCTGTATGCAGGTCAGGAAGCAACAGTTAGAACTGGACATGGAACAAAAGACTGGTTCCAAATAGGAAAAGGAGTACATCAAGGCTGTATAATGTCACCCTGCTTATTTAACTTATATGCAGAGTACATAATGAGAAAAGCTGGGCTGGAAGAAGCACAAGCTGAAATCAAGATTGCCGGAAGAAATATCAATAACCTCAGATATGCAGATGACACCATCCTTATGGCAGAAAGTGAAGAGGAACTAAAAAGCCTCTTGATGAAAGTGAAAGAGGAGAGTGAAAAAGTTGGCCTAAAGCTTAAAATTCACAAAACGAAGATCATGGCATCCGGTCCCATCACTTCATGGGAAATAGATGGGGAAATACTGGAAACAGTGTCAGACTTTATTTTTTTGGGCTCCAGAATCACTGCAGATGGTGACTGCAGCCATGAAATTAAAAGACGCTTACTCCTTGGAAGAAAAGTTATGACCAACCTAGATAGCATATTTAAAAGCCGAGACATTACTTTGCTGACTAAGGTCCGTCTAGTCAAGGCTATGGTTTTTCCTGTTGTCATGAATGGATGTGAGAGTTGGACTGTGAAGAAAGCTGAGCGCCGAAGAATTGATGCTTTTGAACTGTGGTGTTGGAGAAGACTCTTGAGAGTCCCTTGGACTGCGAGGAGATCCAACCAGTCCATTCTGAAGGAGATCAACCCTGGGATTTCTTTGGAAGGAATGATGCTAAAGTTGAAACTCCAGTACTTTGGCTACCTCATGAGAAGAGTTGACTTACTGGAAAAGACTCTGATGCTGGGAGGGATTGGGGGAAGGAGGAGAAGGGGACGACCGAGGATGAGATGGCTGGATGGCATCATAGACTCGATGGACGTGAGTCTGAGTGAACTCCGGGAGATGGTGATGAACAGGGAGGCCTGGGTTGCTGCGATTCATGGGGTCGCAAAGAGTCGGACATGACTGAACAACTGAACTGAACTGAACTGAACTTGAGCATTCTTTGACATTGCTTTTCTTTGGGATTGGAATGAAAACTGACCTTTTCCAGTCCTGTGGCCACTGCTAAGTTTTCTAAATTTGCTGGCATATTGAGTGCAGCACTTTCACAGCATCATCTTTTAGGATTGACGTAGCTCAACTGGAATTCCATCACCTCCACTCAGTTCAGTTCAGTCGCTCAGTCGTGTCCTTGGTCTCAGAGGGAGAGGGAGAGGGTGGGATGATTTGGGAGAATGGGAATTCTAACATGTATACTATCATGTAAGAAGTGAATCGCCAGTCCATGTCTGACGTAGGGTGCAGCATGCTTGGGGCTGGTACATGGGGATGACCCAGAGAGATGTTGTGGGGAGGGAGGTGGGAGGGGGGGTCATGTTTGGGAACGCATGTAAGAATTAAAGATTTTAAAATTAAAAAAAATAAAAAATAAAAATACTGGAAAAAAAAAAAAGAAATATTCCCTTGGTATCTCTAATTTTCTATTCTAGTATCCAAAAGATGGCTAAGCAATCTGAGTTCTATGGACCATGCGTCTTTTTTTACTGCAGGCTCATGGGTTGAGAGCATGCATGTGAACACATGGCTTCTTCCATAAAGTTGTCTAGTGTTATTTCTAGACCTCATCCAAGGTTTAACTTTGCTAGAAAGAAGACGGTTCTTCCCACAGTTTCAGGAGAGCATGACTCAGCCTCTGACTGGCTTGGGTGTTAACCACTTTTGACTCTGAGTCCTTCTGACTCTCAACTTGAGGGTTGAGTGGGGAATGCTTTCTTAGGTTTAGTGATTTTTAGGAAAATAACTCATGTATTCTCACCCAAATAGGAGCTACTCCTCAGCCTCCTCACCTCTGTTTGCAATCCAAGTAGGATTAATTTTCTTATTACTTGTCAATTTCATATATGTGTTAGACAATCAGCAAAGATGAGAGTTGAAGAAGCAGCTTCAGGGAACCAGAAATTTAGTTACTATTCTAATTTATGAGCCACGGCTTCAACACATCTCGTCAAGTAAGATTTTACACCATTGCTACTGTCTTTACGGAGGTGCTTCTCCCAGATTAGCTTCAGTAACCCTTCTCTGCCCTCATAGCACACAGCTCCCTTAAAGAGCAACTCTCACACTGTATTGTAATTGCTCATGTGTCTGTCTGTCTGTCTTCCCTACCTACTTTGAGTTCTGTGGTGCAAAGATCTGTGTCAGTCTTGCCCTGGACTAGAGCTGACCCAGCTTGAAGTCTACATTACAGAACTCATTAGTGGCATGAAAGGTCCCCAGCACTGCCTTCCCTGTCTAAAGCAGAGCATTGCTTACCCTCTACCTTCTGCTCTGATTACCCATGGAGCCCTGTGTGGTTCTGGTGTGAGAGCAGGGACCAAGGTTAACTTTGTTCCTCCATGAATTCTCGGCATCAAGCCAGTTCTCGAGGCAGATTTTTTAAAAATTAATTATTTTACTTGGAAGATAATTACTTTACAGTATTGTGATGGCTTTTGCCATACATCAGTATGAACTAGCCATAGGTAGACATGTGTCCCCTCCTCCTGAGCCCTCCTCCCAGCTCCCTCCCTGCCCTGCCCCTCCGGGTTGTCACAGAGCACCAGCTTTGCGCGCCCCAGGTCATATATCATATTCACACTGCTCACCTGTTTTACATATGGCAGTATATACGTTTCAGTGCTATTCTCTCAAATCATCCCACCCTCTCCTTCTCCCACTGAGTCCAGAAGCCTGTGTCTTCTTTACATCTTTGTTTCCTTTGCTGCCTTGCCCTTAGGATAGTCAGCACCATCTTTCTAGATTCCATTTGTATGTGTTAATATATGGTGTTTGTCTTTCTCTTTCTGACTTACTTCATTCCGTACAATAGGCTCTAATAGGTTCATCCACCTCATTAGAACTGACTCAAATACATTCCTTTTGACAGCTGAGTAATATTCCGTCGTGTGTATGTACTACGGCTTCCTTATCCATTCATCTTCATGGCAGATATTTCAAAACCAGTTTGAAAATGAATGAATGAATTAGAGCCACGAGACTTAAAATGGAATTTCATGGAGGGATTTTTCCTCTTTCATTTACTCACTTATTGTATTGAATACCTACTGTACAGCAGGCACTGTATTTATGTCTGAGTGGGGAGGTAGCAATTAGATATGGGGGAAAAACTAGGTTGAAGAGGCACAATCAGGGAATTTCCTGGTGGTCCAGTGGTTAGGATTCTGAGCTTCCACTGCAGGGTTCAGTCCCTGGTTGGGAACTAAGATTCTACAAGCTGTGTGGTGTGGCCAAAAAAAGAAAAGGCACAATCAGAAAGGGCCTGTAAAAAAAAAAAAAAGAAAAGAAAAGAAAGGGCCTGTAACTGGGCATAGTGCAGGAGGAGGGCAAGGGGTGAGCACATGCTTGTTAGATGGATGACTTGAGGAAGTAATGTTTAGCTGGAGTGTGTTTTAAAAGAAGCTAAATGAAAGAGATGAAGGGATGGGAATACAAGGTGAGAATTCCAGGCCAAGGGAAGTATTTTATGATGCAGAGTCTCAGGGAGAAGAGATAGGAACTCTGCTGTAGAAACTGCAAGAAGCTGAATAGTACTGCTCAGAGCACAGAGGGCCAGGTGGCACCTGTCAGAGGTGAGACCCAAGGGGGGCAGATCTCGTGGTCTCAGTTGTCAGGTAGGGAGTCAGGCTTTACCCCAAGGCAGATGGAGAGTGATTGATGGGCTGTGAGAGTGGGATAACATCATCAGGTTTATTTTTAGGAAGCCACTCCAGCTGCAGAATGAATTGGAGGAGGTGAAGAGATTAAAGACTGGGTATGAGAGGTGAGGTGGTAGGGGCTGCAAAGTTGGAGAAGGGTCTAGTGTGGCTTATGTTTTCAGACAGCCTGGAACAGAATCAACCGAATCACTGAAGTCAAGTAGCATGTCGTTTTATTCCACATCAACCATTACTTTTCCTCTTTGGGCCTTTCTGGAGGATATTGACAGGGCTTCCCTGGTGGCTCACATGGTAAAGAACCTGCCTGCAACGCAGGAGACCCAGGTTCAATCCCTGGGTTGGGAAGATCCCCTGGAGAAGGGCATGGCAACCCACTCCAGTATTCTTGCCTGGACTAAAGAACCTGGAGGGCTATAGTCCATGGAGTTGTAAAAAGTCGGACATGACTGAGCAACTAACACGCATTGACAGATGCTGGATTGGCACGGGTGTGAGTGTTGAGCTCTAAGACAATCTGCTGTGAAACCTCACCCCAGTGAGAAGAGTCAGTGGCAAAGAAAAGGGACCTCCAGTGGACAGAATGAATTATCACTCATAAAGATGCTGTGAAAGACAGTCTTCCCTTGGAATGTGCTGTCAGCAAAAACTTCGATTAGACCAAGGTACTCCCACGATGTAGTATGTTCCAGAATCTTGGCATGTGGACATTTGTAATTTGCAAAAGTAAATTCAATACCATAGTATACTTTATCTTTGGAAAACAGGCAAAGAAAAAGAAGCTCTCTTATTTATGCTATAAAACTAAAAGATACTAAAGTAGACAGAATTACCCCAGCTGTGGGATATGCAAATATTCTGTGTATTATGTGTGCTGGTTCCTGACCGGGGCCTGGAGGAAAACTAGAATCTGTTGTAGGGTGGGGAGGAGTAGTGGCAGAGATAGTTATGCTTGGAGGGGTGGGGGGAAGGATCAAGAAAGTTTGAGAAACAGTGAATTAAGGTCATATAAATGCCTTAGTCATAAAACTGAGAATTTATTTTTATATTCTGCATTTATTCAAATACAACAAAATTGCATATTACATCTATTATTCCAGACTCTGGTAGCCAGTGAGACCAAGAGACTAAGAAGGGACAAGCCTGTCCCCAGGAGTACCTGACTAGTAGAGAAGACAGACATGGGAACGATTAATACCCTAAGATCTGGGGTCCCCAACCGCTGGGATCTAATCCCTGATGATCAGAGGTGGAGCTGATGTAATGAGAATAGAATCCGCTTGCCAATGCAGGAGATGTAAGAGATGCGGGCTTGATCCCTGGGTCAGGAAGATCCCATGGAGAGGGCATGGCAACCCACTCCAGTATTCTTGCCTGGAGAATCCCATGAACAGAGGGGCCTAATGGACTACAGTCCATAGGGTCACAAAGAGTCACACGTGACTAAAGCGACTTCGGAGGCATGCACGTACAATAAAAGTAATGCACTTGAATCATCCTGAAACTAACGCCCCAACCCCATGGAAACATTGTCTTCCACAAAACTGGTCCCTGGTGCCAAAAGGTTAGGGACAGCTGGTCTAATGTGATTAAGTAGCATAGTGAGCAGGTACAGAGAACCCAGAGAGGAGAGGGACTGATTTCTAGTTGTTTAATTGTGGTTAGAGTTGACAACACGAATCGCCACTGGGGAACATGTATAATCCGGTATACTAATATAAATATTAAAAAATCCCACGAAGCCTATTATCCTCACAGCCTCCCATGGAGGGCATGGTAGAGGTGTACAAGGGGGAGACGACCTAGCTGAGGGACAAGCCCCATTTGACCAGCGTCATCAACTCCATATCAAAGGGGATTTTGAGTCTAGCCATTTCTGTGACATCACATTATAGGTGTTTGTCTTTTTTTTTTTAAGTAAGAAACAAGTTTAGGTTTCATTTCAGGGACCAAACCTAGTTAACATTTTGAGATATTGAAGCCCATAGGAATTTGTTAAGAACAACAGTTAAGATGCTTCAAAATGTGTTCTGACAATCTGTCTCCTATTTTACAGGCTCACTTTACCAATGTGCCGAGGAAAAGGCCAGGCTTAGGAAGCAAACAGGCCTGGATTAAACCTGTCTCCACACTCACAGGCATCATAGGCAAGCATTAGAACACTCTGGTCCAGTTCCCCATGTGTCACACTTAAGAACTCAAATTAAACAGTAAGATGTGACTGAAGGCGCCTTAGTAGGCATTCTGACTGTCTCTAGAACCACCCCAGTCCCAGCTACCATCTCTCATCTGTGTGCTTACTCACTCAGTCATGTCCGACTCTTTGTGACCCCATGGACTGCAGCACGCCAGGCTCTGTCCATGGGATTCTCCAGCCAAGGATACTGCACGCCCTCCTCCAGGGGATCTTCCTGACCCAGAGATCGAACCCAGGTTTCCTGCACTGGAAGCACATTCTTTACCATCTGAGCCACCAGGGAAGTCCCAGCTTTTATTTTTCTCAGTATGAGTCCTGTTGGAAAATGGTTGACAGCCTCCAGCCTATGACACTGAATGCTATGTCCCCTGCCTCCTTTAACCCTATTTCTCATAATCTAGTTCACTGTTCTCTACCCCAGTGGGCATAGTGGGAGTGTTCTCTACCCTCCTTAAATAACTCCAACATATCCTTTCTGCTGGGAGACTCCCTTAGCACATGGTACTTTCATCTTTGCCTAGCTCCTAACATCCTCTTGATCTCACTTCAGACAACACTCTTCAGGCAAACACACCCTCACTCCCGGAGGGGCAGTTTCTCACAGCTCCACGCTCCGTGTTTCATTATTCTTTTTATAGACTGCTTCTTTGATTAACGACAAGCTTTCCCACTAGCTTTCGTCATCCAGACCGCAGGGATCCTATTCTTGTTTACCACTGTACGCTGTCACCGAACCCAGCTTGGCACAGAGACACTCAAAAGAGAATAATGAACCAACCGACCTACCAACCAGTGAAATCAGCCGGTCTTGTTCCTTTCTTGGTTTTGGTTTTGATTCCAAGTAAACCCCGGAGCTGAACTGTCTACCTAGGTTAGGAATTTCCTACAACAGGAGATCTTAACTTGGGTGTCCCCGCTTCTGACCTGCTAAAACTTCATCTCTGAGTTATGTCCATGTGCGGGCGGATGGGAAGACTTCCACTGGGAAGGCGAGAGACTGATTTGAGTCGGATTTCACCGGGGGGCGGTCTCTGCCCATCCGCCCCAAAGACCCACAGTTGCTGTGGGCATCTCACGCCGCCTTTTGGCATCCTTGAGGATCCCTGGGGCGCGCTGTCTCCGGAGGCTTCCAGACTCGCGCCCCGGGGACGGTCCCCGCACCCCCGGCTGAAGCCGCCCTGGCTCAGCCCTTTCCGCCGGGGCAGCACGCGTCCCGGAGCCTGTGAACTCGGACGGCAGAGTCCAGGCGGTGCCAAGTGCGGGCCCTCCGTGCGGGGGGGACGCGGCTAGCATCCCCGAACCCGCGCGCCCAGCCAGAGGCGGGCGGGCGCCGGCGTCTTGGGAGAGGCGGGCGCGAGGGGGGCGCGGCTTCGGGACGCGGGCCCGCCCCCGCCGCCGGGGCCGCCCACCCCGGCCGGCCGAGCGCCCCACCCGCGCCGCGCCCGGCTTCCGACTTCCCGGCTGCGAGGCTGTGCGGCCTCGCGCTCCGCCCGCCCGGCCCGCAGACGCGCCATGGGCCCCGAGCGCTGCCTGGCGCTGGGCGGCCTGCTCGCCCTGGCCGGGCTGCTGGAAGGCCGGCTGGTGCGCCGGGAGGAGGCCGGCTTCGGCGAGTGCGACCGCTTCTTCTACGCCGGGACCCCGCCCGCGGGGCCGGCGGCCGCTGCCCACGTGAGGATCTGTCAGCGTTCCGAGGGCGCCGAGCGCTTCGCCACCCTGTACAGCACCCAGCACCGCATCCCCGTGTACTCGGCGTTCCGCGCCGCGCGCCCGGCGCCCCTGGGCGCGGAGCCGCGCTGGCTGGTGGAGCCGCAGGTAAGCCAGGCGCTTCCCGAGCCGGGTGGCCGGACTGGCTTCGCGGGGCGCTTGGCAGCTCCCGCGAGCGGTCGGGAGGGGAACGGCGACCCCGGGCTTCGATGCCGGGGTCCGGAGACCCGCGTTTCCGACCTTCCCCGCCGCGCCCCCGGAATTACAGCCTGCCTAGTCCCCTGTCGACCCCGCGGGCCGGAGCTCGGCCATCTACGAGCCTGATATGAAGCTACAAGGGTCCGAGGTTCCCGGTAGGCGGTGGCTCTACAGCGTAGACATCTGCAGTGTCTCATTCATTTCCTGAACTGTGAGGAGCGTGAGACGGTGACCCAGGAGATCAGTCGGATCTGCAGGACGCGGGGGCTGGGAGCTTACAAGTTGTTGCCACGATTCTGCGGGATGGATGGGTAGATGAAGGCTCAGAGAGGCAGCCAGACTGGCGGAAAGATGGGGTCGGTCTTCCTTCTAGGGAAAAGCTTTTCTTCTGCAGAAGCCACCTGAGCCGGAAAAGCCTTCCCTTCTGCCCAAGACGTCGAGTAAATCCCATCTGAAGTTGTGTTGGCTTGTGCCATGCGCGCAGTCGTGTCCGACTCTGCGACCCCATGGACTGTAGCCCTCCAGGCTCCTCTGTCCATGGAATTTTCCCAGGCAAGAATACTGGAGTGGGTTGTCATTTCCTTCGCTAGGAGATCTTCCCGACCCAGGGATGGAACCCGCGTCACCTGTGCCGCCTGCAATGCAGGCGTATTCTTCACCTGCTGAGCTTAGGACAGTGAAATAAAGATACAGATGTTTTAGAAATGGGATGGGAGAGTTACAAGTAGTAGGCATCCATTGACTGCCTCCAGCTAATGGGAGGGACAAACCAGTTTTTCTTGACTCTTTATTTATATCTATTGATATATTATCGGATTCCCTGGTGGCTCAGACAGTAAAGCGTCTGCCCACAATGCGGGAGACCGGGGTTCGATCCCTGGGTTGGGAAGATCCCCTGGAGAAGAAAATGGCAGCCCACTCCAGTACTCTTGCCTAGAAAATTCCATGGATGGAGGAGCCTGGTGGGCTAAAGTCCAATGGTTGCCTACTGCCTCCAGCTAATGGGAGGGACAAACCAGTTTTTCTTGACTCTTTATTTGTCTCTATTGATATATCATCAGACCGCTTGGAAAATCAGGTGGTCTCTCAGGGGGTTTGTTTGAGTTCTGTCTGGTGAGAGTGACCAAACATTCCGAGAGGTCCCCAGAGGTCCTGCTGAACCTGCCTTAACACATTCTGCCCTAATCAGCTCAGCCAGCCTCTGTCTAGAAGTCTGGGTCAGGCTCCCCTTCCCAACAACCAAGGGTACTTCATCCATGGGGGGAGGGGGTAGCTGAATACGCAGTCCACCCATTTTTTTTTCTTTTAAAGAATTGGCTGACCTTGATCTTTTTTTTTTTTTCAATGTTTTCATTGAAGTATAGTTGATTTACATCAGCCTGCCCCTTCTTGATGGCCACAGCTGCCCAGGACCACACCATGAGCAGGGTTTCTGTTGTTTTATTCAGAGTCCTGGGTTGTAATTTCTATCATCTCACTCAGCTATTTCTAGCTCTAAGACCTTGACCAAATCTCAGGCCATCTGCACCTCTGTCCTCTTTACCTTCTCCACATCCAGCTGATGAGCTCAGGCGTGTGAAAAAGCCTTGGTAAATTAGATACTCTAAGGCATACACTGGGGCTTCCCTGATGACTCAGATGGTAAAGAATCTGCCTGCAAGGCAGGAGACCTGGGTTCAATCCCTGGGTCGGGAAGATCCCCTGAAGAAGGGAATAGCTACCCATTGCAGTATTCTTGCCTGGAGAATTCCATGCACAGAGGAGCCTGGCAGGCTCCAGTCCATGGGTCACAAAGAGTCAGACACGACTGAGTGACTAACACTTTCACCCTTCAAGGCATGCCTTAATCCAAAGTTAGTTTGCCCCCATCTTCACCCCTAGAGCTCTCTGAGGATCCCCCAGCTCCCCATTATGCTTGTGATGGCAGGCCTGTGAAGAAAATAGATGACCTGGTCCTGTCTCCCTGAGGATCTCGTGGACGGCTTGGGGAGCCAGAACATACATGCGAGGAAGGTACCAGGATGCATGCTGAGCAAAGTTCAGTTAAACCCAGAACGCTCACATTTAGTAGTCACCCACTGTGTGCCAGGGGAACAGAGTGAGACTCCAAGATTCAAAGGCTTCCTGGGTGGGAGAGGTGGCTTTGCTTCTCATTAGAGCCTCAGTTTAAGCCTCAGTTCTCCCACTGGCTCACTGTAAACTCGGGCAGGTTGACTTGAAGGTAATAACAGGGTGATTCTGAGAATTAAATGAATTACTCTATACAGGGTTCTCTGAGAAGTGCCTGATACATCAGCCCTAGCTGTTATTATAACATAAGCCAAACACCCTCTGTTTAAAAAGGTAAGCAAAGTCTTGTTAGATTTAATCTGTCTTGGAGATGAGAGGAGAGAGCCTTTGGGTCAGAGTGACATTTGCGCTGTGCCCAGAAGGATATTCAGAAGGGAGACAGGGATGAGGCCATTCCCAGCAGAGGGGATATGCTTAGTGGGAAGCTGTGGCTGATTCAGGGATTTGTGTGAAGGGAGTGGTCAGAGCAGCTGAACCAGTACCAGGGGGCAGATGACGGTCAACCTGTGCTCAGGCTGAAGGGGAGTGGTAGAAGGGAGGGGCTGGGAATGGAGTGATCAAGGAAGTTTGAGGGGCGGGGGGCATTTAGGCGCTTAATAAAGGAGCCCAAAGGAGCATGACTCATTCAGGAGAGAAGAAATGGACAGGATTTTCAGGGAGGCGGTGGAGACACTGGGCCCTGGGAAGTGAGGAATAGATCTGGGGGATGAAATAGGATGGGGAAGGAAGAAGGAGCCAGTGGGGTGGGAGGTTGTTGTTGTTTAGTCATGAAGTTGTGTCCAACTCTTAGCAGCTCCGTGAACTAGAGCCCATTGGGGTCCTCTGTCCTTGGGATTTCCCAGGCAAGAATATTGGAGTGGGGTGCCATTCTCTTCTCCAGGGGAATCTGCCGGACCGAGGGATTGAACCTGCATCTCCTGCATTGGCAGGCAGATTCTTTACCTGCCGAGCCATCAGGGAAGCCCAGGGTTGGGGAGGGGGCAGCTTGAGAGGTAGGAGGTGCAGCAGTTCAGAAAAGCCCAGGAGGCCAGGGTCCCCTCCTGGGGAGGTAGGAGTGGTCTGGTGGTAGAGCCCAGCCAGAAGGATGCTTTCATCTGCAAGGTGGGCTTGTACTGCCCGTCCCTTCCCACCCCGGTGTCTGGCCAAGTCAGCCAGGAGCCAGCGGGTATTAAGTGGAAGGCAAGAAAGGCAAGAGGCGGGGAGAAGCTGCCAGATCACAAGGCTGGCGGGCCCTGGAGCTCACTGCAGCAAACCTGCCTCCCCGAGCCTGCTTCCCCGCCAGCGTGCCTGCTGCAGAAAGATGCTCAGGGTTCAACGTGGACTTCGGCCGCTTCCAAGCCCTCTGTAACGCTGAGTCACCTAGTGCCCGTGTCACTTTTTTGTGAGGTCAGCATTACCAAGAGGCTCAGGAGACAGAAGAGGAAGAGGCAAGGACCAAAGGAACTGGGTGTTTGCCTTCGGGTGAGTCAAGCAGGGCTGTTCTGACCCTGGGGCTCCCAGAGTTCAAGGCAGCAGTTCTCAAAGCTGTCCTGCAGTCTCCCTTTGGGAAAAGAAAAGAAAACCTCCTAAATCCAAGGTAATGGAAACTTAGTCACCCATGTGCTTAGAACCTTTAGGGTGTGGGCTGCCCATTGCCTCTAGGACAAAGTTCACGCTGCAGAATGCGCGTTACAAGGCCCCCATTCCCCAGGCTCCTGTCTGCAGCTCCAGCCTGTCTCCCACCCCTCCCCACTCCCGTGGACTGTTCTAGCATTATCCAACTGCCTGGAGGACCTCTCCTACACCATTCTGTTGGTCACGGTTGTTCCTTTGCTCACGCTCAGTCTTTCACCCTGAACACCCATCCTACACTATCTCCATCTCACCCTTCACTGCTTCCCCTACTCCATCCTTTAAGACTGTTTGGTGTCACCTCCTCCAGAAAGAACAGCCCACCTGAGTGAGGGCCACCTCCTGAGTTAGACCACCCCGCAGCATTCCCTCTAATTTCTCAATTTTTGTACTTACCACATTGTTTTATAAAGGGCTTCCTGGGTGGCTCGGGCTTCCCTTGTGGCTCAGCTGGTAAAGAATCACCTGCAATGCAGGAGACCTGGGTTCAATCTCTGGGTTCGGAAGATCCCCTGGAGAAGGGAAAGGCTACCCACTCCAGTATTCTGGCCTGGAGAATTCCATGGACTATACAGTCCATGGGGTCTCAAAGAGTAGGGCATGACTGAGGGACATTCACTTTCCCTGGTGGCTCGGTGGGAAGGAATTCACCTGCTAATGTAGCAGACACAGGTTCGATCCCTGGGTTGGGAAGATCCCTTGGAGAAGGAAATGGCAACCCACTCAGTATTCTTGCCTAGAGAATCCCATGGACAGAGGAGCCCGAGGGGCTGCAGTCCTTAGGGTTGCAAAGAGTTGGACATGGCTGAGCATGCCTGCACGCGTGCGCGTGCACACACACACACAGACACACACACACACACACACATATACATATTGCTTTATAACTACCTGCTTATGAGTTTGTCTCTCCAGTGAGTTTTGAGAGCCGAGGGCTGCATTTTACTCATACTTGCATTTCTAATGCCTAGGACATTAGAAAGCACTCAGTAAGTTCTGGATAAAATCATGTGATGTTTGGAGGTTCAGTCAAGCAGCAGGAGGTGAGATATTCTGCTGAGCTTTCTTGGTGGAGAGCTGCCTGCTTTAGAAGCTTGCCTCCGAGCTGGCCAGCCACCACTGTTCCAAGCATATTCCCTTCACAGAGCTGGAACCTTCCTCTAAATCCACCCCACCAGTTCTAGCTCTGATGTTTGGAACTACCTCAAAAGATTTAGCTCTCTTTAACATCATCTAACTGGAGAAGGAAATGGCAACCCACTCCAGTATTCTTGCCTGGGATATCCCAGGTACAGAGAGGAGCCTGGCAGACTACAGTCGATGGGGTCCCAGTGACTGGGACAAGACTTAGCAACTAAACCACCACGACCAGGTGTCATATAACAGGGCCCCACATTTGAGGGGCCTTCTGAGGGACATAATGAGGACTTCAGAATGAAGCACAGAAGACAGAGGGGTGTTGCGGGTATTATGTGGAATGTGGTCACCTTTAAATTGAGAATGGGGAGGGGCAAGAAAGAGACGGGATAGCGTGTGTGCCTATTAGCAGGATGGAAACGATCTGAAGGGTTTGCAGTCAAAACTGAGGACTGGGTTCTGGTTTAGCACAGGGATCCTCGACCTTTTAGCCACTCAACTTATTTCCGTTTAATGGAAGAATTTTTGGATAACGTACTAGTGATGTCTTTGCAAAGGATCTTGTCAATTTACAGTAGAAGCCAATGTATAAGATCCTGTCATTTTCTTTTTAAAACATTTTTTTTTTGACATGCAACATGTGGGATCTTAGTTCCCTGACCAGGGATCGAACCCATGCCCCTGCAGTGGGAGCCCAGAGTAACCACTGGATCAGCAGGGAAGTCCCGAAGTCCTTGTCATTTTACAAATGTGACTGTTGGAAGGAATTGGCTTTATGGTCTGCCTAAAGTTATTTAGACTTACAAAAATACTGTGAGGTAGATCTTATTCTCTTCATTGTAGATATGAGGCAACTGGCCCAGAGGGGCTCATTAACTGTTGTGCCCAAGGACACATAGCTTGGATTCGAACTCATGACTAGTTGCTCCTAGTCCGGAGCACTTTTGTTTTCCTGTGGAGATTTTTGACCTCCCGTGGTTCCACTGCTTTAGTGGTCATAGGACTTTAACTCTCATCTTCCATGAAAGGTGGAAGTGTGGTTGCTCAGTTGTGTTCGACTCCTGCGGCCCCATGGACTGTAGCCCACCAGGCCCCTCTGTCCGTGGGATTGTGCAGGCAAGAATACTGGAGTGGGTAGCCATACCCTTCTCCAGGGGAACTTCCTGGCCCAGGGGTCAAACCTGGGTCTCCTGCATTGCAGCCAGATTCTTTATTGTCTTGAGCTGCCAGTGCATCTTTCACATGGGAATCTTAATTTCTACCCCACTTCTCTTTCCCCACCATCACAGGACAAGTGGGAGCACGTATGTGGCCATGTGAATGTTGTTTAGGTGTCAGTGACTCCAGAGTAAAGAAGATATTTTGGTCAGTGGCAAAAGTATTTTCCTAAAGGGCCCAGTGAAGTCACGGTTCAGATCTTAGTAAATGTACATGAACAGTCACAGCTAGAGCCTCAGTTAAGTCTTTAATCTTTCATTTCCATCAGTACCTTTTTGCTTATATCTTCTGAAGCTGTTAGATGCACTGTTTTGTTTATTCTAACACCAGCCCTCTTTTTATTGTGTCAGAGAACAGATACAAAGAAGATATACACTGACATCTCTGGGTAAGGGGCTCAGCAAACGGGACATTGCTGATTCTTTCTTCCTCATTACGAAACCTGACTTTGGATCCTTGCTCTACCATTTATAAGCTGTGTAATCAAATTCTTCCAGTCCTATTTTTCTGATCTGTCCATTAAAGATAATAACAATGTTGACTTCATAAAGTAGTTATGACAAACAAGATAACACATATAAGCGTGTAGCATAGAACCTGTAATATGGTGAGGTCTTAATAGTAATGTGTACACTATTAAGGTCTTCCTCTAATGGGTGTTAGACACGCACACGCACACGAATGGAATGCTGGATTAGATAGGTAACTCCCGCAACCCTGCATGTCTGTCCTAAAACATCCACCTGTGTATCTTCTCAAATGCTTGGTATGTGTCCCACAGTCACATAATAGGTGCTCAGAAGGTATACGGTGAGAGACAGTGAATGGAAGATAGATGGATGGGTGGATGGATATAGATGATTGGAAAAATCAAAACAAAACAGAGTCCAGAGATGCCTCCACCCTCCCTGTCCTGAGCAACCAGAAGATGTATTGTCATAAAGCAAACAGTGAGCAATTGCATTCCAGGCTCCTGTGCCGAGCCCGAGGAGTGCCGGGCAGCGCCTGACTCACAGGGCTGGTTCCACAGTCAGTTGCTCACAATTTCTTCTTAGCAGGTAGTAAAAACAGGAGTCACACATTCTCCCCTTTGCTGCCTTTTTCTCCTTTTCTGGCTTTTTCTTCATCTTTGAATCTAGTGTCTCCATCGGATTCATGGTTGCTCTCAGGAGCAAGTTAGGGTGCTTGCCCTGAACTGGCAGAACACTTGAGTGACTCTTTGTCCTGGAATTGTCCAGTGTGATGGATCTGTATACCATTCTTTCAGTCCAGAATTGAATTTGGGCAGTTTAGGGAAAGGAACTATCATTTATTAATCCCCTACTATGTGCAAGGATCTTCACAAATTAGCTCATTCATAGAACAACTCTAGGTCTTATGATCCATGGTTTGTGGTTTAGGAAACTGACGTTCAGAAGCATTAAATAGCTTATCCAAGGTTAAATTTGCCAGCTGCTTATGCTGCCTCACTCCAAAGCTCTTAGCTCTCTTTTTGCTCTGTCATGCTGCTTTCAATGACAATGTCAGTATTTTCTCTCCAGATTCTCAATGGACTGATGTGTTATTTTCATTTTACTGAATTAATCCAGTTCTTTGGATGTTGTCTGGCTGGGCTTCTAACACACTGTTCTGGAAATCTCAGTTACAATTCATGGTGATTGAATGGAGCTTGCCTTGAGGAATAAAGATTTTATTTGTTGGGTTTCAAATTCCTCTTCCTTTCAAACTGACAACTCTACAAGTGGAAATATGAGAAGATAAATACTCCCACTTGCCAGTAGTATTCATTGCCAGGGATCTGGTCTTGCTCCCAGAATTCCTGTTTGGTCAACAGTGTCTTTTCCTTCAACTGTGTATCATATCTTCTGAGTGGTCCCGTAGCCTGTTGGTTCCACAGAACTTGACACATATGCAGCAGTAATTCATTGCCTACTGACATAGCGATTTGGCCATTGAAAGGCAGGAGACATAGGAAAGAAAGCAAGTCTTCGAGTGAACCCAAAATAGAAGCACCATTTAGTATTCCAGTCATGCTTTTATTGACCCAGTGCCTGACAGACATGTGGCTCATTCAAAGGAGGTCAAATGAGGGCATTATATATTTTTAATCAAAATTGAAAAACGAGTACTTCTCCTTTTTCACAGTAAATAGATGACTGAACTAGGGTATGAAGACATAAATTGCATGTTCCAGTTGGCTTGCACCTTTATTTTAGGGGTGATTGAATTGACCAGGAGGCATGATGGAACAGGGACCATGTGAGGAGATGGCCACTATTTATGCATCTGAAAGGCTCGGCATCCACCACAGTCTCAGAATATGCAGGAAGCACAGAGAAAGGCAAACTGGGCTTATGAACTATAGAAAGATCTTTTCTCATTATTGAATATTTCTATTGTATCTGAAACCATGGAACCCGTGATGACATCAGATGCCTCCTTCACGGGCAGGTGGGACCGTTTGGGATGGTTGATGGCCTTGCTTCTGTGCCTCACCTGATAGACTTCATCCCTCTAAGCCCTACCATCTGTACCCCGAGGTTCAAGCTGCCACCATCTTCATCCAGGCCTCTGCAAAACAGCTGCCCAACTGGCTGACCCATCCCACCTGGGTCTCCTTTAGCCTTCCTCCACCAGAAAGTCAGAGAAAGTCTTTCATAACATTCATCCTGTCTCCAGCAACCTCACTGGAAACCCTTCAAGGGGTCCCCATTTCTCGTCAGACACAGTCCTTATCGGGGTCTCCAGAGTCCTGTGTGGTCGGCCTCCCAGTCCCCTCCCAGCCTTATCTGCTGTCACACATTGCCAGGCCTTAACCTCTGTCCGCTTTGGCTTCTTGCTGTTTTTAATTTCTGTGTTCTCTCCCATCATAGAGACTTTGTACCTACTGGACATTTTTGTCTTCCATGATGTTCCCAACTATGTCAGCTGCTAATGAGATGCTAGTCACTCAGTCATGTCCAATTCTTTGTGACCCCATGGACTGTAGCCCGCCAGGCTCCTCTGTCCTTGGGATTCTCCAGGCAAGAATACTGGAGTGGGTTGCCATTTCCTTCTCCAGGGGAATCTTCTCACCCCAGGGATTGAACCCAGATCTCCTGCATTGCAAGCAGATTCGTTACCATCCGAGCCACCAGGGAAGCCGTCAGCTGCCAATAATACTCTCTAAAGGCACCAAACACACCTTTCTTTGCTAGTGTGGTACAAATGTACATTTATTTGTATGACTAAGTGCCCCTGACTAGACTCCGAGTTCCATGCATGCAGGATACAGGGCTGTCACGCTCACCATCCTAACACAGGGGCTGGTAACCTTTTCTGTAAAGGGCCACAGAGTAAATAGTTCAGACTTTGGGGCCATTTGGTCTCTATTGCAACTATTCAACTTGGCTTTTCTAGCACAAAGCAGCCACAGACAATGCATAAATGAGTAAGCGTGGCTATGTTCCAAGAAAAATTTATGAAACAGGTGGTGGGCTGGATTTGGCACACAGACTGTGGCTGGCCAACTCCTGGTCTAGCACGATGCCAGCCCTGAGTATGTGCTTACTAGTCAATGTTGTTGAATATAGAGCACTAAGCAGGTACGGGTTGAGCCTTGGCAGTGAAATCTGAAAACTGTGCAGCCTTATTCCTCTTAGGGCATGGCAGCCCTAGATTGAGATGTACAGTCAATTTCCAGGAACTTTTTTAATGTGGTGCTGGTGGTGGTTCTTTATGTTAGGCCTTTTTAGGACTGAGAGACTTCACTTTCACTTTTCACTTTCATTCATTGGAAAAGGAAATGGCAACCCACTCCAGTGTTCTTGCCTGGAGAGTCCCAGGGATGGTGGAGGCTGGTGGGCTGCCATCTGTGGGGTCACACAGAGTCAGACACAACTGAAGCGACTTAGCAGCAGCAGCGGGATGATAAAAGTAATCATGTGCTTCTGGGTAAAAAAAAAATTTCTGAGCATTTTGGAAGTATATAAAGAAAAAGATCCCTCTTCTAACAGATAGCCAGTCTTCATAGTCTGTGTGTATGGGTTGTGTGTATGAGTGTGTGTGTGTAACATTCCAGAAATTTCCATCACAGAGAGACGTGTGCACTCTCACATCCTTTCTTCTGGTCAAGCATTAGCATCCTTTTGGATTCTGTGAAGCCACGTTTAACTAGCCTCTCAAACAATCAGCACCCCCATGGAGTGGGAGAGAGAAGGGACTTTTGTTGAGCAAATTTGCACAGAAGCATAAACAGTTTGTCTCATGAAGCACTTTCATGTAATAAATATTTAGAAGGCCTGGGGACTCGAAATGCAAAGTCTATTTCATCGCCTTCTTTCACAGCTTTAAAGTCATGTATAACTGACAGATGGCCTGAAATAATGCCTTCTTTGCCTTGCTGAGTAGATGAAGTGTTATCCTCTACATTAAGAAGAGAGTGGGCCTGGGGCGACCCTGGGCTGCCTGAAGTCACAAGGCCAGTAAGGTGCAGAGCTGAAGGGATCTCGTTTCCAACCCGGTGTTCCGTCACTGCTGCCGAACAGTCTCACCTTTAGAGGAACTTGAAGCAAAGCACATTCACAAAAGCCTGGAAAGAAAAGAAAGTGAAGTCATATCCGACTCTTTGTGACCCCATGGACTTTAGCCCACCAGGCTCCTCCATCCATGGAATTTTCTAGGCAAGAGTACTGGAGTGCGCTGCCATTTCCTTCTCCAGGGGATCTTCCCAACTCAGGGTTCGAACCCCAGTCTCCTGCATTGTGGGCAGACACTTCACTGTCTGAGCCACCAGGGAATCCCACAAAAGCCTGGAGGAGAGGGCAAAGAAAGGGAAATGATTTTGCCTACTGCTGCTGCTAAGTCACTTCAGTCATGTCCGACTCTGTGCGACCCCATGGACTGCAGCCCACCAGGCTCTTCTGTCCATGAGATTTTCCAGGCAAGGACACTGGAGTGGGTTGCCATTTCCTTCTCCATGAGGAGGATTGAGATCGGATGCAAATAAATCATTTCCTGATATGAGACCTAGAGCCAGACATCCTAGAATGCAAAGCGAAGTGAGCCTTAGGAAGCATCTCTATGAACAAAGCTAGTGGAGGTGATGGAATTCCAGTTGAGCTATTTCAAATCCTAAAAGATGATGCTGTGAAGGTGCTGCACTCAATATGCCAGCAAATTTGGAAAACTCAGTAGTGGCCACAGGACTGGAAAAGGTCAGTTTTCATTCCAATCCCAAAGAAAGGCAATACCAAAGAATGCTCAAACTACTGCACAATTGCACTCATCTCACATGCTTGCAAAGTAATGCTCAAAATTGTCCAAGCCAGGCTTCAGCAGTACGTGAACTTCCAGATGTTCAAGCTGGTTTTAGAAAAGGCAGAGGAACCAGAGATCAAATTGTCAACATCCGTTGGATCATCAAAAAAGCAAGAGTTCCAGAAAAACATCTGTTTCTGCTTAATTGACTATGCCAAAGCCTTTG
Source organism: Ovis canadensis (assembly GCF_042477335.2). Lineage (NCBI taxonomy): Eukaryota > Metazoa > Chordata > Mammalia > Artiodactyla > Bovidae > Ovis > Ovis canadensis. The sequence goes on along the minus strand of NC_091259.1, from coordinate 23,097,242 downwards.
ACTGTGTGGATCAGAACAAACTATGGAAAATTCTTAAAGAGATGGGAATACCAGTCCATCTAACTTGCCTCCTGAGAAATCTGTATGCAGGTCAAGAAGCAACAGTTAGAACTAGACATGGAACAACAGACTGGTTCCAAATCAGGAAAGTAGTATGTCAAGGATGTGTATTGTCACCTTGCTTATTTAATTTATATGTAGAGTACATCATGAGAAATGCTGGACTGGAGGAAACACAAGCTGGAATCAAGATTGCCGGGAGAAATATCAATAACCTCAAATATGCAGATGACACCAACTTCATGGCAGAAAGTGAAGAAGAACTAAAGAGCTTCTTGATGAAAGTGAAAGAGGAGAGTCAAAATGTTGGCTTAAAATTCAACATTCAGAAAACGAAGATCATGGCATCTGGTCCCATCACTTCATGGCAAATAGATGGGGAAACACTGGAAACAGTGAGAGATTTTATTTTGGGGGGCTCCCAAATCACTGCAGATGGTGACTGCAGCCATGAAATTAAAAGACTCTTGCTCCTTGGAAGAAAAGGCATGACCAACCTATACAGCATATTAAAAATTAGAGACATTACTTTACCAACAAAGGTCCATCTAGTCAAGGCTATGGTTTTTCCTGTAGTCATGTATGGATGTGAGAGTTGGACTGTGAAGAAGGCTGAGCGCTGAAGAATTGATGCGTTTGAACTGTGGTGTTGGAGAAGACTCTTGAGAGTCCCTTGGACTGCAAGGAGATCCAACCAGTCCATCCTAAAGGAAATCTGTCCGGAATATTCATTGGAAGGAGTGATGGTGAAGCTGAAAGTCCAATACTTTGGCCACCTGATGTGAAGAACTGACTCATTTGAAAAGACCCTGATGCTAGGAAAGATTGAGGGTGGGAGGAGAAGGGGCAACAGAGGATGAGATTGTTGGATGGCATCACTGACTCAATGGACATGAGTCTGAGTGAACTCTGGGAGTTGGTGATGGACAAGGAGGCCTGGCATACTGCAGTCCATGGGGTACCAAAGAGTCGGACACGACTGAGTGACAGAACTGAACTGATGTGAGAGCAAAGGGCGCAAGGTCCCCCTCCCTCATGAACTTGAAGATAAAGATAGCACTTTGCCTGTTAGCTTTGGAGTGGGGCCATCTCATAGTTATAGTCTTGTGTGGAGACTGGCTGTGAGCCTTCCCCAGTTTTCAGATGAAGGTGACACATTATTGAGTTGACAGTGGGACCTTGCAGGCTGCAGTTCTGCACCGGGGAGCTCAATGACCCAGCTAATCGCTGCTCTTGCCTTTCTGCTCTCAATATTGGATGGTCTTCTGCTCCTCCATTCCTGTCCCAGGCCAGTCAAAGCCTGGGAGTTTCCTCTCACTCATTTATATAAATGTGGTCACAGCCAATCATGGATGAAAGATTATCTTCAGTTTGTTTCCTGTGAATGAATTGGGGTGTATATGGACAATGGGGGAGACCAGGGTCGGGAAGATCCCCTAGAGAAGGAAATGACAACCCACTCCAGTACTCTTGCCTAGAAAACCCCATGGACGGAGGAACCTGGTAGGCTACAGTCCATGAGGTCACAAAGAATCAGAAATGACTGAGTGAGTTCACTTTCACTTTCTTTCAGTGGCAGAAACAAGCTCACCCTGTTTGTTATCTGTACCTTCATCTCTTCATTCCTGGGCAGCAGGGGGAGAATGTTAGCGTCTTGAAGGAAGAGTCCCCAGACATCAGGCTGCTGATTGATTACCCTAGTAGTGTCTTTATTATCGTTCGCATCACAACCATTTATTGAGTTTTGGGGTCTAAGCCCAGAAATAGGAGTCCATGACGTGGGCCTGGGACGAGACTTAGTCCCTGCCCTCAGGTGTCTTTTTACCTAGTGAAGAAGGTGGATCAGAGGCAAGAAATGCCCCACTGGAAGGGGCAAGGACTGGGCATATGGAGTCGTTCAGAAGATGGGTTTTGTAGTGAGATGATTTGGGCTGAGTCCCAACTCTGTCCCAGTGTCACCAACTCAGTGGACATGAACTTGGGCAAAGTCCAGGAGATGGCAGGGACAGGGAGGCCTGGCGTGCTGCCGTCCAGGGGGTGGCAAAGAGTCGGACATGACTGAGCAACACAGCTTAACAACAACTGACTCTGTTAGTTACTGACTGGGTGACTGGATCTCAGAGAGCCCGGGTCCCCATCTGTGGCCTAGAGCTCATAAATCACCCCTACCCTATGGATGAGGGCCTCCCTGGTAGCTCAGTCAGTCAAGATCTGCCTGCAGTGCAAGAGACCAGGGTTCGATCCCTGGGTGGGGAAGATCCCCTGGAGAAGGAAATGGCAACGCACTCCAGTATTCTTGCCTGGGGAATCTCATGGACAGAGGAGCCTGGCCAGTTATGAGGTCACAGAGTCAGACACGACTGAACAACTAAGACTCCCACCCTGTGGGTGAGTTAGGAAGGTTCAGGATGACTCTGCGTTGTGTCTGCATACTCAGTACACATATGTTAAGCGTGCGGGATGAATAAGGAACCTTAGCTTCCCAGACCATGCCTTCCTTGGAGACAACCGGGATGGGGGTTCCCATGTCCTTAGGTCTGACCCTGAGGTCAGACATTTCAGAAACACGTCTCTCCATGTTCCTGCTGAAATGCCTTTTCTCCCTCTGCCCTGCTTCATTGCCATCTTGCCAGTGACTGGTCTCAGCTTTTCCTCTGGGTTCAGCTTCTTCTGCTCTGTCCTCTGTATTCCTCTGCCCACTGATGCTCTCCTCTGTTGAAGAATTTAGTAGGAGTGCCTTCTCTCAGTCCCCCGGGTACCCCTCTTATCTGTTCCCAGACTTCTGCAACCAAGGCATGTCTCTTCCTTTGTGCCCAAGACTTAATCCAGGTATCTAGAAAGTTCCTGGTCTGCAAGGTCCCTGCCTTGATTCTCTAGGGTTCTCGTAAGAGTAGGACTCCCGAGGTTTCAGGCTTGTTGGTGCATGAATCACAAACTTATCCAAGCTTATGTGCGGGAAGGGTAGGACTGTCGTAAGAAATCACTGGTAAATTCACAGGTACAGGAACAGAGATACACACAGACTTCAAAGGAACCAGAGCCGGGAAACTTCTGGAAAGTCAGCGGTCCCACAGAGCCTTCAGGATCTCTCTCCCACCCTCCTCTGTCTTTTCTCTCTTAACCAGCTCTTCCATTTTCCTGTGGGTCAGCCTGGCCTTCCTGAAGGCCATCTAGCAACCTCCCCACCCTGATGATGTTGGGCTCTGAGCTTCTTGGCTTGAGAATCCAAGAAAGCCATCTGGTAGGCTGCCAGCCAGATTGGCTATCGTTTAGTTATGCCTGGTAAAGAGGTGGGTGGGAGAGGTCATGTGATGAGAAATAAGTACTAGGTTAAGTTAGACTTAAGAGTTGAGTGTGGCATGTTGGCTGACACGGTTGGCAGAGCTAGAGGTTGCCTGGGAGAGTGCCTACTTGAGGGCCCCTCGTTACTCAACACAGCCTGGCCTGTGTACCAACCATGCTCCAGAAGACCTTGAGGTGGGTGTGATCCCCTAGGACTGCATGAGTTGGGCTCTTGGGAAAGATCTTACTGAGGCTGTATCAGCCAGGGTCTGGGAAGGAAACAGACAGAACTTTCAAAGTAGTTTAAGTGCAAGAATTGAATGAAGAAACTGCAGAGAATTAAGGGAGTCAACAGGGTGGCTTGTGGCTCCCTCGTGGTAAAGAATCTGCCTGCAATTCAGGAGACCTGGGTTCAATCCCTGAGTCAGGAAGATCCCCTGGAGAAGGCAATGGCTACACACTCCAGTATCTGTGCCTGGGAAATCCCCTGGACAGATGAGCCTGGAAGGCTACAGTCTGTGGATCACAGAGTAAGACACGACTAGGCAACTAAGCATGCATGCATGTACACAAGGAAGCCGTTAAGATACGATCAAGTACCCAGGGCCTGGTTATTGCAGGAAGCTTTCACCATCCCAGGCCTATGGGGTCTGCAGGCGGCCTGGTAAGAGCCGTGACTGCAGAGAAACTCAGCTAGAGTCAGAACTGCAACAGCCAGGTGGGGAGGTTGTTGTTGTTCAGTCACTCAGTTATGTCCAGCTCCTTGCATCCCCATGGACTGCAGCAAGCCAGGCTTCCCTGTCCTTCACTGTCTCCTGGAGTTTAGAGGGAGCAAGGGAATAAATCATGTCTTCTCTCCTCCCATTGGCTGCTCCAGTCAGAAGCCAGAGGGCAGGAGAGCACAGATGATGTGGTCCCTAGAAATCAGGTCCCTGGGACACGGCACAGGGCATGGAAGAGAGTGGAGAATGGATCTTGGAGGCCAAAGAAGAGCACCCCACACGGGAGCTGTGAGGTTAGAGCCAGGCCTCGGCCCCGAGATAGGACATAGGTAGCAGAGAGGAGTGGTGAAGGCACCCCAGCCAGTGCTGACAGGGGCCGCAGCACAGAGGTAAGCAGGGCCGCGATTCCATCCTAACCACGTAACTGACTCAGCTGGGGGACGTGAGTGTACTTTTCTGGTTGATGTATGAGAAGATTTGGCAGGAGGCATTGGAGGGGGCGGGTGGTCATGACTATGCCAGTTTGTCATTTAACCTGCAAGTACAGGATGCTCTTGAAGATGTTAGAAAGAGTAGTGAGACATGATCCAAAAAGTACAAATAGCAAAAAGAGGCTTCTCACCTCACATGTGAGTAAGGCGCAAAATCCATGTGTACCCGGTTTTGTGATCAGAACATTAGCTGCTCTGATGAGTGGAGGATCCAAATGGCCCTGTAGTACTTATTCTCTTTCTCGGCTTTACCATCCCAGGTCTTACAGTTTGAGGATAACACCTCTCACAGAGTATTAATAGGGTGTGAAAAAATCAAGCCCAGCTGGACCACCACCAGAGCTGACCTCGTCAGCGTTTGTGTCTCAGAGTTGTCCATGGACCCCTGTCCTGGCATCAGCCTTACTGGGGGTGGTGGTTAAAAATGCAATCCTGAAACCACCAGAGGCCTTCTGAAAGCATCTCCAGTGTGGAGCCCAGAAATCTGCATTTTAAACAAGATTTAAGTTGCTTCTAATACAGGCTGAATTTTGAGAAGTATTGATTTAAGGAAACATCACTAATTTCCTATAGAAGCTGTATAGAGAGGGGCTTATTTCCATTAAGGAGCAAACGTGAATCTGATAGTGATCTAGCACAGGGATTCTCCGTTTGGAATCACCTGGAGAACTTAAAAAAAAAATCCTGAACCAATCTCCAAGCACCACCCCCCACTCAAGCTTTTTGAAGCTTCCAGGTGGCGCTAGTGGTAAAGAATCTGCTTGCCAATACCGAAGATGCGGGTTTGAACTTGGGGTCAGGAGGATCCTCTGGAGACAGAGGTGGAAATGGCAACCCACTCCAGTCTTCTTGCCTGGGAAGTTCCATGGGCAGAGGAGCCTGGTGGGCTACAGTCCTTGGGATTGAAAGGAGCACACACACAGGTGGTTCTAAGAACCTCTGATCTTGTCTGCACATCGAAGGTGGAAAAAATGAGAAATGGGGATGTCTCAATTTAACTGACTTTTCTGAATTCTGTAGCACATAGTCAAATGCTAAAAATAATTGCGCTGGAAAAGAAAGCAACAGTGGAGTGGAAAACTGGCTTCATCGAGTAAGGAGGAATAGGACCAGGGGTGTTGTAATCCGAGAAGGTACCACAGGTCTAGAGAGGCCTTAAAGGCGCAGGGGGCTGTCTCAGGCTCCCGGTGAAGGGGCGGGAGACGTCCCACGGGAGTTTCCCTCAAGGCCTCCCTTGCCTGCACCCCGTGCCAATTTAGGATTGGGTCTTTTTTTCTTTTTCTTCCACTTTCTCTTTTTTTTTCTTCCACTTTCTTTCCTTTTTTAAAAAAATTATTTTTAATTGATTAATGATTACAATATTGGTTTGATCTCTGTCACACATCAACATGAATTCACCACAAGTATACCTAGGTCCCCTCCCTCTTGAATCTCTCTTCTGACTTCCACCTTCTCCCGCCCCTCTAGATTATTACAGAGCCCCCCATTTGAGTTCCCTGAGTCATACAGCAAATTCAGGATTGGATCATTTTTTTTCACCCCGCCCCTTTTATTTGCATTTGTTCAGATTTTGAAGACAAAGGAAGGTCTTACATGCAAGGGCGCCATCCTTTCCTCCCCTCTCCTGTCCCACCGTCTTCTGACCTAGGAGTGTAGAACTCCTAGGTCGCGCATGTCTTTGCGTCTGCACGGCTTCCCCGATGCAGATGCCTGCCAGGCGCCTACAGTGTGCCCAGTGCCGGGGCAGCTCTTCCCGAAGGCAGGGGGGAGTGTGGGCAGCCTGGAGGAAGGGTGACTCAGGGCAGGAAGGCTGTTCAGGAAATGAAAAACCCTGCATTTCTCATCCCCTAAAAAAAAAGGAAAAAGCATCCTTCTCATTCTTCTAAAGCTGTTTCTACTCCCAAGAGGATAAAGATTTTTGATGCCAAGCAGGGAGGATTTCTTTTTTTCCTGCAGTGGGTGGGTCACAGCTGTTTATGCCTTTCCTGAGGAGCTGAAAGGCCTGGCGGTTTACTCCTCCTCAAAAATCCTTTCTCACCTCTTGTGGCCCCACTGGCCTCCACTTCTTTTTTGAAACAGGGCTTTTCTGAAACTCCAGCTGGGTGTTTTCCGTGGTGAGTCCTCAGATCTAGTTCATTCTGACGCTGGGAGCGTGCAGAGGCTCGGTCCGCAGCCTCCAGCTCTGATAAGGTTATCTGATGTTCCGATGGTCAGCTACACTCTCGGTTTCTTGTGAGGGGGGCCCTCCCACCCACCTGCTGATGGACCGTGGGGTGACCGCGTTTCTTTAATATCTGTGTCCGTGTATCATAGTTCGTGCTGTTCAGCTCATCCATGGACCTAACTCTGGTTGAAAAGCAAAACAACCCCCAGAGGAAACGTCCTGTCCCCGTGCCCACAGTTCGATAGGAGTTGGCGAGGTTGCTTGCGACCAGAGTCTGGTGTGAATCATTATCAGCGTGTGCTTATGGAGACTGAGTGGGGGAAGGAGACTCCAGCCTTCCTAGGGTGCATCAGTGCGGAGCTCCAGCACCCCTTTGATCATCCTTCTCCATGACCAGCTTTCCCAGGGAGAAATTCTGGAGCAGAGATAGAGGCCCATCCGTTCTTCCTGGAGCCCCTCCTTCCTTGTCTGCAAGGACATCGTATGCGCATCTGTGGCTCACATGGGAGATCATTCTTTCATCGTGTTGAAACTGTCTCCCTGGTGTCCTGGGCTGACCGTTCCCCACGTTGTCCTTGGGGTCAGCCTGCCCAGCACCGGATTCCCTCGTGTCCCGCACCCCTCAGCCCTGTCTGTACTCTGGCCAGCCCCCATCAGCCATGGGCCCACCTGCCCCGTCCCTGAGCCCACCCCACTCCTCTCTGCTCCTGCTCTGTCTGCTCCCAGCAGCGGTGCCCTGAAGCTTGCCTGGACTTCACAGCCCAGGAGCCCTCTGGGACAGGGGCCCTGTTTAGGGACCCCCTGCCCCTCTAGCCCATCGCTTTGTTATCATCTCCCTGAGATGCTCCCCAGTGCTGCATGTCTGGAGACCTAGGCTGTCCCACACTCCCAGTGCCCTTTCTTCCTTGGGAGTTTGTAGGGGGCTGGTGGAATATCTTTTCTCACCCCTGTGGGCCCTGCTTCTCCTGCTGAGGCCATATTCCTCCCCTGCCTTTATGTAAAGTAAAGTCACTCAGTCGTGTCCGACTCTTTGTGACCCCGTGGACTGTGGTCCACCAGGCTCCTCTGTCCATGGGATTCTCCAGGCAAGAATATTGGAGTGGGTTGCCATTTCCTTCTCCAGGGGGTCTTCCCGACCCAGGGATCAAACCTAGGTCTCCTGCATTGCAGGAAGTTGCTTTACCTTCTGAGCCACGAGGGAAGACTGCTCGAATCTTCTTGCCCAAACCCAGCCGCGTCCACCACCTGTCTTCCTTCCTGAGCCCGCTGGGGAAATTGCCCTCTGAAGCCTCATGAATGACTCTCATCATCACAGCCCTCGGCCCTTGTCTCCATCCTTCCTTTTCCTCTCTGTGCAGGTGGTGTGCACGGCTGATCCTCCTCTAGCCAAAGCTCTGTCCTCTCTTGACTTCGATGTGATGCTGGACAGTTGATTCCCCCGCGGCTCCATCAGTTTCCCAGTTGCCCCTCCTGTCCACCCTCCATCCCATCCTCCAGTGCCTCCTTCCTCACTGCTCTTGCTCACCTAGAGGCTGGGCTGCTGATGGGTGGGGCTAGGACCTTTTGAATCTGAGAATGCCCAGCATGGCCTTGGCTGTGCCATTGACAAATTGAGTGGCCTTGTACCTGCCCCTTACCCAAGTTTTAGTTTTTCTGTGTGTAAAGTGGACATGATGATGCTAGTTACCTGGTGGGGTTTTGTCAAGAGTCAATGGGTTGATGACTCATTTGAAAAAACCCCGATGCTGGGAAAGATTGAGGGGAGGAGGAGAAGGGGACGACAGAAGATGAGCTGGTTCAATGGCATCACTGACTCAATGGACATAGGTATGGGTGGACTCCGGGAGTTGGTGATGGACAGGGAGGCCTGGCGTGCTGCGGTTCATGGGGTTGCAAAGAGTCGGACACGACTGAGCGACTGGACTGAACTCAATGGGTTGCTGTACTGCAGTGTTTTCTAAATGATAGTCATTTGCACCCCTGCTTCGCCAGAGTCCCACTTGTACTGCTATTTACTTGAGATCTGGTCTTTACATTGACTTTAAATAAAATCATTGGAAAACAAATTTAGTCTTATCCTAAATAATCATATCGTGAAATTGTGTGTAGGAATTACTGGTTATATATTCCCAGGAGAAATTAAACACTAATGCATAGCTATTAAAATAGAAGCATCTGTTGGTTCACTTCTCGCTGTCCATGTAACTCTACATGTGCTGTCCTTCAAATCTCACGTGAGTTATGCCCCAGTACTCCTACCCCAGGATGCATGTGCACCAGGATGAACCTTTATCTCTCTGTGGCCAACCTTGCTTTCATGCCCAAGCTCCAGTTCTGTATCTCCAGCTGCTATAAAATGTTTCTGCCTGTCAGCTTGGTCCCTTTTAGAGGTCGGCCTGTTCACTTTCCCTCCATTGCCCTTCATTTTCGGGTGACCTGGGCTCCAGAGTTGGACATCATCTTTCACCTTCCAGGGACCCTGCCGGGTCTGCCTCCACGTCCTGGGGCACCTTCCTTCCAGAGTTACGCACATGTCCTTTCCTTTCCATTTCCTCAGCTACCTCAAGGTCTTTCCTGCCCAGTGTGGGTAAGTGTATATTTCCCTGGAATTACATGTTCCTAACGAAGCAACAGTTAGAACTGGACATGGAACAACAGACTGGTTCCAAATAGGAAAAGGAGTATGTCAAGGCTGTATATTGTCACCCTGCTTACTTAACTTATATGCAGAGTATATCATGAGAAACGCTGGGCTGGAAGAAGCACAAGCTGGAATCAACACTGCCTGGAGAAATATCAATAACCTCAGATATGCAGATGACACTACCCTTATGGCAGAAAGTGAAGAGGAACTAAAAAGCCTCTTGATGAAAGTGAAAGAGGAGAGTGAAAAAGTTGGCTTAAAGCTCAACATTCAGAAAATGAAGATCATGGCATCTGGTCCCATCACTTCATGACAAATAGATGGAGAAACAGTGGAAACAGTGTCAGACTTTATTTTTTGGGGCTCCAAAATCACTGCAGATGGTGACTGCAGCCATGAAGTTAAAAGATGCTTACTCCTTGGAAGGAAAGTTATGACCAACCTAGATAGCATATTGAAAAGCAGAGACATTACTTTGCCAACAAAGGTCTGTCTAGTCAAGGCTATGGTTTTTCCAGTGGTCATGTATGGATGTGAGAGTTGGACTGTGAAGAAAGCTGAGCACCAAAGAATTGATGCTTTTGAACTGTGGAATTGGAGAAGACTCTTGCGAGTCCCTTGGACTGCAAGGAGATCCAACCAGTCCATTCTGAAGGAGATCAACCCTGGGATTTCTTTGGAAAGAATGATGCTAAAGCTGAAACTCCAGTACTTTGGCCACCTCATGTGAAGAGTTGACTCATTGCAAAAGACCCTGATGCTGGGAGAGATTGGGAGCAGGAGGAGAAGGGGACGACAGAGGATGAGATGGCTGGATGGCATCACAGACTTGATGGACGCGAGTCTGAGTGAACTCCGGGAGTGGGTGATAGACAGAGAGGCCTGGCGTGCTGCGGTTCATGGGGTTACAAAGAATCGGACACGACTGAGTGACTGAACTGACTGATGCTCTGGCCTTAGGGAATGTACAGATCAAGTCCAGACTCGGAAACGCAGCATTGAAAGGACCTAGAGAGCAGAGAGGAGCTGGAGCACTTTATAGTTGCTGAAGTCAGACCACGTGGGTTTGCAAACTCAGCCTCCCCCACCGACAGCGTGATATCCACACGCTACTCAGTGACTGAGCCTGCGTTACACGTTCTACAGAGGAGGCAGTAGGGATCCTGTTAGGATTAAGAAGGTGTGTCCTGTAACACACTTACATGGTGCTCACTACCTAGAGAGTGCTTGGTGAGCTTTAGTTGTAATTATTCTATGAGGAGTTATCTGTATATCAGATCATTTATAATCTGGTCCCCTGCTATCCCTCCCAATTAAAGCTTTTCCTTTCTCAGAGTCCCATTTTCACAGACTCCCCATCTCTCAAGCCTTTGTGCAGATGTCTCCTTAAGCCATACTGACCTTTCTGTTTCTCTAGGTTTATCAAAACCTTGCATATCCTTCTAACCCTGCCTCAACTTTTGTTTTCTCCAAAAGCTAAAGATATCTTATCTTCTCTGACTGTTTATGGTGTCCTTCCTTCCTCTGGAATCTGATTGCTCTTTTTCTTCATAACATTTATTTGGCACTTAACTTTATCTGGTTTTTCCTTGGTTTCCTATTTAGTTTTGTATGTGTCTGTGTCTTGCTTCTCTAAGTAGATGGTGAGTTTCTTGATGCCATTTGGAGGTATGTGAAGCAGGGATTCAGAGCAGCAGCTGTGACATCATCACTCACCAACTGTGTGACCTTGAGTATGCTACTTAATCTGGATGTGCCTCAGTTTCTCCACCTGTCAAAAAATGATAATAATAGTACCTAGTTTTTGTGGGTTGAGATGAGTGAGTACTTGGTGCAGCTACTTACTGATTTAGTACATGTGAAATTCTTAGAATAGCGCCTGCCATGTGGTGCTCACTAAGTGTTGCTGGTTATTATTGTTATTAAATTCCTCCTGTTTTCTCCTACAGTAGCAGTCACGCATAAATAGCCTCAATACATATTGTTGAATGGGTGTCTATTTCCCCTCCAGTTCTCCTTCTCAATTTTCTCCTAATCTATTTTTCTTCCATGCCTATTAGCAGGAAAATTGAAAGTCTCCTTTTATTTAATTCCAAAGGAGGGGAAAAAAAATCCCATGGGTTTAAGTAGCTTTGGCTGTCTGCTAAAGCAAACAGACCAACTCATTGAGAGAAACAGGTTTTTTTCTTGGCATTAAATTTGAAAAGGAATTTATTATAAAGTTGTTTATGGGGCAGGATACTGGTGGATGGGGAGTGCTCATTCTTCTAAAACTTACCTAACATGTTGTGATTAGGAAAAAAAAAAAATTCCATTAAACCCAGAAGCTGTATCAAATAACACTGGCAGCCCAGGAGGACTAGGTCAATAGGGAGGTAGATTACACAGAGAGCTTTGTACCTGTCCCTTCATCCAGGGAGTCTGCTGAGAAACCGAAGAGAAAGGTTAGTGGTGCTTGCAAAAGGGCGAGGGCAGCCCAAAAACTGTAATCTGAAATTACCTCTTACATCATAGGTGTATTTTTGTCTTTAGGGAGCAGTGTTGTTGGTAATTTACTGTAATTGCAGTAACCAGGTCATTAAACTGTGTCTGCAGAGAGCCTGGAAAAAAACAAAAAAACACCTGCCCTTTATGGGACAGTGTCTCAAAGAATGCATTCGACTTTTAAATCAAATATTCTTATTGTTTTCAGTACGGTTTCCCATACATGAGTCAGAGATTTTAGTTACACACACACTTGGCTGTTCCTTCAGAAAGTGAGAGCCTACTAAGATACAGTGGTTGTTTCATAGAGTTTAGTAAGCATGATGATGGGGGAAGCTGTTAGAACTGATTTTATTTAGACTTTCAGATGATTCTTTAACAAATGACATTAGAACCACAGTTATCTTGAGATCAAAACAAAGTTTTGTCATAATTCAAAGACAGGTTAACTTTTGTCATAAGTTAAAGCAGCTTTAAGACAGAAAGTAGAAATCGTGATAGACGTTTCTCCCAGTAGAGATCAGTTAGCAGACCGTTTTAAGGCCCTGGGTTTTAATATGTTTTATGAGATGGTAGAGTGACTTCATAATGGAATATCCATTTTTAATGACTCCAAATTGCAAATACAAAATCAATGAAAATGAATTTGAATAAGACAGAAACACCTATATGAAGAGATGAGAGAATTATAGCTAATAGATAAAGCAAAGGAATTAGTAAAAAAATAAACAAAACCCAAACAGGTTGTTTGTAAGCTGGCTGGTGTGTTTTGGCAAAGGGCTGGGAGTCCTTCTGTCTTATTCTTAGTGAGAGAGTTCAGCCTGTAAAGTTCTTGACACATCAGAGAAAGGTCTGGGAAGGTACTGTTCTGCTTACACCACACAGGAGGTGGCCTAAATAGAAAAGAAGGAGATTTAAGCAAAGTAAATAAATTTGGGGATGATAAATCTATAGTGAGTTATAAAAGTAAACAAGGCATGTTTTAGCAGAAACTTTATAACCTTAGACAAAGTTCCTGGGCAGGTGTGCAGTTCCTCACCTTCCACTGCAACCACATAGAAATATTGAATTTTAAAATTATCTATATATTTAAATTAAATTCATATTTCAGCAAAAAAGAAATTTTCAGGTGCCAGAAATATATGAGAAATCAATAGCCAAAGCTGTGTGTGGGAGGACACGTGGAAGCTAGGGGCTAGGGCTCTAAACTGCCTGTGGACAGACGTCAAGGTTACATAACCTATCCATGCCGTGGGTCTGGAGCTGAGCTCTCCAGGTAAAGCTAGGGGCTGGCAAACTGTTGCAGCTTTGGTGAACCAGGCAGGAAAGGTACTTGTAAGTTGTTATAGGAAGTAGCTGCCTACACCATGTCATTAGTGGAAACAGTCAACCTCCAGAAGTAAGCCTGAAGCTGTCATTTTTCCTTTGTATGGGTCCAAATGTGCACTGCTTTCTCCATGTGGAAACCCTAACCTATGAAAAAACTCAGAAGCTAGTCCAGATTCATTGAACTCTTTAGAGCTCCAGAAGAAGCAACTGCAAATGCAGTCCTATTAGATTTGTTTTTGTTTCCATTTTTGTCTTTTTTGTTTTCAGCAGACCATCATGGACCTTTTATGAAGACAAGCTCATGGGCAAAAATTGCAGAGCACTTAAGTATACACATGACCCTAAAGTCAAGCAATAGGAGCAACAAAATAAACTGAGAAGCCAAATAAAATAGACAGATCTTAAAGGTAATTTAAGAATATCTAAGAAAGATTAAAAAAATTTCTCAAGAGAAAAAAACAACAACAGAATTTTCAATAGAACCAAATAGAAATGCTAGGAAAGAAAGAGGAGTCATTGAAATGAGAAACAAAAAGGAAAAAAGAAAAACACCTCAACAAAGTAGGTATTAAACTAAACATACCTAAGGAGAGACTTAGTGACTTGGAAGATAGATCTAAGGACTCACCTGGAGGGCAATATAGAGAGTTAATAAGATATAAATGGCTCATATGGTAAAGAATCTGCCTGCAATGCAAGAGACCCAGCTTCAGTCCCTGGGTTGGAAAGATCCTCTGGAGAAGGGAGTGGCTACCCACTGCAGTCTTTTTGCCTGGAGGCGTCCACAGATAGAGGAGCCTGGAGGGCTACAGTGCATGGGGTCTCAGAGTCAGACCTGGCAGAACGACTAATGCACAACACTATGAAAAAGAACGTAAGTCACAAAAAAAGGACAGAAAGAGAGGCTTTGATGTGATTGGATCCTCGGAGGAGAGAATAGAGAGTTCATTGAAGATCAGTATATGGTCTCATAAAACGTTCTTTGGTATTTTGGTCAGAGATTTAAGACTGTGTTCCCTGGTGGCTCAGACAGTAAAGCATCACCCTGCAATGTGGAACACCTGGGTTCGATCCCTGGGTTGGGAATATCACCTGGAGAAGGAAATGGCACCCCACTCCAGTACTCTTGCCTGGAAAATCCCATGGACAGAGGAGCCTGGTGGGCTATGGTCCATGGGGTTGCAAAGAGACAGACTGAGCAACTTCCCTCGTAAGACTGTGTTAGGTAAGCCTTGAGAAATCTATTATTTTCTATTTTGATTTTGACTGGTAGCATCCACACTGATTTATGTACAGTATATACATCACTGTATTGAACTGTGACCAGACAAGACAATCCTAGAATGCCTGACAGTTTTTCTCCATGACGTTTCACTGTGCTTACTGTTCTCTGTTATAGCTGCTGGTGTAGAGAAAGAAAGCAAGTAGCCAAGTAAGGTGCTAATAGAACCAACGTCTCCAGGAAACCAGCCAGCTGCCCACTTTTTAAGGGTAGTAGTATGCTTCCTCCATAGCGCAGTCGGTAAAGAGTCTGACTGCAATGTAAGAGACGTGGGTTCGATCCCTGGGTCAGGAAGATCCCCTGCAGAAGGAAATGGCAGCCCACTCCAGTATTCTGGCCTGGAGAATCCCATGGACAGAGGAGCCTGGCAGGCTACAGTGTATAGAGTCGCAAGAGTCGGACATGACTGAGCGACTAAGTGCAAGCTGGAAACTACTCTGGCTGGTTGCTCCTGCCTGAGCTGCCACCTTCCTTGGCTTGTGAAGCTGGTGGCTGAGCTTCTGTGTGCTCTGGGCAAAGGCAGAAAGGAAGCCTGAGGGCTGGTCTGCATGTGTGCCCGTTCACCTTCCCCTTTCCACTCTCCCTTCTTTCTGGGGATTGCAACCCCAGGGCGCTCAGACCGGCTTCTCTCCCTGTACATTTAAGGAATTTCATTTATTCTGTGTCATAGAGAGAAAAGGAGACTGTGATTTCTTTTTCTGTTTGGTTTTCTACTCTCTGGCATAGAAAACTGGTACAGCAGTGTCCGTTAATATGCGGAAAGCATGGCTTAGTCATAAAGAATGTGTACCTTAGGAATAAAATGACTGACCTCAGTTCAAATTCTGTCCTGCTAATTTTTGGATGACTTTGGAAAAATTCACCTTTCTGTGTTTTAGTTTCCCCACCTGTAGAATCAGGTAGAAAAAAAAGACCTTCTGTAACATTATATTGAAATCATTTAACTGGTAGTTAAGAAAAATTAGTCCTTGACCTCCTGCTGTATTGCTATATAGGTACCGGATACAGACATTCTATCTTCATTTCCAACACTATATTCTACCCTGTCATCAAACCATAGGGCCAATTTGGGGTTCATAACAATACATGGATGTGAGGTTCTGAAGAAGGCCAGGAAAAGGGAAAGGAAGACATGCTCTCTCCTGCCTGTGCATCTGGACCACATCGTCTAGTCTCTGCTTTGCCTGCAGAGGCTCAGGGCAGGGAGGCGCACAGGGCCCACTGCGGAATTAGGTCCCGACCTCCGCAGTCACCTCGGTTCATCCTGGCCGGTTCCCATGTACCTGCGAGCTGTGGGCAGGAGAGACTCCGTTATGGCAGATACCTGGAGCCCATTGAACTCAAGTGGCCTGAGAGGACGTGGAAGCCCCTGCCTTAGTCTCCTCTGACCTTAGCCACGGGAGACCATGCTCTGAAGTTTGGGAGTAAATCAACCCACAGTTCTGGTTTCTAAGAGCAGGATGTTGTAGGCTGTCTCTCACACACATGCACACACACACACCCAATCTCACTCTCTTCTTTTCTCCTCCCTCTCTTTTATCCCTCCCCTTTTCTTTCCCTGCCTGGCCCTTTTTGGTTCCTTCCCCTTCTTTATCTAAGAATCTCTTTTCTCTGTGTTCCAGCCTGCCTTCTGTCCTTGCAGGCATTATTTCATCCCTGGGTGGCTCTTGGAAAGAAGATGAACCAGTGTGTTGCCCTATGCTCTGTCACTGGCTACCAGTAAAAAAAAAGAACAAAAAAAAACCAAAACCCAGCTCCAGGTTTCCTCTAGATGGGATAAAGAAGCCACACCAGGCTAAATGCAGACACAGTACCCTAGTAAGCAGGGAGAATAAACAGGCACCCTAAAATTCCTGGCCTTCCACCCAAGACTCTACAATCTTGGCTCTGCCGTACCTTGATCTCATGATTCAGGAATGAGGCAGATATTTCCATGAGTTGTATCTTCTGGCTATAGGAGAGCAAGGGCAGCTTTACAAAATGGGTGAGTGTCTTATCGCTGTCCTCTAGGGGTATGGTGGGAGTGGGGACCATCCAGGATCATTTCTAATTTGAGTCTGGGGGCAGGGATGGAACGACCTTGAAAGGTGAGGCTATGGAATACTCCATTAGCTTTCATGACTATTCCTGCTTTCACACCAACTTGCTCATTCGTTGCCCTCACTAATGCTACATTTGCGTGCATGAGCATGCCTACATTTGCTGTTGCAGAGCTGGAGAAATGTAGAGTGGGTTGCCCTCCCACGTGAGGTACAGCAATCCACATGGCCTTGGCCCTCTTGGGTTTAGCAAGTAGCACCAACTCTAGGGAATCAATTAGTCAGAATTTACTTCTTTTAATTCATTTCTTTTTTTCCTTTTGAAACTAACTTATAAATCATCTGTGGGTTGATGTAGGTAAGAGCTGAACCAAGAGAAACAAGAAAACAAGGGAAAAAATGTATCGCTTGTATCCTTAGGAGTCGATCAGCCATAATGGACATTTTCATGTGTTTCAAACTTTTTTCTTGCTCATTTTTAGCCTTAAAAAATTGTTATCATTTAATTTTATAATCTGCCTTTTCCTTTCAAAATTATAGCACATATTTCCCTGTCACTACAAGTGCTTTTTAGTGGCTTTGAGATATTTCCTTGATGGATATAACACCATTTATTTAACTGTTGCCAGTTTTTGAAAATGTAGGTTGGTTCAGCTTCCTGCCATTATAAATACTGCAGTGATCAGTTAATACTGATCTCAGATTAACAAGAGTGCCTTGAGATTCTCAAGTGGTAACGAATCTCCCTGCCAATGCAGGACACATGAGTTTGATTCCTGGGTTGGGAAGATTCCCTGGAAAAGGAAATGGAAACTTATTCCAGTATTCTTTCCTGGAAAATCCCATGGACAGAGGAGCTGGGCAGGCTACAGTCCATGGGTCACAAAGAGTTGGACATGACTTAGTGACTAAAAAACAAGTTGAGATTCTAGTATGTGTCAGTCCTTGACTGGGTCCTTTGTACAGGATCCATGGTGTCAAGAAATTTATAGTCTAATTTGGGAGCTAAAAACAGAGTTTGGGGTCAGTCCTGAGCTCTTTCCTTTCATCTTTTCAGATTGGCAAAGTGACGTATATATTATACTGCTGAATTTAAAATGAATAGAGCAGAACTAAGGGGGAGATATATATAGTTATTGATATTTAGCAAATAGCTCAATAGGCCTAGACAGAAAATGCATTGTTAATAATTGCAAATATTAGGAGGAGATGAAGTTCGAAGAGCAGCTGGTCAAATTCTATCTTGGCCTGGGAAGTATCTAATATAACTGACAATAATCTATACATGTCCCTCTGTTTGATTTAAATTCTCTGATTAGAGTTGATTGCTCTTTGTATATCCCCAAATATGCAAAATTCACTTAAGACTACGTTCTTTAAATTGCAGCTCACATTGGTGGCTGATTATCTGAACTCAAGTTCTGATTTTTACAGGCCTGCTGAGATTTGCTTTTCCCCTTGCTTTCATTTTTGCAGTCAGTTTGAATCTCATGGAAAAACATTCCCGGAAAAGGGCATGACATTTATAAAACCGCAGCAGATTGAAAACTGGTGTTCTGATGGTGTATTTGTGTGAGTGTGGGATAGGTCATTACTGTAGGTCAAGAATGGAATAGACACAGAGAGTGGAAGAGGATATAGCCAACTTGAAAGATGCTTTCAGACACTAGGGTTGTGGGCTATTAGGACGAAGTGTGTGTGTACTTCCAGACCAAAGCGTTGGAAGTGTCTGTATAGTAGGGACTTCACTAGAGTCTGGGCAGAATGGTCCGAGGATCCCCAGTCTGCTGTGAACAGGGACGCATCTCAACCTCGCTCTCTCCTTTCAGATTGATGACCCCAACAGCAGCCTGGAGGAGGTGACGGATGAGGCCGAGGCCGTCAGGTCTGTGAACAAGCTGGGAAGCAACCAAGCCTTGAATGCAGATTTCCTGGGTTCTGATTACCGGACCGGGCAGCTCTACCCATTCTCTCTCAGCACTGACCCCCACTCGGCCACCTTCACTCTCACAAACGCGGCTCCGATGACCCCGTCCTTCCAGGAAAGGTGGTACATGAATCTCAACAGCCTGATGGAGCGAGCTCTGACCCCACAGTGTGGCAGTGGGGACGAGCTCTACATCATCACAGGTGCCGTGCCCTCGGACCTCAGGGTCAGCAACAGAGTGAGCATCCCGGAGTTTGTTTGGCTGGCGGCCTGCTGCGCGGTCCCTGCAGGAGGCTGGGCCATGGGCTTTGTCAAGCACACCCGTGACCGGGAGGTCATCGAGGATGTGATGCTGAGGGACCTGGAGAAGCTGCTTCCATTCCACCTTCAGCTGTTCCAGAACAACTGTGGGGAAACTGACCAAGACACAGAGAAGATGAAAAAAATCCTGGAGGTGGTTAACCAAGTCCAGGACGAGGAGCGGAGGCTGGACTCTGAGGGCGGCTCCGAGACGCTCTCCAGTGCGAGGGGAACCAGGTCTGCCCTGCCACCTCCGGAGACATCTGGGGAAGGGAGTAGTCTTCTGGGAAGACTCCTGGGCTTTGTCGTTACCCCGTTGATCAAGCTCTGCCAGTTAATTTATTACCTTGCCTTTGGGATCCTGAAGTACACTGTGTATTTCCTCTGGTATGTCACCAAGCAGGTGATTAACGGTCTAGAAAGTTGCCTTTATCGCCTGGGGTCAGCCACCATCACCTACTTCTTGACCATCGGGGAGGAACTGGGCAGCATTCCCTGGAAGGTCCTCAAAGTCACGGTCAGGATCACCAGGGCCGTGCTCCGGATCCTTTGTTGCCTGCTGAAGGTGGTCTGCCGCGTCGTGGGTGTCCCTGTCCGGGTGCTTGTGGACGTGGCCACGTTCCCCGTGTACACCATAGGCGCAGTTCCGATTGTCTGCAGGGACATTGCCATGGGCCTTGGTGGCATCCTCTCTCTGCTCTTTGACACGGCTTTTGGCACCATGGGTGGTCTGTTTCAGGTCATCTTTACTGTCTGCAAGCGGGTTGGCTACAAGATTACTTTTGACAATCCTGGGGAGTTATAGAAAAAAAAAAAATAATGAGTGCCCGGCCCCAGTGAATTTGATTTTTTTTATAATAGAGAAAGCTGGAATATTTTGTCTATACTATGGTTTTCTGTTCACTGTCAATTATATTTTGGCCTTTGGTGAGGGTGTCTGCCTGTTCCAACCTAACCCAAGAGACATGTTCAGGGTGGGATTATGTGTAGGTTGCCTGTTGGGATGTGGGTGAACTTCCAAGCCGTCCCCTTCAGTTAGTCACTCTGATACAGGAGACCTTGTGAGAGATGCTGGTGTTCATTTGTGATCAGTAAAAATTACAGAAGAAGAATCTGGAAGAGGACCACTTTAAACCAAACTGTCTCTGAGAAAACTAGAAAGGAATTTATTCCTGCTATTACTCTCTGAGACTCAAGACAAAACTGATATAAGTATTCCTGGCCAATTTGTTATCATTTTGCTTCTCTTTCTCCCCAGCTCAGCTGACTTGGTGAGGTACAGACCACTTCCTTGTTGAAACAGCTCTCTTAGGATATAGAATCTGTTACGTCCCTTAGCTTTCCATGACTCCCGAGGATCTGTAAGGTTGTTTTGTTTCTCCAAAGTTGAATTTTGCTGCATTTTTCCTTTGAGTTAATGGTAAGCATTATATGCAAATATGGCATAACAAATTCTGACTGCAAGGGCTAAGATTGTTTGCCCCTTGAACGCTACCCAGATATTAAAAAGGGAGTGCAAAGATCAGACCTCTGCTCTGAATAGGTGCCGTAGGTCTGAGGATATCCTTACCCAAGCTTGGATTAACAACATATATTAAATCTCTGGCTGAGAAGATGGAGCTCAAAGATCTACATGTTAAGCTAATACAAAAATTCATATTCTGCAAAATACTAGATCAGTCTTTCTTAAACTTCCAGCAAGTACCCAATAGAGTAAAATGTTCTGACTCTGTCCTTAAATGGTGGTTTTAGTATAAAGGTATAAAAAAATAGTCAGAAAATTATAACTCTTCTGGCCATCTTGGAAAAAAATTCATACACATATATCTAAGTTTATATGTATATAGTCTTGATTCAGAATCATTATCTCAGGAAATTATTTTTATAGTGTGTTTGATGCTAGAAAACATAACTCTCCCATTAAAGCAAGTTATTTATGAGAGCTAATCTCCAATTTATTGATCAAGCACTTGTCATTTTAATTCTTGCACTGAAAAATGATAACAGGAAGAAGCTGAAGCTCCCAAACTTTGCTCTGCCTTCTAGCGCCGAGGGGGAATCACCTGGATTTTTCTGAGTGTTCTAAAGAGTTCCTGTGAGGTAGAATAGGACCCAGTGTAAACTGCTGATTTGGGGGTGCAGGCCACTATGCATTTGAAAGTTTAGTGCAGAGACCTGGGTCCAGAAAGGCAATGAGGAGAGAAGGATGGGCGAACCATCGGCATCAAGTTGATGCCCAAGAAATGTGAGTGTGATGAGAGTTACTTTTTTTGCAGAAGAATAATGGAATTGGACCTGAAGTACCAGGGCAGCCGGCAAGCTGCCATCCTGATCAGTTTCTTATGTGAGGTAGGATAGTGGGACACCAGACCATGAACCTGTCATAGGAAGTAATACACTAGATTATCTAAGACTCTTAGGCAGTATTTTACCAACACTTCTGCTGGTGACCGTAAAAATCTGTAGTCAGGCTTTCCTTCATTTCAGTAGCGTGAGGAGCCATGGAGGAGAAGAGTGTGCCTTGGTACTGATGGGTCAGGTAGAATCCTGGCAGATGAAAGTAAGGGAATTTCAGAGGGGACCAGAGAGATGGTCTGGCCAGAGACAAGCTCAGCCTGACCAAAGCCGCCTCTGATGAGGAAGCTGACGCCTGATGCCAACTGATGGTAGACCGGGAGCCAAGGTCTTCTGCTCGGGTCCTATCCGAGGTGACATCCCACACCTTGGATGTCAGATCTGTGCCTCCCTGGTCTAGGGCCAGTTTTTCTCCATCATCCATCGAACAAACTGGACTCTGATGAATTAAATGGGTTTGGCCCATGTGATGAGGCAACTAGCCGTCCATGCACACCAGTAAGCTTGCTGCCTCCCGTGGAATTAATGTCCCCTCAGAGTACCTATCTGCACACCGAAAGGCCCACGGGGGCCATCCATGGCAGCTTGAGCCCCTTGGCACCATGCAAGGAGAAGGGCATCTAAACTTTTCTCGAGAACCATTTGAAAATGTCTTCCTTTTCAGTTCTAGTTGTTTAGTGTCTTATTTATTTATTATGGTGTGGCCTTTTTTGAAATCTGGAAAGGGATAATAAAGGGAAAACGAATCCCCAAGGTTGGGTGGCTGAGAGCCTCCACTCTGGACCGTGGGTCTTTGTGCCTGTGGCTCACCAGCCCCAGAAGGTGGCCAGACCGCTGGCCCGCCCCAGTGAGCCACGTTGGCCTTTGGGGTGGGAGTTTGAGTTGATGAGCCCCGTCTCTGGCTGGAAGGTTTTTCTGTGGCTCTGCTATGTTCTCAGGCCCTTGGAGAGGTCAGCCAGCTCTTCGTCACTGCAGAGCTGACTTTCTAGTCTGGATCAGCCACGCCTGTGGACACTCCTCTGTTCCACTGTGACTTGTGAGTGTTCGCTTCAGCATCAGCACTTGCCCCTAAATGCAGACGAAGGCATCTGAAGAAGGAGCTAGAGCGAAACACTGGTCATTCATCCATCCAACGTGCATTTGAACATCTAAGTTGCAGAGACTGACAACACGTGCATCCCATCTTTGAGGAGTTCAGATATCTAGTGGGGAGGATGCGGTGAGCTGATCCATGGACCACATCGTGGTAAGCCTGCAATGGTACTAGCATCCCTGGAGCACAGCAGGAAAACCCACAAAACATGGACGTTGGGGAAGCCTTTATAAAGGATGTGATGAGTCAATCTGACATTTTCAAGCTATGTACAATGCTGTGCACCTTGCAATGCTCAATAAAATAACTGTTGACAACTCATCAGCTGTTCTGGAAAATATATAAAGGGGAGAATCTTGGAATGAGGTTTGGAGGGTTATCTTTGATTTTTTTTTTCCATTTTCTTCTTGATTGACATTAACTCAAGCCATTTCCACTCCCATCTGGATTTTTTGTTTTAATTTTTTAATCATATATGAGAAAACAGGTTAGATCAGTGAAACAGGCCCTGAACCTTCTTTTCCACGTTATTTCTCTGAAAAGCTATTTGGGACATGAAATATTTGAAGCACCCAGGAACCTACTGCTTCACTGCTTCTGAATCACGTAGGAAGTTATAGGAACATTCTAACTTTTTATTCCTTAGGAACACCCCCGCCCTCCCCAGTGTGAGATATGACACACAGTCTCCGGAGGGAGGTAGTCTTCTGTGGCCTTTAGTGGGGCACTCAGCCCTGGGGTGGAGATGGCATTAGCTCTTGCCTTCCCAGTGTGGGCCGGGTCTTATGTGTGATTTGATGTCTTGTTCAGCATTTCACCTAAACTTGTCACCCACTGAGGTTTCAAAATGTGAACACTAGAAGCCATGTAGTGTGAACTCCTTGGCCTTCGTAAATGGGCTCTCAGAATTCTCGTGGTTTCTCTCTCTAAGTATTTTCTCCCAGATCATGGCTTGATTTCTAATAATTACATTCCAAACCATTTTTTTTTTTTAAAATTTGGAGTATAGCTCATTAATAGCTCAGGTGGCTGTGACCTGCACACTAAGCATGGCTGAGAGGATCTACCCCATGTCCGAGGTCAGGGGCAGAAGCTGGGAGGATACCATGCCTGAAGGGCAGCGGCCAAGAGGAGTTACCCCACGTCCGAGGCCAGGGGCAGCGGCTGGGAGGAGCAACCACACACCCAAGGAGCGGTGGCTGCACGGGCGCAGGAGGGCCTAGAGGAACTATACCACGTTGAAGGTCAGGAAGGGCAGTGGTGAGGAGATACCCCTCATCCAAGGTAAGGAGCAGCGGCTGCGCTTTGCTGGAGCAGCCGTGGAGAGACACCCCACGCCCAAGGTAAGAGAAACCCAAGTAAGATGGTAGGTGTTGCAAGAGGGCATCAGAGGGCAGACACACTGAAACCATACTCACAGAAAACTAGTCAATCTAATCACACTAGGACCACAGCCTGGTCGAACTCAATGAAACTAAGCCATGCTCTTGGGGCAACCCAAGGCGAGCAGGTTGTGGTGGAGAGGTCTGACAGAATGTGGTCCACTGGAGAAGGGAATGGCAAACCACTTCAGTATTCTTGCCTTGAGAACCCCATGAACAGTATGAAAAGGCAAAATTATATGATTCTGAAAGAGGAACTCCCCAGGTCAGTAGGTGCCCAATATGCTACTGGATATCAGTGGAGAAATAACTCCAGAAAGAATGAAGGGATGGAGCCAAAGCAAAAACAATACCCAACTGTGGATGGGACTGGTGATAGAAGCAAGGTCTAATGCTGTAAGAGCAGTATTGCATAGGAACCTGGAATGTCAGGTCCATGAATCAAGGCAAATCGGAAGTGGTCAAACAGGAGATGGCAAGAGTGAACGTCGACATTCTAGGAATCAGCAAACTAAAATGGACTGGAATGGGTGAATTTAACTCAGATGACCATTATATCTACTACTGTGGGCAGGAATCCCTCAGAAGAAATGGAGTAGCCATCATGGTCAACAAAAGAGTCTGAAATGCAGTACTTGGATGCAATCTCAAAAACAACAGAATGATCTCTGTTCGTTTCCAAGGCAAACCATTCAATATCATGGTAATCCAAGTCTATGCTCCAACCAGTAACGCTGAAGAAGCTGAAGTTGAATGGTTCTATGAAGACCTACAAGACCTTTTAGAACTAACACCCAAAAAAGATGTCCTTTTCATTATAGGGGACTGGAATGCAAAAGTAGAAAGTCAAGAAACACCTGGAGTAACAGGCAAATTTGGCCTTGGAATGCAGAATGAAGCAGGGTAAAGACTAATAGAGTTTTGCCAAGAAAATGCACTGGTCATAGCAAACAGCCTCTTCCAACAACACAAGAGAAGACTCTACACATGGACATCACCAGATGGTCAACACCGAAATCAGATTGATTATATTTCTTTGCAGCCAAAGATGGAGAGGCTCTATACAGTCAGCAAAAACAAGACCAGGAGCTGACTGTGGCTCAGATCATGAACTCCTTATTGCCAAATTCAGACTTAAATTGAAGAAACTAGGGAAAACCGCTAGACCATTCAGGTACGATCTAAATCAAATCCCTTATGATTATACAGTGGAAGTGAGAAATAGATTTAAGGGCCTAGATCTGATAGATAGAGTGCCTGATGAACTATGGAATGAGGTTCGTGACATTGTACAGGAGACAGGGATCAAGACCATCCCCACGGAAAAGAAATGCAAAAAAGCAAAATGGCTGTCTGGGGAGGCCTTACAAATAGCTGTGAAAAGAAGAGCAGCGAAAAGCAAAGGAGAAAAGGAAAGATATAAGCATCTGAATGCAGAGTTCCAAAGAATAGCAAGAAGAGATAAGAAAGCCTTCTTCAGTGATCAATGCAAAGAAATAGAGGAAAACAACAGAATGGGAAAGACTAGAGATCTCTTCAAGAAAATTAGAGATACCAAGGGAACCATTTCATGCAAAGATGGGCTCGATAAAGGACAGAAATGGTATTGACCTAACAGAAGCAGAAGATATTAAGAGGTGGCAAGAATACATGGAAGAACTGTACAAAAAAGATCTTCATGACCCGGATAATCACGATGGTGTGATCACTCATCTAGAGTCAGACATCTTGGAATGTGAAGTCAAGTGGGCCTTAGAAAGCATCACTACGAACAAAGCTAGTGGAGGTGATGGAATTCCGGTGGAGCTATTTCAAATCCTAAAAGATGATGCTGTGAAAGTCCTGCACTCAATATGCCAGCAAATTTGGAAAACTCAGCAGTGGCCACAGGACTGGAAAAGGTCAGTTTTCATTCCAATCCCAAAGAAAGGCAATGCCAAAGAATGCTCAAACTACTGCACAATTGCACTCATCTCACATGCTAGTAAAGTAATGCTCAAAATTCTCCAAGCCAGGCTTTAGCAATACATGAACCGAGAACTTCCTGATGTTCAAGCTGGTTTTAGAAAAGGCAGAGGAACCAGAGATCAAATTGCCAACACCCACTGGATCATGGAAAAAGCAAGAGAGTTCCAGAAAAACATCTATTTCTGCTTTATTGACTATGCCAAAGCCTTTGACTGTGTGGATCACAATTAACTGTGGAAAATTCTGAAAGAGATGGGAATACCAGACCACCTGACCAGTCGCTTGAGAAATCTGTATGCAGGTCAGGAAGCAAGAGTTAGAACTGGACATGGAACAACAGACTGGTTCCAAATAGGAAAAGGAGTACGTCAAGGCTGTATATTGTCACCCTGCTTATTTAACTTCTATGCAGAGTACATCATGAGAAACGCTGGACTGGAAGAAACACAAGCTGGAATCAAGATTGCCAGGAGAAATATCAATAACCTCAGATATGCAGATGACACCACCCTTATGGCAGACAGTGAAGAGGGACTAAAAAGCCTCTTGATGAAAGTGAAAGTGGAGAGTGGAAAAGTTGGCTTAAAACTCAACATTCAGAAAACGAAGATCATGGCATCCGGTCCCATCACTTCATGGGAAATAGATGGGGAAACAGTGGAAACAGTGTCAGACTTTGTTTTTTGGGGCTCCAAAATCACTGCAGATGGTGACTGCAGCCATGAAATTAACA
This sequence comes from Ovis canadensis, assembly GCF_042477335.2. Lineage (NCBI taxonomy): Eukaryota > Metazoa > Chordata > Mammalia > Artiodactyla > Bovidae > Ovis > Ovis canadensis. The sequence continues at coordinate 23,070,987 of NC_091259.1, read as the reverse complement.
GACTCTTACTCCTTGGAAGAAAAGTTATGACGAACCTACATAGCATGTTAAAAAGCAGAGACATTACTTTGCTGACTAAGGTCTGTCTAGTCAAGGCTATGGTTTTTCCTGTGGTCAGGTATGGATGTGAGAGTTAGACTGTGAAGAAGGCTGAGCGCCGAAGAATTGATGCTTTTGAACTGTGTTATTGGAGAAGACTCTTGAGAGACCCTTGGACTGCAAGGAGATCCAACCCGTCCATTCTGAAGGAGATCAGCCCTGGGTGTTCTTTGGAAGGAATGATGCTAAGGCTGAAACTCCAGTACTTTGGCCACCTCATGCGAAGAGTTGACTCATTGGAAAAGACTCTGATGCAGGGAGGGATTGGGGGCAGGAGGAGAAGGGGATGACAAAGGATGAGATGGCTGGATGGCATCACTGACTCGATGGACGTGAGTGTGAGTGAACTCCAGGAGATGGTGATGGACAGGGAGGGAGGCCTGGAGTGCTGCAATTCATGGGGTCACAAAGAGTCGACACGACTGAGCGACTGAACTGAACTGTCGTAGCTCATTAATAATGTTGTGATAGGGGGCTTGCCTGCTGGCACAGTGGTGAAGAATCCACCTGCCAATGCAAGGGATGTGAATTTAATCCCTGATCTGGGAAGATCCCACATGCCAGGGAGCGACTAATCCTGTGCTCCACAACTACTTAGCCTGCACTCTAGAGCCCAGGAACCGCAACTACTGAGCCGACATGCTGCAACTACCAAAGCACCCTCGCCCTAGAGCCTGTACGCTGCACCGGGAAAAGCCACCATGATGAGAAGCTTGCACACCGCAACTAGAGGGGAGCCCCTGCTGCTGCAACTAGAGAAAAGCCCTCACAGCAACGAAGACCCAGCACAGCCGAAAACAATCAAGTAAATAGATTATACATATATAACCGTGTGGTGATAGTTTCAGGAGGTCAGCAAAGGGACTCAGCCATACATGTACCCGTATCCATTCTCCCCTAAACTCCCCTCCCATCCAGGTTGTCATGTACCACTGAGCAGAGTTCCCTGTGCTATGCAGTAGGTCCTCGCTGGTAACCCATTTCAAATAAAACATTATTTTTAAGCTTAAATTTCAACACAGAAAACACTGAGACCACTTGTCTTTGTTGATTGTGTGCCATTCAGTCGGTGTTCATGATGAGACGCTCTCAGCAGAGGAACAAGGTCATTCCTGGAGGGTGTGTTGCCTAATGTAAGAGCCCAGGCCCCAGAGTCAGTGACTGAGGCTCCAGTCCAGGCTTCACTGCTTAACAGCCATGTGATACCGGGGAAGATCCCCCCAAAGCCTCAGCTTCCTCGTCTATACAATGGGGCTAATTATCACTACCCACCTCAGAGAATTATGAGAATTCAATGGGTTAATGAAGATGAAGTGTTATTCCCATGCCTGTCACATGGTGAGCGCTCAGTAAATGTTAATTGTTGTTGTAGGGCTATTGTTGGTCATAATATCCGTGCATCTTGAGTGAAATGACGAAGTTGCCTTAGATGTCAGGACGTTTCTGGATCAGAGCTGGAAAGGCGAGGGTTAAAGTATAGTCTGGGAGTTGAGGTTGGGAATGAAAATGAAGGAATCCAGAGCCTCATTGGTGGTGTCAGTGTATCTGAAGAGACAAGTGAGGGCTGGAGCTAGAGTCTAGAAAGGGGGATTCTGAGAACAAGAGGTCTACTTGTTTTCAGAACCTATTCAGAAAGCGATCCCCAGGTTGCTCAGTGGTAAAGAATCTGCCTGCCAATGCAGGAGACACGAGAGATGTGGGTTCGATCCCTGGGTTGGGAAGATCCCCTGGAGGAGGGCATGGAAACCCACTCCAGCATTCTTGCCTGGAGAATCCCATGGACAGAGGAGCCTGGTGGGCTGCAGTCCCTGGGGTCACAGAGAGTTAGACACGACAGCGCGTGTGCTCAGGAAGGGAGGCACAAGCATCTCTGGTCTCTGAGTAGAGAAGTATTTCCCCTCCAGACCCTTCCTTGCTAAGTCCGTAGTTTTATAACAGATTCAGTTTCTCAGGAACCACAGTACTTCGAAGAGAGTTAACTAGAGAATATATACATATTAAGGCTGAAAAGGATGATGACCTTCCCTGTAAATAGTCAACCTTCTTTATAGTCAGCCTCTTGTGAGTTAAAGCATTATGAATTTGTCCCCAAAGATTAATTGATCCTGGAGCATTGATTAGGTAGGATCGCTGGATCCCCTTAGTTAATCCTTAGATCTCACCCTAGAATGACCAGCCCTTCTCCCCACCAACTCTACACGAACCGGGAACAACCTCCAAGAGGTCCTGCCTGTCAGCTGCAATACCATCCTTGGGTGATCAAGTCCCATCCAAAGTAGATGCTGACAACACATTTGGACTTTGGAGGCTTGAGTAGGATGTAAAACCACCTGCTATCACTGAAGATCGCATACCTTTTAAAAATAAGAGATTATTTTTATAAAGAAGAATCCATACTAATCAGAAGAACCAAGAGATAATTTTGATGAATAACTAAGAAATTTGAAGAGGTCTGTGTATTCTCTGTGTCATAACTTGACCCTCTTAATGGATCACTCTGATTCAAACATTAAAATTAGCCATGCTGGTGGACACCCAGAGCTCGTGGGCTTAGCTCTTGAACGACCCTTTTCATTGGCAAGTCCCACCCCCTCTTCTTGACCACTTTGTCGAGCATATGTTCACCCCTCTGCCTCCCGCTGTAACTGAAGCACTAATTAGGTACCTTCCAGGTTTCTAAGATTTGACCCTTCACAAGTTCTGCCTCTTTTAATCTTGATCTAGTTACACCCCCAGAGAGATCACTTTTCCAGCCAGAGCCCCTTCTTCTGGACAGTTGCTCAGGCAGCTCCAGCTGGAGGGGACCAGCCTCCTGGGCACTCACACACGACCTGAAGGCTCCTGGGTGGTGAGACACGCTGGCCCAGAGTTACATGTGTCTAACAGGCCTGACACACTTCTCCAGGGAAGACCTGTAAAACCCGAGCCAAAGGACTGCTGTACATTTGTTTACTGTGAAAGCAGGAGGAGAACATGTGATGTACAGTGGAAACATGTACAGAATATAACATAGCTTTGAGAAATAAAAAGTATAGAAAATATAATTCATGCTTAATCCGCTCAGTTGTATCTGACTCTTTGGCGACCCTATAGACTATACAGTCCCTGGAATTCTCCAGGCCAGAATACTGGAGTGGGTAGCCTTTCCCTTTTCCAGGGGATCATCCCAGCCCAGGGACTGAACCCAGGTCTCCCGCACTGCAGGCAGATTCTTTACCAGCTGAGCCACCAGAGAAGCCCTGGTGCTTAATACAAAGAGTTATTGAGAATAAAGAAAATAATTTGTTGTGGGGGGTATAATTTGTAGGCGAGGTGACACCTAGAGGCATTTCAAACCAGTTCTCATTAAGATTCTCATATATGTCTATAAGTTCTTCCTAAATACAAGTATAGCTTGGACACTCCTTGCCCATCTGAACAAGTTTATTGGCTTTCTTTTCATCTGAAGGTGGGAAACTCACCCACATAGAACCCTAGAATTTGCAGACTGCTTTCATCTGCAGGGATTCATCTGATCTTCCTAAATACTGTACACACCAGAGTATTGACAGGTATTTCCATAGTCATCTAGCCTTTGACAGCAGGAGTCTAGAGTCCCTTGGGGAATATTTCTTTATCTTCCAGATAGGGAATGGCATACTTGCTAAGATGGACCAATTGGCAGTTTTAAAAAGTGGAGTTTTTTGTTTGTTTGTTTTTTTAACTTTGTGGGTGCAAAGAGAAGTTCCATCCAGGACTGTATGGATCAGTGCTAAGCTGATTTGGAACATCACTATTTAGAACCATCCTGAGGACTCTGTGTTATAGGAAAGGCCTTGTCCTTACAAGAGTTTCCAGGGTTTCAATCATCTTTGAAAGAGCAAAAAGGAGTTCAAGATCAAATTTTCCTGGACTCTACACTACAGTGCTTCTTCTGAGAGTTACGGTATGGGGCTTGAGGGTTTTGTTTTCTTTGTTTGTAAACCTGCATTCTGGATTCTGTATACCTGGGTTCAATTTTTTAGTCCACCTACGACACTTTGGGGAAAGTCTCCAAACCTCTGTGAACTTTAATTCCTTATCTGTGAAAGATGGATAATAAAAATATCAACCTCAAAAAGTTTATGTAAGAATCAAATGAGGGGAATTCTCTGGTGTCCCAGTGGTTAGGACTTGGCAATTTCACTGTCCAGGGCCTGGGTTAAATCCCTGGGAACTAAGATAGCCACAAGGTGTGTAGCAAGCCCCCTAGCCCCCTAAAAAAAACACCAAATGAGATAATATGCTTTGTAAACTATTAAGTATTATAGAAATACAAAGATGTACTATTATAGAAGTCTCCAGAGTTGGTTCTTTTTATCTTAAAAATCAGTACATAGTTCTTTTTTGTAAGAAGGTGAATAAACATTCATGAAAAATAAAGCAGTTATCCAGGAAGTGTAAATGGCTTAGCCAAAGCTTGAGTTTGACAATAAGTGTTGAACACCATGCCCTGAAAAGGCTCTTATCTCCATGACCTCAGAATTCTGCCTCCTATCTGTTCTTAAATCCTGTGTTCTTTCTTTCTTTTTTTTTTTTCAAGATACAGACGTCCTTTTTATTTTTTAATTATTTCTTGTTGGAATATAATTGCTTTACAATGTTGTGTTACTCTACTGTACAGCAAAGTGAATCAACTATACGTTTACATATATCCCCTCTTTTGCAGATTTCCTTCCCATTAGGTCACCACACAGCACTGAGCAGAGCTCCCTGTGCTCCACAGTAGGTTCTTACTGGTTATCTATCTTATACATAGCGTTGTATGCATGTCAATTCCAATTAAGTCCAATATCTTTTTTTTTTAATGTGGACCATTTTAAAAGTCTAACATTGCTTCTATTTTTTGGCCACAAATCATCTGGGCTCTTTGCTCCCCGACCAGGGGTCAAACTCACACCCCTTGCATTAAAAGTGGAAGTCTCAGCCAGTGGACCACCAAGGAAGTCCCAAGTCCTGTGTTCTTAAACTCAATGAATCCCATCTTCAGGACAGGACTCTGAACTCACCTCAAGCCAGTTTGCTTTCCTCCTGGTATGAATCAGCAGAGTCCCTAAAGTATTAGGCATTAAAAATAAAATGCCATATGAGTCATAAGCAATAAGGGCTGAACAAGAAACGGGTGCCAGAGAGTGAAAAGTCCCAGGGGAGCCTCTGAGAAATCATAGGAGTACCCAGAAGTCCCCTGGCAGCCTGCCAAGGGGAGGCCAGTCTGGGTCTGCCCCTGAGTCACTGTCTCAGAGAACACCTGCCAGCCACTCCTGCGTTTATGATTCTGGAAGTTGTCTCCAGTCTCTGATTCCCCAACCTATTTGTGGATGAGGCATATCCAGGTATCCTGTTCACGACATCCAGAAGGAAACTTCCAGGGAGGTGAAAGTTCCAGGAGTGAGGAATCAGCATGCTGGTCAAAGAAGAGGATGCTTGTGGTCCCCAGGAGACCCAAGTTCACTTCCTCTGACTCACTGCACCTTTTCTGGATGCTATCACAGGACCGTCTTTAGGATCTTGTCAAATCGTGGGTAATACATCTTTGCTCTTCACCAAGCACTTTCACATCAGTGCCTCACAGAGATTAAGTTCCAGCCATTTTCTCTACTCTTTGAGCCTTTGCCCAAAGTCAGAGAAATCTCCTAGGACATTATGGGACCGACAGCAGACCAGCATTAACACTGTCATTGTTATCACCATCACCATTGTTATTTTTGTCATCAGACTTGTAAAATTGACGAGCAGGGTAACCATTAGGTGGCACCCAACCTGAGAGCACTTAAGTAATTAGCCTCCAATTAAAATAAATAAATTAATTTTAAAAAAGAGAAATATAACACTCATTGTTTCCAAATAACACCTCCCTCCCCCGAGCAGCCTGCAGTATTGCCAGAAATCTCACCCCTTGACTCTCTTCCCTTCAGCTGCCTGCTTTCATGAGAATACAAGCAGCCCAAGGAGATTTAGCCCATTGTGTTACTATTAGCAACTTAGAATAGATGATCCTGTGAAATCCTTCCTACCAGCTGGATGGAGTGCTGCACATAGGACTTGTTCTGCCAGGTGAGAGGCGTGGTGGGAACTCTGCTGGAGGATCAGGAGGTTGCTTAGCCCAGTTTCTCACGGGGCTGGAGCCTGGCCCAGGCAACCCCTGTGTTTCTAGGTCTGGGGACAGAGTGTGCTGCCCCTCTGAGGTCTGGGAAATAATACAACAAATCGCTCTCTACTTGTCACATAGACGATCAGCCCATAGTAGATCAAAGTAGAAATATACATCTGAAAGAAGCAACAAGGCCTATCACCCACAGTGTGCTAGTTAATGTTGAACCACCAGCTTGCTGGGCACGGAGACCACCTTGATGTGGAATATTTGCCAGTTCCTCCAGAATAAGCACACCCACGGTGCCTGATTTCCAGCTGCCTGTGTAACACAACCATGAAAATCACGGTTAGTTAGTTAGTTAGTTAGTTCAGTCGCTCAGTCCTGTCCGACTCTGCGACCCCATGAATCGCAGCACGCCAGGCCTCTCTGTCCATCACCATCTCCCGGAGTTCACTCAGACTCATGTCCATCGAGTCCGTGATGCCATCCAGCCACTTCATCCTCTGTCGTCCCCTTCTCCTACTGCCCCCAATCCCTCCCAGCATCAGAGTCTTTTCCAATGAGTCAACTCTTTGCATGAGGTGGCCAAAGTATTGGAGTTTCAGCTTCAGCATCATTCTCTCCAAAGAAATCCCAGGGCTGATCTCCCTCAGAATGGACTGGTTGGATCTCCTTGCAGTCCAAGGGACTCTCAAGAGTCTTCTCCAACACCACAGTTCAAAAGCATCAATTCTTCAGCGCTCAGCCTTCTTCACAGTCCAACTCTCACATCCATACATGACCACAGGAAAAACCATAGCCTTGACTAGACGGACCTTAGTCAGCAAAGTAATGTCCCTGCTTTTGAATATGCTCTCTAGGTTGGTCATAACTTTTCTTCCAAGGAGTAAGCGTCTTTTAATTTCATGGCTGCAGTCACCATCTGCAGTGATTTTGGAGCCCCAAAAAATTAAGTCTGACACTGTTTCCACTGTTTCTCCATCTATTTCCCATGAAGTGATGGGACCAGATGCCATGATCTTTGTTTTCTGAATGTTGAGCTTTAAGCCAACTTTTTCACTCTCCTCTTTCACTTTCATCAAGAGGCTTTTTAGCTCCTCTTCACTTTCTGCCATAAGGGTGGTGTCATCTGCATATTTGAGGTTATTGATGTTTCTCCCGGCAATCTTGATTCCAGCTTGTGTTTCTTCCAGTCCAGCGTTTCTCATGATGTACTCTGCATAGAAGTTAAATAAGCAGGGTGACAATATACAGCCTTGATGTACTCCTTTTCCTATTTGGAACCAGTCTGTTGTTCCATGTCCAGTTCTAACTGTTGCTTCCTGACCTGCATACAGATTTCTCAAGAGGCAGGTTAGGTGGTCTGGTATTCCCCTCTCTTTCAGAATTTTCCATAGTTTCTTGTGATCCACACAGTCAAAGGCTTTGGCATAGTCAATAAAGCAGAAATAGATGTTTTTCTGGAACTCTCTAGCTTTTTCCATGATCCAGCGGATGTTGGCAATTTGATCTCTGGTTCCTCTGCCTTTTCTAAAACCAGCTTGAACATCAGGAAGTTCATGAATCACGAATTGCTGAAGCCTGGCTTGGAGAATTTTGAGCATTACTTTACTAGCATGTGAGTCGGTTGGGAACAATAAAATCTGCTCTCCTTAGCTGGCCACATGGCTTTCCTGGTGGCTCACATGATAAAGAATCTGACTGCAAATGCAGGAGACCTGGGTTCAGTCCCTGGGTTGGGAAGACCCCCTGGAGAAGGGGATGGCTACCCAGTCCAGTATTCTGGCCTGGAGAATCCCATGGACAGAGGAGCCTAGTGGGGCTACAGCCCATGGGGTTGCAAGAAGCTGGACATGACTGAGTGACCAGCGTGCACCCACTCAAGCTGGCCACACACACCACAACTCCAGGATCTAATCGAGGGTTTTTACAACATATATAGGAAAAAGTGTTTTCCAGCACAAAAAGGAGGTGTTCAGCCATCATATACCAGGAAAAGAAAAATCACCAAGACAGATACCGACCACACCCAGAGGAATACTCACCAGGAGAGAGGAAGGCCTTGCAACTTGAACTTTGAATATTTCCAAATCCAAAGACTCCATCACCTGCCCTGTAAAATGAATGCATCATTATTTTTGGCTTGATGCTTTTAAACTTCAACCTACTAACACTTCTTTTTCTATCCCATTGCAACCAAAGAAACTTTTGATTGTGATAGAGTTTCTGATGTTGTTTTGCCTTTAAGGTGAATGTACACTGAACATAGATTTCAACCTCCTTTAACAATGCTTTATCTTAGCAAATTTTAATAAGTAAGTGTTAATCACTCAGTCATGTCTGACTCTTTGCGACTCCACAGACTATACCCTGCCAGGCTCCTCTGTCCATGTTATTCTCCAGGCAAGAATATTGGAGCGCGTAGCCTATCCTTTCTCAGGGGATCATCTCGCCCCAGGGACTGAACCCAGGTCTCCTACATTGTAAGCAGATTCTTTACTGTTTAAGCCACCAGAGAAACCCAGACTTTAACAAAGTGGCTTTCGATATGTTTTGGTTTCCCATGTAGTTTAAGAACATACTGTATTATGATGTTGATGGAAGTGTTCCAGTCTACAAATCAGTTCTATTTTTCAGTTAACCTTAATCAAGTAATCATAGTGTTGTTCCCCTCAATCTCTCATGTGTCCTAGTATAAATCCCTTTCTAGGAGGCTATCACTTCCAGAAGCTCATCAGAGCCTGCATATGTGCTTTCAAATATGAGAAAATACCTCAGGGTGTACTTTCCAAACCAGCAGAGAAGTCTACACAGCCCTAGTTAGCTTCCCCTAAACACCATGGTCACCTTTCCATCTCATCTTTCAAGACTTACTTCTTTGTTCTGTGACCTCTCTCCATGAATCAGATATCATGGGGGTGCCCTGAAAATCAGCAAAAACTCATCTGCTGCCATTGCACTTCAAGATGGCAAAATGCATTTGTCAGGATTTCTTTGGTCGCATGCAACAGAACTACTTTGAAGCTAGCCCAGTCCCACATTTACTGGATCACATAACAGAAGCTTGGAGAGGGTCTTTGGATGTCGGGGATTCACGTGACAGCAGAACTCTATTACACCATGTTGTCCTGTGTTGTCCCCTAGAGTACATAGTCTTTCCTCACACAGCATGGTCCCAAGCAGCTCAGGATATTCATCCTTATGGCCTCAGGTCTAGAGAGGAAGGGAAGCTTTTTAGCTCTGGCTAGGAAAATCCCCAGGCAATTAATTTTTTTCCTACTTTTTTGCCCAGTTGAGTACAGTCTATTTTGGGTCAATCCCTGTGGCCAGGAAGATATGATAAGATGATTGACCCAGTCTGGGTCATGGAGCTGTGTGATGGTGGTGGTGTCATAAGAAAGATGAAGGAGGTTGTGCAAGATAAATAAGTACAATAGACCCTCATAGACTGACTCACAGCTGGATTTAAAACATAGTGATGCCCTTTCAATATATGAGGTGTACTGTGATTTATAAAGCCCTTTTACATTTATCAGTGGACATATGAACAACACCTCTTTTGGAATCTGACTTCTCTTAGAAAAATAGAAGCTCTGATAACTCTGGGCCAGCATTTTTCTAAGGCCATAATCATCTACTGAGTAGACCCTTTATCATGGGCCCCATCTTTTTTTGATCATCCCTCTGAATCACTTGGCTCATTTAAGTTACTTGCTTTATCTCTTTTAGCCACCTAGGTTTGCTAATCCCTAACATTATCTCTCCTTGGAAGGAAAGTTATGACCAACCTAGACAGCATATTAAAAAGCAGAGACATTACTTTGCCAACAAAGATGCATCTAGTCAAGGCTATGGTTTTTCCTGTGGTCATGTATGGGTGCGCGAGTTGGACTGTGAAGAAAGCTGAGCGCCAAAGAACTGATGCTTTTGAACTGTGGTGTTGGAGAAGACTCTTGAGAGTTCCTTGGACAGCAAGGAGGTCCAACCAGTCCATTCTGAAGGAGATCAGTCCCGGGTGTTCATTGGAAGGACTGATGCTAAAGCTGAAACTCCAATACTTTGGCCACCTCATGCGAAGAGTGGACTTATTAGAAAAGACTCTGATGCTGGGAGGGATTGTGGGCAGGAGGAGAAGGGGACAACAGAGGATGAGATGGCTGGATGGCATCACTGACTTGATGGACATGAGTCTGAGTAAACTCTGGAAGTTGGTGATGGACAGGGAGGCCTGGCGTGCTGTAGTTCATGGGGTCGCAAAGAGTCAGACACGACTGAGCGACTGAACTGAACTGAACTGAGCATTAGCTCATTTCATTTCTGTCTATTCCTGTGAGTACTAATTATCTAAATTGTACAGATTTTAAAGCAATATTCAGAGATTCCACTTACTTGACTAAGATGACACAGTTAGAGGGTGAGACTCAGAACCTAGATCTTAGAGTTTAAGACTATTCAAGGTCACCATACGAGGTTATACAGATTGCGCCCTGCACATCATGTCTGTGTGAATGGAGTCCTCTAGAGTTTTACAGTTAGCACTACATGTGGAAGCCCTAAGACTATTTTCCCTTCTGTTTCATCGTTATAAAACTGCTACAAATTTGATTAAGAGAAGTCAATTGTCAATTCCTTCAAATGTTTATTATAGAACAAATACTCAGATGACTAAGAGAAACGATGAATGATCAGGTTGGAACAAAGAGCAGCAAGTGTTAACACAAAACAGATACCTTGTCTACTTTATGGTAATGATGCCCTTAGGTCTGCAATGAAGTACTTGCTCCCAAATGGTCATAATTGTGCTAAGGATGATTTTGCTGTCTTTCCATTTCCCTTGCTTTCCAAATAATCCAATCTCTCCCTAGATTTCAGTTTCCACATGATTAACATGAGAGGTTTGCCCTCAATTTTCCAGAAAGATGGTAGTGCTTAATCCTGACTAAGCACTAGAATCACCAGAGAGATTTTATTTATTTTCAACAGATGCTTAGGTCCAGTCCCAAAGATATGAACAGAAGCTTGACCAAAAAAGATATGCATATGTCAAAAGAAAGAAGAAAGCACATGAAAAGATGCTCAACATCATCAATCATGGAAATTCAAACTAAAACCACAGTGAGAGGTACTACACACACACCCCTGCAAGAAGCATGAGGATGTGGAACAATTGCAACTCTTTATTTTCTGTTGATGGAAATGTAGAATGTGCAAGCACTTGCAAAACTATTTGGCAGCATCTTAAAATGTTAAATATATACTGCTGTCTGATTCAGCCATTCCTCTCCTAGGTATTTATCCAAGAGAAAAGAAAACACACCTCCGTACAAAGACTTGTGCGTGCATGTTCAGAGCAGCTTTGTTTGTAATGGTCCCAAACTGGAAACAACTCAAACGTCAGTGACAGATGAATAAAGAAATTTCAGTATATCCGTGCAATGGAATGGAATACCACTCATCAGTGAAAGGGAATTGGCACACAACCACATGGGTAAATCTCAAAATAATTCTGAGCGAATGAAGTCAGACAAAAGAAAACAGTATGTGATTCAATTTTTATAAAATTCTAGAAAATGGAAACTAATTTCTAGCAGATCAGTGTTTGCCTGGTGATGGGATGGGGAAGGGAGAGAAGGATTACAAAGGGCACGAGGAAACTTTAGGAGGTGATGTCTGTGTTCATTATCTTGATTATGGTGATGAATCAGGATGTACATTTATGCTGACAAATTTTTAAAAAATATGACTGTTGTTGTTCAGTCACTAAGTTGTGTCTGACTCTTTGCAATCCCATGGACTTCAGTACACAGGCTTCCCTGCCCTTCACTATCTCCTGTTTATTGTGTATCAATTATATATTGTATACAATATGATGGATATCAATGCAGCTATAAAAATACTGATGCCTGGATCTCAGGTGTAAAATTCTGATTGAATTGGTCTGGGCATCAGTATTTATAAAACCTTCATATAGAATTCAGTTGTACATCCAGGGCTGGCTCTATGATTTTAGGTCATTACAGTTGTCCTGGGCCAGGTTCTTTAGGAGAGCCTTTCCCTACTCTTCCCTACTTTGTGGACTAGAGCAGAAAGGAGCGGTCCCACAGCAGCTGTTTCTCATGCAAAAGGAAGCAAGGTGCTCAAATCCATTGCCTCAGTGCCCAGGGGTCAGGTCTGGCTGCTTTAAAGCTGGAGCCGCCTTGACCTTTCAGAGAATGCAAACACTTCACCCCTGATGCTTATCCGTCTCTTCCAGCCAGGCTGATGTCTTCTTGGGACTTCCTTTCCTTTCAAAGTTTCCTTGAGTAAGAATGTTGATGATACTTAAAGCAGACAAAGATGTCAGGTGGGAGAGTTTGTGTGTGTAGAAACAGTGTGATTTGCCCCAGCGAAGGTGCCTCCTAGTAACACCCATCATCAGTACAATCTCAGGCAGGCTGAGAGACTCATATTAGTTGCTTAGGCTTCAGAATGAAGGCAGTCAAGTATGAACTGCAGGAAGTGAAGGAGAAATCCTCCCCATCCTGGTGCTCCCAGTGATGGCAGGAAATCTTGGCCAGTGGCATACGCCAGGGAACATGGCAGTCCGGAACACAAACGAGGCAGATGGTCTTTTTACCAAGACACTTTCTACTCAGCCCAGAGACACAGCGAGAAAAATATTGCTTCAAGTCCCAGGGTACTTATTATTAGTTTGGGAAAGTCATTGAACCTCTTTTTACCTCACCTGTAAAATGGAGCTACAAGGTCGTTTTTGTTCATTTTCACAGAGTTGTTGTGGGGGGTCACATAGGGAAGCAGACGTGATCATGTCTTATAAACACAAAGGGGTTGTTATTTATCGTGATTATCTCAGTGTTTCACAGAACAGTGACACAGAGGGGGAGACTCAGTTGGCAGGAAACCGCATAACGCTGAAGAAGGACATGACTGCACAGTCTCCAGAAGCTGGATTTGCTGTGTGCGTGACATGGGTGGTACCATAATCATAATATAACATTAGCAGCTACAGTTCATTGAACACTTTTGCTGTAGACATTCTGCTGAAGTGCACATCTATTTTTTACAAAGGAATTTTACAAAGGAAGGCATCGAGAATTAGGGAGGTTGATGCCTTGTCCAAGGTCACACAGCCAGGAATGAACTTGGATCTTGACGTGCCACAATCCAGAGCCTGTAATTATAACCACCTACTCTTGAGAGTCCCTTGGACTGCAAGGAGATCCAGCCAATCCATTCTGGAGGAGATCAGCCCTGGGATTTCTTTGGAAGGACTGATGCTAAAGCTGAAACTCCAGTACTTTGGCCACCACATGCGAAGAGTTGACTCATTGGAAATGACTCTGATGCTGGGAGGGATTGGGGGCAGGAGGAGAAGGGGACAACAGAGGATGAGATGGCTGGATGGCATCACCGACTCAATGGACGTGAGTCTGAGTGAACTCCGGGAGTTGGTGATGGGCAGGGAGGCCTGGGGTGCTGCGATTCATGGGGTCACAGAGTCGGACACAACTGAGTGGCTGAACTGAACTGAACTGAAGCTTTCTCCTCTAAGGAGGTCTCTCTCCACTCAATGTTTTAATAAATGTTTCAGGTGTTCTCTGCAGGTGTTCTCTCTCAATCCCCAAGCAGGCAGGGCTCTGTCAGGAACCTTTGCTCTAGAATTTTCTCTGCTATCTGGAGATGAGACTGGTGTTTGTGACCAGGTTTTCAATACAAATATTGTCCCTTAGCACCTGAAAATAAGCCTAATGAAATAAGCTTAGGGTTTTCAGTTAGGTTACAAAATGTAGGATGATCTGCCTTTAGAGTTTCTGATTAATATTCATTTGCTGAATACTTCACATCCTCTAGGCTGCTTCCTAGGCTCAGCTGGTAGACCAAAGATACATTGTGTATTTATACACCTTACAGTACAAGTTGGATGGGGGTGGGGGGAGAGTGACACATATAACTTGGCAGACAAACAGCAAACACCCTTCAGTTCAGTTCAGTGCAGTTCAGTTCAGTCGCTGAGTCGTTTCCGACTCTTTGTGACCCCATGAATCGCAGCACGCCAGGCCTCCCTCTCCATCACCATCTCCCGGAGTTCACTCAGACTCACGTCCATCGAGTCAGTGATGCCATCCAGCCATCTCATCCTTGGTCGTCCCCTTCTCCTCCTGCCCCCAATCCCTCCCAGCATCAGAGTCATTTCCAATGAGTCAACTCTTCGCATGAGGTGGCCAAAGTACTGGAGCTTCGGCTTTAGCATCATTCCTTCCAAAGAAATCCCAGGGTGGATCTCCTTCAGAATGGACTGGTTGGATCTCCTTGCAGTCCAAGGGACTCTCAAGAGTCTTCTCCAACACCACAGTTCAAACACATCAATTCTTTGGCGCTCAGCCTTCTTCACAGTCCAACTCTCACATCCATACATGACCACAGGAAAAACCACAGCCTTGACTAGATGGACCTTAGTCAGCAAAGTAACGTCTCTGCTTTTGAATATACTATCTAGGTTGGTCATAACTTTTCTTCCAAGGAGTAAGCGTCTTTTAATTTCATGGCTGTAGTCACCATCTACAGTGATTTTGGAGCCCCCCAAAATAAAGTCTGGCACTGTTTCTACTGGTTCCCCATCTATTTCCCATGAAGTGATGGGACCAGATGCCATGATCTTTGTTTTCTGAATGTTGAGCTTTAAGCCAACTTTTTCACTCTCCTCTTTCACTTTCATCAAGAGGCTTTTTAGCTCCTCTTCACTTTCTGCCATAAGGGTGGTGTCATCTGCATATCTGAGGTTATTGATATTTCTCCTGGCAATCTTGATTCCAGCTTGTGTTTCTTCCAGTCCAGCGTTTCTCATGATGTACTCTGCATAGAAGTTAAATAAGCAGGGTGACAATATACAGCCTTGATGTACTCCTTTTCCTATTTGGAACCAGTCTGTTGTTCCATGTCCAGTTCTAACTATTGCTTCCTGACCTGCATACAGATTTCTCAAGAGGCAGGTCAGGTGGTCTGGTATTCCCATCTCTTTCAGAATTTTCCACAGTTTCTTGTGATCCACACAGTCAAAGGCTTTGGCATAGTCAATAAAGCAGAAATCGATGTTTTTCTGGAACTCTCTTGCGTTTTCCATGATCCAGCGGATGTTGGCAATTTGATCTCTGGTTCCTCTGCCTTTTCTGAAACCAGCTTGAACATCAGGGAGTTCCCGGTTCTCATATTGCTGAAGTCTGGCTTGGAGAATTTTGAGCATTACTTTACTAGCATGTGAGATGAGTGCAATTGTTCGGTAGTTTGAGCATTCTTTGGCATTGCCTTTCTGTGGAATTGGATACATAATAGAAAAATGCCTAAGAAGAACATTGTTGCAATTTTCTGTTACATAAAGTCACAGTTTACCTTTTTAAAGGAATAAATTCATGGAAAGGAAGATTAGGAATGCAGTTTTCCCAAATGACATCTTTTATTGATATGTAATTTTACTGTCAAATTTTTTTTAATGGACAAAGGATCTCAAAGTAACATAAGCTCCTATTTTGAAAAGTGAAATGATTTTTTTAATGCAAAATCATTACCAAACAACTTATTTTTAAGAAGGGGCTGATTTATAAATGTCTTCGACCATTCTGACTGGAGGTGAGGTTGTAGAACGGGGTTCTACCCATTTCAGTTTCCTGGTGTGAAACCCCCATCATTGTGGACAGGTGCTTAACTTCTGCCATTTTCTCTGAGCAATTCCAGCCCCTACATTTGAGTTGTTTGATTTCCAAAGACCATAAAGAGTCCTTTGCATGAAAACCAAGGTTGAGTATCTCTGATCATAAGTATTGTGGGGACCCTGAATGTATTAGAACTGGGTTCCCTTAAAAGAGAGACTGCCCAGGTTATCTTGGGGCAAGAGACTTGTCAGACATGTGCTCAGGACTGGGCTCATAGCCTTGCCAATTTGCATCAAAGTGGTACAGATGGAAAATTCAGAGAAACTGTGGAGAAAAATCCAATCTTCCTTTGAGAAGGACTAAGGACTTCGGCTCAACCGGCAGCCTGTGTTGCCTCCTAAGCCCCTTTGGTTCCCTTCAGCCTGGAGGCATGTTTAAACTGCCCAGAAACTGTCCTCTGAGTCTTCTAGTGTTGCAGTCTGCAAGGATTAAACTGAGTCAGATGAGGGATTTCCCTGGTGGTCTAGTGATTCAGAATCCACTTTCCAATGCAGAGAATGTGGTTCTATCCCTGGTCAGGGAAACTGAGATCCCACATGCTGAGGGGCAACTAAGCCCACACACACCATAGCTAGAGAGCTCTCATGCCGTAACTAAGGCACTACTCAGGCAAAAAAAGAAAAAAGAAAAAAAAGAATTGCTTTCTTAAAAAAAAAATTGAGTCAGATGAGGAATTCATCCTCAGAGAACTCACGGTCGGGTTGATCGATCAGTTCATCAAGAGCCCTTGCCTCCCAGCCTGTTTACTTACGTGTTACCAGAACAATGTGACCTTGGAAATTTATTCATTTACTACCAGCTAGTATTGCACTGTAAGAGTGAGAAAATGGATGAAAAATGCTCAGTCCATTGCTGGACACATAGAAAGTGTTTCTAAAACAGCCTCTGTTATCAGAGGAGTTGTGAGCAATTGTGTCCTCCTTCCTAACTCCATGGTAGGCAGTGGATACCCGGTGTGAAGTATAGCTTTGGAGTCCTGTTGCAAGTGGTCACACGCCACAGACCTTGAGCCATGTTCTTCCTGGGAGAGGCGTTTCATGCTACGCCATGCAGGGCTCCAACTTCCAGATGTTGGATTGAACAAAGAAGATAAAGAAGGTGATCCAACCATTAACATACATCTCTCTCCAGTGCATTTACCTAAGGACTAAATTTCAGAATCACTTATTTTGAGAAATTCAGTATTCTGTAGAAGTTTCTCCAAATGCTAACATTATGTAAAGACATACCATTGCTTTCTTTGCAAGGCAGAGTTAAAAACAACTTTCGGGGGTTGGTTTAGGCTGAGTCAGTGAAAAGAGCAAAGAAGAAATCAACTTTCAATAATAAGAAACTATGTCTATCCCCAGGAGGGAGCTAGTGTTTTAATGAAAATGCAAACTGATCAGTGAGGAAACCCTCACAGCCTATCTGGATTTAATTATTGAACAATGTAAGCAGATTTTATCCCTGAAAACTATTTTACTCCTAACTCTCATCACACAAATATGTCTTTCTTGAATGAGTATCTCAATCAACTGGACAATGACAAATACCTAGCCGGGCTTAGCTGGATGTAAGGAAATCCTGTAATCATGGCTAAACTTCTTTTTTAATTGAAGTGTAGTTGATTTACAATATCGTGTTAATTTCTGCTATACAACAAAGTGATGAACTTATATATTTATATATGCACATGTATACAGACATACACATTCTTTCCTTACATTCTTTTCCATTATAGCTTATCACAGGATATTGAATATAGTTCCCTGTGCCATACGGGAGGCTTTCCTGGTGGCTCAGAAGGTAAAGAATCTGCTTGCAGTACCGGAGACCCAGGTTTGATCTCTTGGTCAGAAAGATCCCCTGGAGATGGGACTGCTACCCACTCCAGTATTATTACCTGGAGAATTCCACGACAGAGGAGCCTGGTGGGCTACAGTCCATGGGGTCACTAAGAGTCTGACATGACTGAGGGACTAACTCACTCACTGTGCTGCATGGTAAGACCTTGATTATCCATTCTACATGTAATAGCTTACATCTGCTAATTCCAAACTCCCAGTCCATCTGTTCTCCCGAGCCCTGCCTCCTTGGCAACCACAAACCTGTCCTCTATGTCTGTGAGCCTGTTTCTCTTTCGTAAATAGATTCATCTGGATCAAGGCTACACTTGATCTTAGCAACCCAGGGAATGAACCTGGGTCTCTTTACCAGGCCGATTCTTTACCGTCTGAGCCAACAGGGAAGCCCAAGCAAGAATGAAGGTCTGACTTTTCACAGGCCTTCTTGCCATGACTCCACGCATCCATCTCTCTAGCAGGGGTACTTCAGTTTCCCAGTTTCTTCCCATTCTAGGAGGCCTTAGAAAAAGTGTCTCAGACCCATCTCCCTCAAAGGGGGTCCTTCAGGGCCCTCCAGACACATCTCTGTCTGAGAGGGCTCTTGACTCCTCAGAAATAGTGTGAACTGGGAGAACGTATCAACATTCCCCAGATGCCTCTCTTCCTAGGAGAGCTAATGGTGACTTCCTAGGTCCATCTCTCTCTCCAGAAGGACCCATCCTCCTATCCAGACATGTCTCAATCCAGGAAGGTTCGTGACTCCTCAGACACTTCCTTGCAAGTCAAGGGGACCTACCATGATTCCCCAGTTTTAACTTTTCATGTCCATCACTTCCTGCCCCAAATCAAAAGTGGTGAGATACTAGAAAGAGCCTCTAGTAAGTCTTTTCCACATTGGAAGAGCCAAAGACTCTCTCATCAGTCATTTCCAAAGGACAGTAAATATAAATACAATAGGGCTTCCCAAGTGGTACTAGGGGTAAAAAAAACCCAGCTGCCAATACAGGAGACCCAAGAGACATGGGTTTGATCCCTAGGTCAGGAAGATCCCTTGGAGGAAGGCATGGCAACCCACTCCAGTATTCTTGCCTGGTAAATCCCATGGACAGAGGAGCCTGCCAGGCTACAGTCCATGGGGTTGTAGAGTGCAGCATGGCTGAAACAACTTAGCACAGCACACAGCACCCTGGTTGCTCGGTGGTATAGAATACATCCACAATGCAGGAGACATGGGTTCAGTCCCTGGGTCAGGAAGATCCCCTGGAGGAGGAAATGGCAACCTGCTCCAGTATTCTTGCTGGGAAAATCCCACAGAGAGAGGAGCCTGGCAGGCTACAGTCCATAAGGTCACAAGGAGTTGGATACAACTGAGCAACTGAGCATGAGTTCCATGGGGGAAAAAAAGTAAGCAAAATCCTAATCTGCTTCCCACCATAATGAGAGCAGGATGGCCTCTGACCCAGACCCCTCTCCATGTGGAATAGACCTTAACTATGGAGCTTGGATTCTGACTCCAAGAGGAAACAGAAGACAAGCTCTTCTGATGCCTGTTGGACCTCCTTCACTCCAAATGGGTCCACCTCCTGGGCACAGGTTTTCTGGGGCCCAAATAGACTTGGTATTAACTGACACACAAGGAGAATCATAGAAACGGAAGAAGCAAGATGAAGAAAGCATGGAGTTTGAAGCTGAATTCTAAAATGCCAGAGTCTAAGATAAGCCCAGACAGATGAGGAACTTGAAACTGGATTGTTTGTATTAAAAAAGGGAAGCAGAGAAGATGGGGTGTTTGCCACATGGGGAAAGGGGCCAATCAGAATGAAAGAATGCAGAGGGGAAAATGATGGATAGGCAGAAGCCACTGGAATGTTCCTCTGACTGGATGCTCAGGGGAAAAGAGGGGGATCCGTGGCCAAATTCATTGAGAAGAGTAAGACCAACGAGAACAGGAATAGGGACGGGAAGCTTGGTAGCAGTGGCTTGGCATGTCTTCCCAAAAGATTTGAAATCTACCCTGGGTACCACAGAATGGAGTTGACAGATCCAACGCATTTGAACTAAAGCATTTTGCAAGCTTGTAAGCAAGAAGTTCAGGAAGATCTCTTGGAGAAAGAAATGGCAACCCATTCCAGTATTCTTGCCTGAAAAATCTCATGGACAGAAGGAGCCTGGAAGGCTACAATCCATGGGGTTGCAAAGAGTTGGACATGACTTAGCAACTGAACAACAATAGCAACAAGCAAGAAGGTAATGGAAGAACTTGGCGCTAAGGCGAGCGTTCAGTTCAGTTCAGTAGCTCAGTTGTGTCTGACTCTTTGTGACCCCAATGGACTGCAACATGCCAGGCCTCCCTGGAGCTTACTTAAACTCATGTCCATTGAGTCAGTGATGCCATCCAACCATCTCATCCTCTGTCCTCCGCTTCTCCTCCTGCTTTCAATCTTTCCCAGCATCAGGGTCTTTTCAAATGAGTCAGCTCTTCACATCAGGTGGCTAAAGTATTGGAGTTTCAGCTTCAGCATCAGTCCTTCCAATGAATATTCAGGTCTGATTTCCTTTAGGATTGACTGGTTGGATCTCCCTGCAGTCCAAGGGACTCTCAAGAGTCTTCTTCAACACCACAGTTCAAAAGCATCAATTTTTCAGTGCTCAGCTTTCTTTATAGTCCCACTCTCACATCCATACATGACTACTGGAAAAACCATAGCCTTGACTAGATGGAATTTTGTTGGCAAGGTAAAGTCTCTGCTTTTTAATGTGCTGTCTAGGTTGATCATAGCTTTTCTTCCAAGGAACAAGCATCTTTTAATATCATGGCTGCAGTCACCATCTGCAGTGGTTTTGGAGCCCCCCCCCCCAAATAAATTCTCTCACTATTTCCATTATTTCCCCATCTATTTGCCTGGAAGTGATGGGACCAGATGCCATGATCTTAGTTTT